>NW_028274813.1:106280833-106596388 GCF_037043125.1 Eumetopias jubatus
TTCGGAGCATCAGGACCTTTGAGCTCCTTGAATAAAGGTATTGTTTAATACTAAGGTTTCTTGTTTGTTTATTTTTTGTCTCAAATAATTGGATGCATTTTAATGGCAGTATGTGAAAGGCCAAATTTCAACTACTCAGATACCAACACAGAAGGGACTTCAGCGAAAGCACCCTCCACCCCCGCCCCCTCAAAAAAAAAAAAAATCAATGAAACAGCGCCCCTCAGTGGTAGAAGAACAAAATTGTCGGTAGGTTAACCGTACAGTAAAAATCTTGCCGAGATATAAATCGGTAAGTACAAAATAATTTTCTCTTTAAAAAATTAGAAAGAGTAAAGCAGAACACCTTAGAGCAATTATTGCAAAGTGGATTATGGGGAGTCACAGGGTGTTTTGAAAGCCAAAAGGGAGCCATTGTATCTGCTGGGAAAAGTGAAAATCAAAAGATTAACAGCCTTTAACATATTGGGAATTGAATTATCCCTAATACAAGCAGCAGAGTAATCTCCGCAGCTGTTCGTTCTCCAACGATTCTTCTGCTGAGGTGGAGCACAAATGAAAGTAAGCTGATTCTTCAGATAAATGGGATAATTTTAGACACTTCCGCGACCCTTTAGAATTGTCGACTCATTAATACCAATACCCAGAAACATCTGTCCTGCTAGCCATATTTTATAGTTGAAATCACTAAGGCTCAGGGAAGATAGGAAAGTACTAGGGTCAACATTTGCATGTCCTTATTTCCAATTCCCTAAGCCTAAAATAACTGGGTTCATCCATGGCCCACTATACGGAATGTACCCCATTCTGTAACTCTCCCCATTTACCAGCTGAAAAGTGGCATGGTTGAGTTATTACTGCTTGGGCTGTGTAGCCCAACCACTTGGGTTCCAAGTCCGCCTTTACGATTTATTGAGTGTGTGGCCTGGGGCAATTACTCAACCCTTCTGCATTTCAGGGTCCTCCCTTATAACATGTAGCTGATAACAGGATCACAGTCGAGGCCTTTTTTTTTCCCCCAGATTAAATGAGAAAACAGGAAAAGTACATTGTCTGTACTTTACAGACCTGTAAAAGTCTGAGAAACATTAGCTGTAATTAGCTGACACTGCATAGATTGACAAGCTCTTCAAGAAGTTGCAAACATTCGGTTATATTTAAAGACTTCTAGGGGCGCCTGACTGGCTCAGTGGGTAGAGCATGTGACTCTCAATCCCAAGGTTGCAAGTTCGAGCCCTACATTGGATGTAGCGATTACTTAAAAATAAATCAATAGTGGGCGCCTGGGTGGCTCAGTCGTTAAGCGTCTGCCTTCAGCTCAGGTCATGATCCCAGGGTCCTGGGATTGAGCCCCGCATCTGGCTCCCTGCTCTGCGGGAAGCGTGCTTCTCCCTTTCCCACTGCCCCTGCTTGTGTTCCCTCTCTCGCTGTGACTCTCTCAAATAAATAAATAAATAAATAAATAAGGGTGCCTGCATGGCGTATTCGCTTAAGCATCCAACCCTTGGTTTCGGCTCAGGTCATGATCCCAGAGTTGTGAGGTAGATGGAGCCCCCACCCCCACCCTGCGTTGGGCTCCATGCTGGGTGTGGAGGCTGCTTAAGATTCACTCTCCCTCGAAGGGAGGAAAAAATGAAACAAGATGAAACCAGAGAGGGAGACAAACCATAAGAGACTCTTAATCTCAGGAAACAAACTGAGGGTTGCTGGAGTGGTGGGGGGGTGGGAGGGATGGGGTGGCTGGGTGACAGACATTGGGGAGGGTATGTGCTATGGTGAGCGCTGTGAATGGTGTAAGACTGAGGAATCACAAACCTGTGCCTCTGAGACAAATAATACGTTATATGTTAAAAAAAAAAAAAGTAGGAAGGGAAAAATGAAGGGGGGGAAATCGGAGGGGGAGACGAACCATGAGAGACTATGGACTCTGAGAAACAAACTGAGGGTTCTAGAGGGGAGGGGGGTGGGGGGATGGGTTAGCCTGGTGATGGGTATTAAAGAGGGCACGTTCTGAGTGGAGCACTGGGTGTTACACACAAACAATGAATTGTGGAACTCTACATCAAAAACTAATGATGTAATGTATGGTGACTAACATAACATAATAAAATTAAATTAAAAAAAAGATTCACTCTCCCTCCCCCCCAAAATAAATAAATAAATCTTATAAATAAATAAATAAATAAACAGACATTTCCAGGATGCATACCAACTACCAACAATGGTAAATTACTTGGGAGGAGTAGACTTCGGATGCAAATTGAACTTCAGTGTTTTCACTTGGCATACTTCAGAACTAAGTATGGACTGTGTTGCAACAAGCATGTTGTACTATTTTAATTTTAATTAAATAAAGACAGAATATTTCAAAGCCCACTTCAGGAATCCACTGAGCCCTTGGAGGTCACCTTCCAGAATTTCTTTTATACATTTAACCTCCCTGTTCCCTTAGCCCTTTGTAAAGATGCCCCACCCTCTCCAGGCTAACCTTTTGATGAGACCTTTTGATTATAATCCAGCGGTTGCTGATGTCTGCACTCCTGGAGCGCATCTGCAAAAAGGCATGCAAATATTGCAAGTTCCTGCAAGTGTAAGCACGCTGGGCTCATCGTGAAGAAGACCGCAGTCATGCGCCAGGGAAACTGAGCCCCAAGCAGAGATTTCCATCAGCAATAGAGTGCTGAAGGCTGTCACAGCGTTCTGCTATCTGGGCACCAGGCTGTCCATCAGCATGTGGATTGACAAGGAAAGGGAAAACAGAAAAGAGAAGCAAGCGCCAAGCATCCTTCCCAGGGTGGCATGGCTGTGGCACCATAGCCCAGACCCAACCAGAGCCCCGTAGCTCTTATACTTCCCAGAGGAGTGTACAATTCATTAACTGCTGTAAAATCCTCAAGCAGCTTCCCCAGGATGTTTAGTGTCCAATGAGAGATTGTTTAAACAAATAGGCAACTCTTCAGCAAGTTTCTTAATTTCCTTTGTAAAGTTGGAGGGTATTAGGGTAATGCTAGTGCTATAACAAGAGTTCATTGCACCCTTACAGGAATGCCCTGCAGATGCTCCTGGATTGGAGAGGTGGGGCTCTGCTCTGTACAGTCCCTACAGGACCCAAGTTGGTGGGATGGGAGCGGGTCTTCTGCTTCAATACTGGCTTCCAAGATCCCCTGGACTTTGGCATCCAGCGGGTGGAACAGGAAAGAGGAGTGTTCGTGGGAGGTTTTCATGGGCTAGGCCTGGAAATGGTGCTGTTACATTCTGTGGCCATACCTATCTATGTGCAGAGGAGGCTGGGAAATGTGGTTCATCTCTGTGCCCAGAGGAAAAGAGGATGTGGATTTGGTGAACAGAGAGCCAGTCTCTATAGAAGAAATCACATATTTACCTTGAAAGTTGCGATAAGGATTAAAGACGACGTCAGGAGGTGTGCTTGGCTCATTGGCTACTGGGGAGGAGAGTAAGGATGTAAAAAAGAGGTAAGCTGTAGAATGCCCAAGCAGGGACTAGATAGTGGGATGAGCTGGAGGAGTCACAGGCACGGGGTTAAGGCGATGACAGAGCAGACTGAATTAGGGCTAAGGGGTTTGAGTTGGGGGCACTCAGGTAGTCCCTAATGCTGCCCACCAAAGGGTTTCAGTGCTCTGCCTTCACAAGGCAGGAATGCACACCACCCCTCTACCCCGCTACCTCCAATCCTCTACCTCTCCGCCCCCCACCCCTCACACCAAAGGCCTCTACCCACATTGCTGAGCGTGTGGTCATGTGACGAGTTGCGGCCAAAAGGCAGAAAGGACATGTATCACTTCTGGACTGAGTTTTTAATTGCCGGTGTAAGGCTGTCTAGAGGGCTCTTTTCCCTTTGCCAATGAACAATAAACAATATTCTGGAGAGGACTGGCTCCATCAGCCCGGAGCCAGGAGG
Organism: Eumetopias jubatus; assembly: GCF_037043125.1. Classification (NCBI taxonomy): domain Eukaryota; kingdom Metazoa; phylum Chordata; class Mammalia; order Carnivora; family Otariidae; genus Eumetopias; species Eumetopias jubatus. The sequence goes on from NW_028274813.1 coordinate 106,284,753, forward strand.
GCAACACAGAGTGGAGCCTCTCGGCACTCATGTAATATCTTGTGTTGTTTTAAATCATTGGGAATTGGGAAGTTGTATATTACTGCAGCATAACATATTTATTCTGACTGATATAGAAATCTTTTTTCAGGCAAGAGTCATCGGATAGTCTGTGAACGAACAAATCAACAAAAAGTTATTCTTGTCCATTTTAGATCAGTTCTAAGAATAAAGGGATCACGCTTTTAAGAACATAATTTGTATATTATTGCCTCAATGCAAGCAAAGGAAGTGCTTTATGGGCTTTGCATTATTTTAAATATTGATAAAATCAACTTTCAAGAGAGCCCCAGATACACTCTCTTCCTTAAAAGACCACTAGTCCCAATTTAGAGGAAGTTTGTTTTTTTTTTTTTAAGATTTTATTTATTTATTGTCAGACAGAGAGAGAGAGAGCACAAGCAGGGGGAGCAGCAGGCAGAGGGAGAAGCAGGCTCCCTGCTGAGCAAGGAGTCTGATGAGGGACTTGATCCCAGGACCCTGGGATCGTGACTTGAGCCGAAGGCAGACACTTAACCGACTGAGCCCCCCAGGAGTCCCTAAGGAAGTTTAAAGCTACAAAATCCTAAAGAGAGATGTTAAGGACATATAATCAGAAGTAAAAGAAAAATGAGAATGGGAGAACTTTGGAGGGCATTGTGGGCAGCTGTCTGAAGTATTTTTAAGTAGGGCACAAATTTGGCTGCTTGCCTGTCCTCTGGGATATCTAGAACTGACCTCCTGAATTACAGAGGGGCCCCTGCACTGTTGGTTGCTTATGGGGCCTCCTGGTGCTCTGGCCTGTGGACCAGCCCTGCAATGTCCTCCTAACTCGTGCCGTGCCATTTTGATCTTACTCACATCATCCCACACTGCAGATAACTTGACATAAAAATATGATGAGTGACTCGTTTTAATATATCCCCTAGAGTAAACTAAGCAATCCAACAAAACACCCTAGCTCTGCTCACTTCAGCATAACGGTGTTAAAAACAAACAAACCACAGGCTCAACATGGAGTCACTTGCCCCCAAGACAGCAAATCAAGATTCTAACTGCAGTTTCAGCCTGTCCCAGGAATGTGACCTTTAACTAGTCAATCTGGAATCACCGATCAGCACTAGTTAGGTGATCTGCATGATAGAACCCCCCCACACTCTTCTCCCAAAGGAAGGTAACCTTGCCCCAAACAGTCTACTCTCTGTTAGAAACTTCCATTTTCCACCCCTTTCTGCCTAAAAAGTCCTTCCATTTTGTACAACTTTTCAGAGCTCCTTTCTTTTTTTTTTTTTAAGATTTTCTTTTATTTATTTGACAGAGAGACACAGAGAGTGAGGGAACACAAGCAGGGGGAGCAGGAGAGGGAGAAGCAGACTCCCTGCTGAGCACAGAGCCCAACATGGAGCTTGATCCCAGGACTCTGAAAACCCCGGCACCCCTCAGAGCTTCTTTCTATTTGCTATACGGGATGCTGTCCAATTCATAAATCATTGAATAAAGCTAATTTGATTATTTACTCAGTTGAATTTCATTATTTAACAGATTTGGTGGCATCAGTGGGATCAAAAGAGACTTTCAACGACTTTGGGGACAAAGAAACACAAACATGATGCCCACGAACCCTTTTGAGTTCTCTGTCTTTCTTGCTGTTTCCAAGGACTGTGGGTAAATTCCTTTCAGTTCTGAGCTCCACCGTCTTATTGGCTTTCCAGTCTGCAATTCTCATTTTTGGAAATCCAGTCCAGTCTGCCGTCCTCATTTTGGGGGTTTGCTGTTTTGGTCCTTTCCCCAGTATCCAGTTCCAGGCTGGGAATTGCTGGTGGTGCACACAGGACCCTCTGTTGCCCAGTCCACAATAACATCTCTTGGTTACTGCTGGTGTGTTTCAGTGTACATGTTTGTTTGTCTCGATAAAAGTTATGGCCAACAGGGACCTCGGAAGCCAAAAAGCCACAAATTTGATGGGCATGGGTTGAGCACTTAAAAGTTATTAGAGCACTTGCCAGCTAACCCAAAGACTCTTGTGTTAGGGTAAGTCGGTTGTGGAATGAGTTATATTGACACTAGATTACCCACCAACTTCAAGAAAATCTCTATTCAAGGAAGGTACACTGTGAAACGCCTCCAACCCAGCAGCACATCCCTCTTAGATAGTGGCTTGGTTCCAAGAGACCTAAAAACTTAGCAGGAAGAAGGAGGAGGAGGAGAAGAAGGGGAAGGAGCAGGAGGAAGGAGGAGGAAGAAGAGGAAGGCGGAGGAGGAGAAGGAGAAGAATGGGTCTTTAAATTCTAAAGAGTTGAACATACGCACCTTCCAGCCACCTATTTATTTTACATCTAAGAACTACAGTCATGGAAGCTGTGGATATTGAAAAAAATGGCAAAAATCTTACTAAAAACAATCTAGAATAACATGGCCATTATGGGGAATGTTCCAATTAGACAAGATTCTTCATTTAAGAGGTGCCCTTGAAAGCCGGGATTCCTGATTTAAACAAATGGGATGAGATGCCTATTTTATTTTATTTTATTTTTAAGCTTTTATTTATTTGACAGAGAGAGAGAGACATAGTGAGAGAAGGAACACAAGCAGGGAGAGTGGGAGAGGGAGAAGCAGGCTTCCCGCCGAGCAGGGAGCCCGATGGGGGGCTCGATCCGAGGACCCTGGGACCATGACCTGAGCCGAAGGCAGACGCTTAACGACTGAGCCACCCAGGCGCCCCGAGATGCCTATTTTAATTGGTATGTAGAAGCTTTCAAAAGTCTTCAAGATTTCAAAATTGCTTCATTAAAAAATTCATTGGCTCAGTTGGTTAAGCGACTGCCTTCGGCTCAGGTCATGATCCTGGAGTCCTGGGATCGAGTCCCACATCGGGCTCCTTGCTCAGCAGGGAGTCTGCTTCTCTCTCTGACCCTCTTCCCTCTCGTGTTCTCTCTCATTCTCTCTCTCTCGAATAAATAAAAAAAAAAAATCTAAAAAAAAAAAATTCATTGCAACAAGCTAATGAAATATTAAAGACACAAGAGGTACCTTAAAAGACAGTAAGACTGACGTGACTCCTACTGCCCCCTTCTACCCTCATTTACCTGAGTACTCATGTTCTACTAATTCTCTATCCGAATTGCCTTTCCACTCTGAAGAGACTATTAAACAATTCCCCTTTAAGATAAAACCAACCCAGATTGCAGGCGATCACTCCTTGGTCAAAGGCCGAACTAAGAGCCATAGTTAAAGAAATGTCCTAACCCTAGGGAGGATCCCCGAATGGCTTTTGAAAAATTTAAGAGTCATTCTGGGGACCTATGACCCAGGCAGCCACATCTTTATGAGCTTGTATGCATGTTGGTAGGACCTGTTGAAGCCCAAAAACGCATGCAGGAAGCAAAATGGCAAAACCCCAAGAATGATATTCGAGATCCTCAATCTTCAATATGTTCCCTTCATGGACCAGAAAAAGCTTGCAATGCTTGCAATGTAGTAACTGATCTTTTCAAAGCCATTCCTAGGGGCGCCTCGTTGGTTCAGGTGGTAGTGCATGAGACTCTTGATCTCAGGGTTGTAAGTTGGAGCCCCATGTTGGGTGTAGAGATTACTTAAAAATAATTAAAAAATAAAAAACAACAACAACAAAAAATAATTAAAAAATCAAAAAAATAATAAAAAATCTAGGGGCACCTGGGTGGCTCAGAGGGTTGAGCATCCAACTCGATTTCAACTCAGGTTGTGATCTCAGGGTCCTGAGATCAGGCCTGCATCAGGCTCTGCACTAGGCGTGGAGCCTGCTTGGGAGTCTCTCTCTCCTTTTCCCTCTGCCCCTCCCCCCATCTCTCTCTCTCTCAAAAATAATAATAATAATAATACATCTTTAAAAAAAAAAGCCATTCCTAGAGTCTTCCCTGGCCACATTGTTTGGTTGATTTTTCAAACATGCAAACAAAAGAAAGATGAACCTGTGGCAGACTTTAAAACCCTCCACGGAAGCTGTCTTCCTACAGCCTCCAGGTTCCACACAATAAATTAGGTCACCCAACCTGCTTTAACTGTCCTATTTATAAATGGATTATCTCTTGAGATTAGTGGATTGATAAAAAGGCAGAAAATAGGATGGGAAGCCACCAGTTAGACTGATGTCATGACCACAACGGAGCATTTTGAAAGGACTTTGAAGCAAGACCATAAAAAAGTTCACCAAACTATTGGCCTTACAGCTACAACAGACCCAAGGCCAGAGACTTAAAATGATACCTGGGCCTCCAGCATTACACCTTCCTAGGGGTCCATTATCAAAACCCTGGCCCAGAAATCAATGTCTCTATTGTAATCAAGTGGGACACTGGAAAAGAGATCATCCTCCGAGGCCCAAAACAAATTCTTCCATATCAACTCGAATGCCTTTGTATCTGCCCCCAGAAGAGGCCCCCCTATGGTCCCTGCCCAGAGTAGATGGGACTCCAAGGGACCCTCCAGATTACTCTGTCATCAGTAATCCCCTTAAACAGTCTAGCGGAGACTAAAATTAAAATTAATGGGAAATCTTGCCAAATTCTGGTAGCTACTGGAGCTACACTTTCTATTTTAAACCCCACTCTCATAGGACAACAAATCCCTCAGAGTGAAAAGAAGGTTTCCATAGGAAGGTTATCTAATAAAATTCAGAAAGAGTTTCTATCTCAAGCAGTACAAATGACTCTGTGACCTTTCACTGAAAAACATTCCTTTTTGCTGTGTGATACAGCCCCAGTTAATCTATTAGGAAGAGATCTCCTTTCTAAATTAAAAGGGATAATACATTTAGCCTCCAATGGAGACCTCACCTTAGAATTTCTTGACCAACCTTAACCTGATCTTTTATGTTCCCTACAATGTCCTTGACACAGAAGAGGAAGAATCTCAACAAAGTCTCCTGATTTAATCAAGATACCCAAAAATCTGTGGGCCTCTGCTTTTTTAAAAAAAGATTTTATTTATTTGAGAGAGAGGGAGAAAGGGAGCACAAGTCGGGGGAGGGACAGAGGGAATCTCAAGCAGAATCTCAAGCAGACTCTGAGCGGAGCACGGAGCCCGACGTGAGGCTCAGTTTCATGACCCTGAGATCATGACCTGAGCCGAAGAAATCATGAGTCGGATGCTTAACCGACTGAGACACCCAGGCGCCCCTCTGTGGGCTACTTCTAATATTGACATTGGGAGAATAAAAAGTTCAGAGCCTATAAAAATTCAGATAGACATAACTAAACCTCTTCCCAAATGGCCTCAAAATCCATTAAATTTTGAGGCCACACAAAGCCTTACACCAATAGTAGAAGACCTAATCATTCCTGGTCCCAGCCCCTGTAACCTACCCATCTTTCCAGTCCAGAAACCTAATGAGGACTTGAGATTTGTCCAGGACTTGAGAGCTATTAACAACATAGCTATTCACGGCCCATGGATGGCTCCATCAGTAGAGCATGTGACTCTTGATCTTGGGGTTGTGAGTTCACGCCCCATATTGGATGTAGAGATGACTTAAAAAAAAAAAATCTTGTTTTTCTCCCTCTCAGAACCTTCCTGCCTCTGCGTTCAGACCTCACTGCTCCAGCCTCTGGGACATGTCCCATCCTTCCAGCTTGCGGTTAGCAGTATAGAAAAAAAATTCCCTATCATTTTCTTGCCCCGTACACACCTTGAGGCGAGCAAAAGAATTAAAAATAAATTTTAACAGTGAGGGAAATCGTGCATATCCAGGCCGGTCAGTGTGGCAACCAGATTGGTGCCAAGTTCTGGGAGGTAATCAGTGATGAACACGGCATCCATCCCACCGGAACCTACCACGGTGACAGCAACCTGCAGCTGGATTGCATCTCCGTGTACTACAATGAAGCTACAGGTGGCAAATATGTTCCTCGTGCTATCTTGGTGGATCTAGACCCCGGGACCATGGACTCTGTTCGCTCAGGTCCTTTTGGGCAGATATTCAGACCAGACAACTTTGTTTTCGGTCAGTCCGGGGTAGGCAACAACTGGGCCAAGGGCCACTATACAGAGGGGGCTGAGCTGGTTGACTCAGTCCTGGATGTGGTGAGGAAGGAGGCTAAGAGCTGTGACTGCCTGCAGGGCTTCCAGCTGACCCACTCGCTGGGTGGGGGCACAGGCTCTGGAATGGGCACCTTGCTCATCAGCAAGATCCAAGAAGAGTATCCTGACCGCATCATGAACACCTTCAGTGTGGTACCCTCACCCAAAGTGTCTGACACGGTGGTCGAGCCCTACAACGCCACCCTCTCCGTCCATCAGCTGGTAGAGAATATGGATGAGACCTACTGCATTGACAATGAGGCCCTGTACGACATCTGCTTCCGTACTCTCAAGCTGACCACGCCAACCTACGGGGACCTGAACCACCTGTCTCAGCCACCATGAGTGGTGTCATCACCTGCCTCCGCTTCCCTGGTCAGCTCAATGCTGACCTCCGCAAGCTAGCCATCAACATGGTGCCCTTCCCACGTCTCCACTTCTTCATGCCCGGCTTCGCACCTCTGACCAGCCGTGGAAGCCAGCAGTATCGGGCCCTCACTGTGCCCGAACTCACCCAGCAGGTCTTTGATGCCAAGAACATGATGGCCGCCTATGACCCCCGCCATGGCCGTTACCTCACCGTGGCTGCTGTCTTGCGTGGGCGGATGTCCATGAAGGAGGTAGATGAGCAGATGCCCAACGTGCAAAACAAGAATAGCAGCTACTTCGTGGAATGGATCCCCAACAACGTCAAGACAGCAGTCTGTGATATCCCACCTCGTGGCCTCAAGATGGCAGTCACCTTCATCGGCAACAGCACGGCCATCCAGGAGCTCTTCAAGCGCATCTCGGAGCAGTTCACGGCCATGTTCCGGCGCAAGGCCTTCCTGCACTGCTACACAGGCGAGGGCATGGACGAGATGGAGTTCCCTGAAGCCGAGAGCAACATGAACGACCTTGTCTCCGCGTACCAGCAGTACCAGGACGCCACCGCAGAAGAAGAAGAGGATTTCGGTGAGGAGGCCGAAGAGGAGGCCTAAGGCAGAGCACCATCACCTCAGGCTTCTCCGTTCCCTCAGCCTTCTTCCTCAGCTGCCCCTGTCCTCTCCCTCAGAATTGCATTTTCCGCCTCTGTCTCATTTTATTTTGTTTTGTTTTCCTTTTTTGGAGGGGGGATCCTAGAACAGTGCCTGGCACATGATAGGCGCTCAATAAATATTTGTTGTTTGTAAAAAAAAAAAAAAAAAAATCTTAAGCACACACACACAAGATAGCTAGCCCCTGTTTCTCAGTTTTTCCAAGGCCGAACACCCTTCTGTAGCAAGTTCTACCTGACTCAAGGTGGTTCACTGTTGTAAACCTTTGTTCATCCCTGAAGTCCCTAAAAGCCATTTGGCTTTACTCGTACTCTTTAAAGTGAATGTATTTCTAGGCCTGGCTGGCTATTGCGGACTATGGATTCCTAATTTTTCTCTATTGGCTTCCCCACTCTATGAACTTATTAAAATTTCAGTCCCTGGATGCCTGCCTTGGGAGGATAAACATGAGCAGGCCTTTCTACGACGAAAACAAGCAGAGCAAGAACTGCGTGTCTTCGAGCCACCCAACTATTGACAACCCTTCCCCTTGTTTGTGCATGACAGAAAAACACAAGCCCTGGAAATGCTTGTGCAAGAACATGGCAATGAATACAGACCTACTGCCTTGGACAGCATACAGCTTGACTCAGTTGCTCCTGCCTATCCCAAATGCCTTCAGGCTACAGCCCCAGCTACAAAGTTGGTAGAAGCCTTAGGAAATGACATTTATTTATACACTTCACATGCGGCCTTAAGCCTCCTTAACTCTGAATTGACTCACTATTTCTCTGCAAGCCGACTCCTCCTCTAAGATCCGTCTGCTTTTGCTGCCTAATTTACATCTTAAATGTGGCAACGTCCTAAATCCCTCCGGCTACAACCCCTGCCTGATGAAGGTGAGCCCCACGACTGTGAGGTAATAATGTCCCATTTCGTGACACCGCATCCTGATTTATAAGACACCACTTTGACTAATCCTGATCTAATTTTGTGTGCTGATGAGTCACACTATAAAAATGAGAAAGGGATTTTCCAACCTGGTTATGCTGTTACTATCCAGTAGGAGCTCCTTGAAAGAGATAACCTCCCACGAGCTAAATCCATCCAGCAGAGCTCCAAGCCCTCACTGCAGCATGCCAGTTATCATCAAAAGGAAGAGTTGTTAATATTTATGCGGATAACCAGTATGCCTTGGGGGCCATCCATGATTTGGAGATGTTATGGAAACAAAGGGATTTTCTTACATCCGCTGGGACCCCAATCAAAAGTGTACAACAAATAAATGACTTTTTACTGCTATTCTCTTATCTTCTGAAATTGCTGTTATCAAAATTGAGGCTCACACTAAAAAGACAGAACCTGAGCATCGGAGAAATGCCCTGGCTCACTCTCATGCAAAGGCAGTAGCAACAGATGTGGATGAAGTCCATTCTGCTCCTGACCCCTCCTTGCCAGACTTTTGCCATCTTGACGTCTTCCTTGTAACGTGGCAACAGTCTGCTCCTGAATCAGAGACCGCAATGGGTAAACAGCCACTTGGTTCTTCCCCACTCCCTGACATATCCCATTTTCCTGTTTTTGAGTTCCTTTACCCGCCATGGAGCAATTAAGGTGATTCATATTATAAATAAATAGTTGTGGAGAGACTTCCACAAAATTGCCAAAACCGTTTACCACCAATGCCTGACCTGTCAGGTCCATGATCCTGGAAAAACTATGTTTATTCCCAGAGGCCTCAAAATTCCCTCGGGACCCTTTAAGCACCCATAGCTGGACGTCAGTCAACTGCGACCTAGTATGGGTGATCGACCTGGCCTTGGTATTGTCTGTACGTTTTCTGGATGGGTTGAAGCCTCCCCCTGCCACAGGGCCGATGCCCTCACAGAGGCAAAGAAACTGTTGGAAAACATGGTTCGCACTTGGGGTACACCTTCCACAATCTCCAGTGATCAAGGCACCCACTTCAGTGGGCAAATCTACAAGCTTTAACAAAAATCTTACAAACCTCTTGGAATTATCACTGTCCCTATCACCCTCCATCATCAGGCAAGGTCAAGAGGACAGATGGGATCCTCAAACTTAAAAATCTCTAAACTCGGGGCACCTGGGTGGTATAGTCATTTGTGTCCGGCTCTTGGTTTCTGCTCAGGTTGTGATCTCAGGGTCATGAGATCAAGCCCCATGTCAGGCTCCGCGCTCAGCACAGAGTCTGCTTAAGACTTTCTCTCCCTCTCCCCCTGCCCCTTCCCACCACTCTCTCTAAATAAACAAATCTTTTTTTTTCTTCAAGATTTTATTTATTTATTTATTTGACACACACCGAGAGACAGCGAGAGAGGGAACACCAGCAGGGGGAACGGGAGAGGGAGAAGCAGGCTTCCCGCCGAGCAGGGAGCCCGATGTGGGCCTCGATCCCAGGACCCTGGGATCATGACCTGAGCCGCAGGCAGACGCTTAACGACTGAGCCACCCAGGCGCCCTAAACAAATCTTTTTAAAAAAAAAATCTTAACTTGCTGAAACTCCTAGACTCTTTTGGCCTAAATATTGCCTCTGGTCTTGTGGACTATTTGCAGACCCCCTTTGGGAAACATAAACTCACTCCGCATAAGATAGTCACCAACCAATGTCTGTTGGTATACAACTGTCCGCTGATGCCTTGTTTTCTCAAGCTAGTATGACCAATTATAACTATTAACTATAAATCGTTAATGTCTTATGTCAAAGCCTGTCATCAACAGGTTAAGGAAGCTTTGCCAGATCCCAATTCAAAGGGTCCTGTTGGGCACAGTCCAGAACCTGCTGACTGGGTGCTCTGGAAATGAGGTCAGAAGAAGACAGCTCTTGAACCCTGTTGAAAGGGACCTTACCAAGTGTTCCTGACACTGCTGTGAAACTAGAAGACATTGAGCCTTGGGTGCACATCTCACAGGTAAAGAAGGCCCCACCCGACATCTGGTCCTATACAGATGCTGGAAACCTCCAAATCAAATTGGTGAGGAAGACAAGTGGCTGACATCGATGTAGACTGCTTCCACCCAAGATGCCAGTCAAGACTTTATACTTTATTTTTTTTAAGATTTATTTATTTATTTGAGAGACAGAGAGAGAGTGGGGCGGGGGAAGGGGGCTGTAGAGCGGCAGAGGGAGAGGGAGAGAGAGAATCTTTTAAAATCTTAAGCAGACTCCGTGCTGAGCCGGGAGCCTGATGCGGAGCTCGATCTCACGACCCTGAGATCACGACCTGAGCCAAAATCAAGAGTCAGACAATTAACCAACTGTGCCACCCAGGTCCCCAAGACTTCATACTTTAAACATGAAATCCTTTCTTCTCTTTCTTTCCTTTACTCTGGCATTGGCCTGGAAAGATAATACCATCATCTGTATCTCCCATACCATTGTTATGGAGGGTAACCTTTCAAATTATTGAATTTGTCATCAAAAACGCCAATCTGTCCTTGAGGCTAGAAACCCCCTGGTCATTCCTGTGACCAAGTTCTCTTCTATTCCCAATGCCAGCACAACGGTAGACGCCCCCCCCCCCCCACTTAGAAGTCTCTTCTCGAGTTCAACTCTTATAGCCAAAAATCCAGTGCCTTGTTTTTATCTTTCTCTAATTATAACTGTTCCTACCCAAGTAGACACAAATACCTATGCAAATCTCAGGACATTGGCACCCCGACATTTTCATGATTATCTAACTCAGATCTGCCCCAAATCACAAAAAGAACTCACCAGCAGCACCCATCTTTGCAAGATAATTAGAACAACAACTATGTGGTGCTAGGAGATTTACTTCCCAAATACACTAAAAATCCACCTGAGTCCTGGCTTGAACAGGCAAATGCAACAATCCCTGTGTGTGAATCCATTGATGGTACCACCAAAACCAGAATGGTCTGGTGTATCTTTGTCTGTGGTGGTTATCATTCTCCTTGGGTCTCTAAATGTCTGGATGGCTGACACACAGCTGGGCAATACCTCTGAGGTTCCCTAACTGTGTCCCTAACAGTTATCAAACAAACTAAGCCACCTCACTACTCAGGCCCCCCTGAATTTACACTGTCAAGTTAGAAAGGACCTTCCAAGAAACTTTCAGGATTTAGGATTTGCTTCCTTGCACAGGGCCCTACATCCTCGGCTAGGAATAAATGTAAATACGAATACGATCAGGAACCTGTCTTTAACTCTTGAAAATATTGCAGAATCTGCTAAGACAACAGCTGCCCAACAAAAATCCTTAGGCTCTGTGGCCAACGTTGTTCTTGATAATCAGATAGCCCTCAATTACCTTTCAGCTGAGCAAAGAGTATCTGTGCTATGGCCAACATCACTTGCTGTACTGGATTAACACTTCTGGAGAAGCTGAAACAATTACATAGGATCACTATACGTGCCGCTTGGCTTAAAAAGGGACTGCTTCAAAGGGGGTCTTTCTCTGACTTACTTGATTTTGATTGGGTTGGGTCTTGGGGACCATGGCTCCAAAGTGCACTCCAAACACTGAGAATTATTCTGCTTATAATAATCACAGTGGTCTCCTTGGCACACTACATTCCCTCAAAAGCTTTAAACGCGGGGCACCTGGGTGGCTCAGTCGATTAAGCATCTGCCTTGGGCTCAGGTCACAATCCCAGGGTCCTGGGATCGAGCCCCGCATCAGGCTCGTGCTTGGCGGGGAGTCTGCTTCTCACTCTGCTCCTCTCCCCCGCTCCTGCTCTCTCTCAAATAAATAAATAAAATCTTTAAAAAAGCTTTAAATGCAGGTGTATAACCAGGAACCACCAAGCAAATGATCTCCCTAAGACTGGAACGCCAAAAAACGAAAGAAGAAAATGACCACCTAGAAAATGGTGAACCTGGCGTCCAGACATGTGAATACCACAGAGATTCAGCCAAAAACATCCTGACCTGTGAAAATCACACAGAGGATCAGTAAAACCTATGAGAACTCCCGGAGTGGTAGCTGAGAGGGGCGCTAATGCCTTCAATTTTGATGACCTGTTTCAGTTGAGAGAGAAGGGAGAGGAAAAAAGAAAGGAACAATAGGCCCCAAATTGCCCCCGTGACAGCAAACCAACGCTTAATTGCAGTTTCAGCCTCTCCCAGGAATGTGACCTTAACCAGCCTATCTGGAATTATCTGATCAGCATTAGTGAGGTATTCCGCATGACAGACCCCCACTCTTCCCACAAAGGAAGGTAACCTTGTCTGAAACAATCCACTCTGTTAAAAACTTTTTTCCTCTTCCCTTCTGCCTAAAAAGCCCTTCCATTTTGCACAGCTCCTTGGTGCTCCTTTTCGGTTTGCTAGACGCGATGCTATATGATTCATAAATCCTTAAATAAAGCCAATTTGATCTTTAAATTTACTTGAAAAAAAAATTTTTTTAACAAAGAGGAAGCTCTGATATTCCCAGCCAGCTGGTTGAGCTGCCTTAACTAGAGCTCAACAAGTAGACTATAAAGTCCTTAGACGCAGGAGCTATATTTTATTCATCTGTGAATAACACAGTAATTAGTTAAGAGCCTGCTTTGAATTCAGCCAGATTCTGGCTTGAATATCGATTCTACCACTTAATAACTGGGTAACCTTGGCCACTTAACCTCCCTAATCCTGCTTCATCGCCTGTAAAATGGGGATACTAATGCGTGACTCCATTGACTTGTGGAAATTAAATGTGACACTTGTACGTGATGCTTCTGGTACAGCTCAAAATACGAATGCTTGTTCAGTGCTTGGTAGAACTCTTTGTTGAGGGCTTGGAAGAACAGAGGCTTGCATCCAACCAAGAGTGTATGATCTCAGAAGAAACTGTGCCTGAGTCTCCCAGTTTAAAGGAAAGTTGCTTTGCCAGAGGCTGCAAATGCCATAGAGTTGAGATTAAACAGATAGTGTACCTCAAGGAAATGGATTGGTTTTCATTTTATCTGCACTGTTTGAATTTTCATATGGATTAAAAATACATGAAATTAAAAATAAATACGACTTTTTAAGAGGAAAAAAATGCTGGACTGGCAGGGTTTCTGGCTTATTCGCTCAATCTTTGAGCTCTTTTAGGAAACCAAGAGCGAGGAACAGAAAACACTAATAATTACCCACCCAGCAGTCCCCATGCCCATAAGGACCTGGGGGTAGCAACAAAATCTAATAATCCTTCAGGGTTGGACCAACACTTTCTTCCCAACCCTTCAGCTTCCACATAGTCCACACATCTTTATCTCCCTACGTCGTTTGGGCGGTTTCCACCTCTCCCTGCCCCCAGGAAATGGTGGGCTGGGGAGAGACCGAGACGGGGCTGGAGCACCCCTCCCGCGGTCGCCTCCGGCTCTCAGCCGCGGCCTCGGCCGTTAGGGCGGTTCCGGTGCCCCTCGGGGCGCTCTGGAGGCTGCCAGCGGTGCCCAGGAGCCCGCGTAGACCAGGCCGCCCGGCCGAGGGGGCGGGCCCGGAGCCGCGGCCTCGCTTCCGCCCGCGCCGCGCCGCGCAGCGCCCGCCACCTCCCGGCAGCTCGCTCGGGCGGGCCTCGCGGGGCTCCGGAGCCGTGACCCGCCGAGCACCGCCAGCATGCTGCAGAAGCGGGAGAAGGTGCTGCTCCTGAGGACCTTCCAGGGCCGGACGCTGCGGATCGTGCGGGAGCACTACCTGCGGCCCAGCGTGCCCTGCAACAGCCCGCTCTGCCCGCAGCCCGCCGCCTGCCGCAACGGTCAGGGCCGGGCCGGAGAGCGGAGAGCCCTGGGCGGCGGGAGCGAGGGCGGCGGGGCCGGGCCGGGCCGGGCGTCCGCCGGGAGGCGCCAGGGCGCTGCTGGAGGCCTGGGCGCGAGGTCGCGCGGGCGCCGAGGCCGAGGCCGCCGGGCCTCCGCCCGCCCAGGCAGCAGCTCGGGCCCGGCGGCGGGGCTGCGGGTGGGTAGCGAGAGGCCCGGGGCCCCGGAGCCGCCCCGACGGCCGTGGCGCGCTGCTTCCTGGGGGCTCCCCACACCCGCCCTCCCGTCGGCCCCCCCTCTCAAATGGAAGGGCCCAGAGCCCGGCGCCCCCACAGCCTAGAGGCCCGGCGAGCGGGGCTTTCCGAGGGGCCCGGGGGCGCAGGAACCTGCCTCTTCTGCACCCCCCAGGATCGCGTGGTGGTGAAATGGGGGGTGCTCGGCTGCGGGCCCCACGGCGAGAGGTGGGGCGCCATCCCGCGGCGCGGAGAGCGCCTGCTGCCGCTCATTTGACACGTCTTTATTCGCACAAATGTTCTGACCTACCAGCCCAGATCCTCAGACTCTTAGCCGGTGGAGAGCAGTCGGCACTAAAATTTGTGAATTGTCTGGGCCCTCGCTGCACAGGAAGGTCAAGGGGAAGTTGGACTTGGAGCTGCTGTGGGCTAGACCTTCGCCCACTTGGTTTCTCAGCTGCAAGGGTGGCCGATTTAACGAGGAAGATGACTGGTTCTCTTCTGTCTGGTGGGAGAGGAGCCTGGGGGTCCTTAGTACTGGGAATCCTCAGTTTATGGTTAAAGTGAACATTTCATTTACAGCTTGGCTAAGCAGCTCCGTGAGATGCGGGCTGGGTGGAAAGCCTAACCACTGCCCATGCTTGCACCGAGAATGTTTTCCAGTCGATTCCGGCTTTCTGGCCTCTGGAGACTTCTGAGCGTGTACACAAGCTTGAGACTCAGAACCCGCTTGAAATTGCTAGGCATAAACAGGTGGTTAACATGTATATTTCAGGGGACCTCATCTGAATGTGAGTGTAGGTCGGTGAGTTAACAGAAATAAATATTTAGGTCGTGCTAAAGGTTTGCTTGTTTTTAAAAAATCAGTCATCTTCACCATTGGCAACACCATAAACCACATTGAGCTTTTACCTAGCACAGCTTCAGACAAATGAAGATGCTGAATTTACCTGAACTTTGGGCCGCTACCAAAGTAGGGTTGTCGTGTCCTTTAAAAACTTCAGGGTGTAGTTAAGACTGGAAGTTATTTTGCAGAGTGGAGCACCTTGACATTGAAGTAGTAATAAGCCAGGTTCACAATTGTTGTCTAATCGCTTACATTTTGAATTATGTTCTAGATGGGAAACTCTTGTCTAGTGATGTGACTCATT
This sequence comes from Eumetopias jubatus, assembly GCF_037043125.1. NCBI lineage: Eukaryota > Metazoa > Chordata > Mammalia > Carnivora > Otariidae > Eumetopias > Eumetopias jubatus. The sequence goes on from NW_028274813.1 coordinate 106,299,931, forward strand.
ACATGATCCCAGATTGGAAAGTTGTTCAAGATTACCTGGAGATCCTTGAGTTCCCAGAGCTGAAGGGAATTATTTTCATGCAGACGGCTTGTCAAACTGTGCAGCATCAAAGAGGCCGCAGGTATCTGTTTTGCATTATTTATTTATGTCTATATGGAATATTTTCCTCTTCCCCTTTAGAGAAGGTCCCTTGTTGGAGGGGATGAGGAGGAATTCATTATTTTGTCAGAAAGGACTTTTTGAAGTAATTTGGTATTCTCTTCGCTGGTGAGGAATGCAGTGACATTATTTTATATTTCTGCTTCAACACCTGGCCAAGAGATCTGACTGTAGATCAATAAACTGCAGTGTCCCCAGTATATGGGTATTTAAGATTCTTGGCTTTGGGTTTGCATGTATTTTTTAGATACATTGTTTCAGAAGCCTATACTTTTGAGGGGGAGGAGTATTTTATTTTTAAATTTTAAACTGTTTATTGTGGATGCAAATTGTACTTGTAGTGATTTATTTAATGAAAGCAGAAATAACTTGTTTTATTTTTACGTTACTGGTATAACTACCAACCATACCCATTGTATTTGCCAAAGGATTTCTGATTGAATCAGTCTAAAATGCTTGCCTTATACCTAAATGAAGAACAATTGTTTACCTTTTAAACAAATATCTAAAAACTGGTTTTGCTTCATTTAACATTGGGAAAGGATTTATGATTTGAACGTGAAGACTGCATAGAAACAGCATATTACAATTATACATCCAACCTCTTAACACCCCTAGTTATTTAAAAAGCAGAAACTATGTGTTTATTCTTTTTTAAATGTTCTGGTTTCTTTAGAGTTTGGTGGTAAAAGATGAAGTATGTTTATTTGTATATGAAAATGATGAGTTGTCCTTATTATATGCTCAGTTCAAAAAAATGTGCATTACCTAGATTGCGGATTTTTCAGATAGAATATTTTTCAATGAGTTTGAAGTTGATTTTGCTCAGACACAAAGATATAGATGTTTATACGCATCCGGGTTTGAACGCTGCTTCAGGGGTCGTATTTCAGTTTCTGCTCCTAAAATCAATTTGCTATCATTTGGATTGCAAGCACTCTGCTGAGCCTTTTCAACTTCTGTTTTCTGAAATATTTTTAATATTAAGGGTTGTTTTAAAAACCAATTCCTGGGACATTCAAAAGCAAAGAATTGGAATTTAAATGTCTTTTCTCCTGAACATTTCAAAAGTAGTTAACTTGATGAAAAACTATTGGTTTTCCACTGCTTTACAGTGTCTCTAAATATACTAAATGTGAGAACAAAGGATGAGCAGTTGTGAAATAGGCTGATATGATATCACCCTGGTTTTCCCATTTGGTAAGCACATTTTGAGCTCAGAGTTCCAGGCCTTATGGGGTACAAAAAGAAGTACAGTTGACCTTTGAACAGTGTGGGGATTAGGGGCTCGGACCCCTGCACAGGCAAAAATCCATGTATAACTTTCAGTTCCCCCAAAACTTAATTAATAGTCTACTGTGGACCAGAATCCTTACTGATAACATAGTAGATTAACATATATTTTATATATATTGTATGTTGTATACCGTATTCTTGCAATAAAGTAAGCTAGAGAAAAGAAAACATTATTAAGAAGGCCACAATGAAGGGGCACCTGGGTGGCTCAGTTGGTTAAGCATCTGCCTTCGGCTCAGGTCATGATCTCAGGGTCCTGGCATCGAGCCCCACAAACGGAGCCAGGCTCAGCAGGGAGTTGACATCTCCCTCTCCCTCTGTCCAACCCCCCCACCTCATGAGCTCTCTCTCTCTCTCTCCCTCTCAAATAAAGAAATAAGACCTTTAAAAAAAAGAAAACCATAATGAGGAGAAAATACATTTACAATGCTGTACTGTATTTACCAAAATAATTCCACTGTCAATGGACTGCCATAGTTAATAGCCACATTGTTCAAGGGTCAACTGTATCAGTCCCTCTCAACAAACCTGTCGTCTTGTTGGGGTTAGGTGCAAGAAGGTAATGGTGGCACACCGTACACGCAGGCAGTATGACTTAATGTGGACTATGCAAAGTGCAGAGGTAAATACGGGGTGTGGGGGTTTGCCCGAAAACTCTCTGAAGGAAGTAGGTTTGAGACTGGTCTTAAGGGACGCCTGGGTGACTCAGTTGTTAAACGTCTGCTTTCGGCTCAGGTCATGATCTCAGCGTCCTGGGATTGAGCCCCGCATCAGGCTCCATGCTCAGTGGGGAGCCTGACTCCCCCTCTGCCTGGCACTCCCCCTGCTTCTGCTCTTTCTGTCTGACAAATAAAATCTTTAAAAAGAGAGAGAGATTGGTCTTAAAGCAGGGGTACTGAACGTAATTGATGAAGAGAGAGAAGAGGCAGGCAAAGGAATCAGCACCCTTAGGACTTGGTGCTTTGTTTACCTGGTAAGCAGCCGACAGTTGTATTCAGGTTCAAAGAGCTAAATGACCAAAACTACCAAAGCCTTAAAAAGTGTCCTATATCGAAAGCTAACTTTATAATTGATCACAGCCCTTGAATGTAGAAGATCCAGGGAATTTGCTTTATTAGTTTGGACTTAATATATATTAAGTGTAAGTCATTGGCCCTCTGGTGTTTTGCTTCATTTAATGTTGGAAAATGTTTTCTTGTGTTTTTCCGTTCTTCCTTGGAGACTTGAGATGCTAGTAAATAATGCATTCTATTTGATATGCTTTGAGGAACATTTTTGCTTAAAAAAGCCTTGTCAGTTAAAAATACCTGGTTGGTCTAGTGTCTGGTGTAAGGATGCCTTGCTTTCTCCTTTTGCCTTCCTCCTGAATTATTTCTTTATAGCTTAAGAGCCTCAATAGTTCACACCTCTATTTCTCAGTATATAACATAAGATTGGAATTAGAGAATATTATAGTTGGAGAGGATCTAAGAAGTCAAGTGATCCAACTCCCCATCCAATAGATTGGTATTACTCAGTCTTTGTTTCTAAGACTTTTTATCAACTTTTTTCTTCCAGACACCCAGTCTTAATTTGCTTTGTTACATGTTTTAACATAAATCTAGATGTAAAGTCCTCATGCTTAAGTACTTACTGCAACCCTAAACCCAAATTGGACCATCACATTGAACAAACAAAGCTTACAAAATAAGAAGACTGCAAATGAACATTAATTTAACGTGACTGATAACATTGTTCTACTGAAATGAAATCACCAGAGTTGAGTTTCCCAGTAAAAAGACATAGTCTCCAATCTGGTTCTGTACTTAAAATGATTTTGTATTTTGCTTTCGATACTATCAGTGCAGCAAATGCCTGTTCTCCTAAGTATATTAAGTATATTACAGAAAACATCATGAAAGAAGTCAAGTTTTTGATTGCTCGGGATAATCGCATGTTCTGCCGATCCTCACACACTTGTTCCGTGAGGGATCCTTTGATGACTCTGAGGCTGTCTTGCCCATTGCCTTCATTCCTGTGTGCAGGTGTTTATCTGTTTATTCAACAAACATTTGCGGAGACACTGTGCGTGTCGGGACCATGCTCACACCGAGGCTGCCGTGCTGAACAGAAGCAGACACGGTGTTCGGGGGAGACGGTGATACTCAGCTAATCACACAAACAGATGGAGAGCTGCCACGGAGCCACGGGGCCCTGAGGAGAGTCCGCATTCGCCAGGGAGGCGAGGAAAAGCTTTCCCGAGGGAGATGCCTACACTGGGCTCTCCAGGGTGGGTAGGAGTAAACCAGGCAGAGAAAGGAGAGAAGCTTTCCAGGGGAGGGGGCTGCTGTGCAGGGTCGTGGAGAGGGAGATTTGCTCCGTTCAAGAAACTAGAAGGCCCTGGCATGGATGAGGGGTCCTAGGGATGTTGCAGGGTCGTAAGCTGGGTGGGATAATATATATAATCAGATTCCTATTTTGAAAAGATGACTGGGCCGTGGAGAAGTGGCTGCAACTTCAGTTCACGTGAGAGGTGCTGGTAGCTTAGAGATGGAAAGAAAGAGATATTTCCAACAGCATCTTAATAGGTAAAAGTCTGTAGAACTTTCTCAGTCTTTAACGCCGAGAATGGAAAACATGTCCATGCAGAATTTGTACAGGAATGTTCATAGCAGCTGTATTCCTAGTAGCCCCCAAAATGGCATCGGACCCAAATGTCCATCACCTGATATAATGGTTACACAAAATGTACTTTATCCATACAATGGAATACTATCCAGCCATAAAAGGAATGAAACACTGACATATGCTATAACATGAAAATATTATGCTGAAAGAAGCCAGCCACACAAAGAAGTCATTTTTGTATGATTCCATTTATATGAAATGCCTGGAATAGGTAAATCCTAGAGATAGAAAATAGACTAGTGGTTGTCAGGGGAATGGGGAATAATTGCTTAAGGGATCTAGGTTTCTTTTTGGGGTGATAAAATGTCTGGACTTAGTGGTGATGGTTGCATAACTCTGTGACTATACAAAATGCTATTGAATTGTATATTTTAAAAGGATAATTTTAGGGGTGCCTGCGTGGCTCGGTCGGTTAAGCGACTGCCTTTGGCTCAGGTCATGATTCCAGGGTCTTGGGATCGAGTCCCGCATCAGGTGCCCTGCTCCATGGGGAAGCCTGCTTCTCCCTCTCGCTCTGTCTTCCATTCCCCCCTCCCCACTGCTTGTGCTTTCTCTCTCTCTGTCAGATAAATAAAATCTTTTGAAAAGGGGGGGATAATTTTATGGTATATGAATTATATCTCAGTTAAGCTGTTATTTAAAAAAAAACCTATAAAACTTAGTAATGGACTTAGATATGTAAGGGGAGGGAGAAGGTGGTGTCAAGGCTAACACCAAGGTTTCTGGTTTACATAACTGGATAGAGAGAGAGAGAGAGAGAGAGCACTGGAAGAGGTCCAGAGGGGTGGAGCTAGAGGTCATGAGTTTGAGGTTGTCTTTGAGGCTTCCAAATGGCAGTGCAGTTAGAGGGCATTCAGATGGCCCAAAATATACTCTATTGAAAATGTTTTGGGCGCCTGGGTGGTTCAGTCGTTAAGCGTCTGCCTTCGGCTCGGGTCGTGATCCCAGGGTCCTGGGATCGAGCCCCGCATCGGGCTCCCTGCTCCGCGGGAGGCCTGCTTCTCCCTCTCCCACTCCCCCTGCTTGTGTTCCCTCTCTCACTATGTCTCTCTCTGTCAAATAAATAAATAAAATCTTTAAAAAAAAGAAAGAAAGAAAGAAAATGTTTTAAAAGTACCATCTAGGGGCATCTGACTGGCTCCGTCAGTAGAGCATGTGACTCTTGTCTTGATCTCCAGGTCATGAGTTCAGGCCCCACACTGGGTGTACAGCTTACTTAAAAAAAAAAAAAAAAAAGATACACCTAATATAGAGGAAAACACAAACTTTTAAAATTCTTGTGGAAAACTCAAGGACCTCTGAAAGTAAGTCTACCTAAGACACCCTAGCAGGGTTCTGCAAAAACTGGTTGAAGAAATACAGTATTGTACGTCCGCTGACTGGTTGTGGGATGCCCGCTTCTGATCCCCCGAGAATACAGTCAGCAGGGAGAGGGGATGTTGCATCTATAGGCAAGCTCACCATTGCGGGAAAATAGTACAGAAATCAATCTAAGGAAGGTAAACATGGCCGTACCTGTAAGAAATTGAACTGTTTAAATAATAGAGATTTGGGGGAATGCTTAAGCCAGTGCAGGAAAACTAGGGTTCTTCTGTAAGACTGGAATTTTTAAAACTTCAGATCGTTTTATTGTACTTGACTCTCTGAAACTGCTGTTCTCCTGTCATCCAGACCAAACTTGTTGAAGGCACCATGATGCTCTTTGCTGGCTCCGGGCAGGGTACTCGTATGTCTAAGCCCATCGTACACACCACCAGCTCTGACTGGCAAAAATATGACTATATTGTATGTATGCCCTATTAAATTACAACCATAAGCCCACATACCTACAAGACAACCCTACTGTCACACTCCCGAGTGATTCAGTCTTTCCTGCTTTCCCCATTAATATTCTTGTGCCATTTGTTCATTCGTCTTATCCGGCTGATAGGTAGCTGACAAATGGAAGCATGCACGACAAGTCTAAGGAAAATATATGGGAGCGAAACTTTAAATTGAGAACATTCTTTTTGTTAAGTTGCATATTTTGCTGTGTCGTCCCTCTAATTTGGTATAAACGCCCTGGGTCTGACTTGTGGAACATCAGTACCTGGGGGAGTTCAGGGCTGGAGAATCCCAGGGTCCAGAGTGCAGGTGTCACAACAAATCCAGGGATGTGTACAGAGCCTGGCAGAACAGTCACAGGGTTCTGCTAATGTCAGGGTGGGTCCTGACACACTGCTGGCTTATATTTGGATCACTGTTGTCACAAGGAGTTGTGAGTTCATGTATGCATTTGGGAAACATTTATCAGGCATGTGAACCACACTCTCTGCTCTCCTGAATTTTCTCTCCCCCTCTGCTCCCTTGGGTGCTTTGTCTCGCTGACTCTCATTCGTCCCTCCCCCAGGTGTCACCTCTTCCCAGAGGCCTTCCCTGGCCCTCCCATGTTCTTGTCACACCCTGCACTTTTCCCCTTCAGGGCACTTCTCCCACTAAAATGGGTGGTGGTTCTGGGTTTTTTTGTTTTATTTTGTTTTGCCACTTAGTCTAGCCGTTTTTTATTTTTTATTTTTTTTAAAGATTTTATTTATTTCCTTGACAGAGAGAGCACAAGCAGGCAGAGCAGCAGGCAGAGGGAGAGGGAGAAGCAGGCTTCTCACTGAGCAGAGAGCCCGTTGTGGGGCTCAATCCCAGGACCCTGGGATCATGACCTGAGCTGAAGGCAGACGCTTAACGACTGAGCCACCCAGGCACCCCAGTCTAGCCGTTTTTTAAAATTGTGGTGAATGTATATAGCAAAAGATTTACCATTTTAACCATTTTTAAGCATATAGTTCAGTGACATTGAGTACATTCACATTTCGTGCAACCATCACCACCATCCTCTCCAGAACTTTCCTCCATCCCCCTAAATTGAAGCTCTACACCCATTAAACACTATACCCATTTCCCCCTCCCCCAAGTCCCTGGCAACAATCCTCCTCCTTTCTGTCTCTCTGAATTTAACGAAGTACCTCATGTAAGTGGAATCATACAGTGTTTGTCCTTTTGTGTCTGGCTTATTTCCCTTAGCATAATGTCTTTAAGGTTTATCCATGGTTTTTTAAGATTTTACTAATTTATTTCAGAGAGAGAGAGAGAGAGCACAGAAACACAAGCAGGGGGAGTGGGAGAGGGAGAAGCAGGCTTCCCACAGAAGCAGGGAGCCCGATGCAGGGCTCGATCCCAGGACCCTAAGATCATGACCTGAGCCGAAGGCAGACGCTTAACCACCTGAACCACCCAGGTGCCCCAAAGTTTATCCATGTTGTAGCATGTGTCAGAACTTCCTTTCTTAAGACTGAATAATATTCCCTTTTAGGTATACACCACATTTTGTTCATCCATCTGTCTTTGGACACTTAGGTTGCTTCTTGGTTACCTTTGGCTATTGTGAAGAATCGTGCCATGAACATTGGTATAAGAATATCTCTTTCAGACCCTGTCTTCAGTTCTTTGGGGTATATGCCCAGAAGTGCAGTTGCTGGGTCATGTGGTAGTTCTTTTTTTTTTTTATTTAAAGATTTTATTTATTCATTCATGAGAGACAGAGGGAGAGAGAGAGAGAGGGAGAAGCAGGCTCCCAAGGAGCAGGGAGCCCGATGCGGAACTCGATCCCAGGACCCTGGGATCATGACCTGAGCCGAAGGCAGACGCCCAACCATCTGAGCCACCCAGGCGCCCGGTCATGGGGTAGTTCTTGTTTTAATTTTTTTGAGGAATGGCTGATTCTGTCGTGTTCATTGTGAGCAGGGTGCTGTGGATGAAGAGATGTCTAGAGGGTGTCCCCTGAGGGCATTCAGTGGAGCAAAAGACCCAGCACATAGAAGGAATGCAGCAAATGTTTGCTAAATGAAGGATGCTTAATACAGAAGAAAACTAGCAAAGAAATGAGTGCACTAAGTTCAGGTGCTTTTTTAGGGGTCTGGTAGATGTGATGGTCGATAAAGGGAGCAAAAACTATGGAAGATGAGATCAGGAAAAATAGGCAATATTTTTTCAGTGTTTCCTCTGAAATAATTACAGTTGTTTATGAAGTCTCTTCTAAAATCCTTTATTGCTTAAGAAATAAGTGCTCATTTTAAAAAATTCATGCATTGCAGAAATGTGTAAAGCACCTTAACACTGTGCAGGGATGGTGGCTGTAAGCGGGGTGGTGTAGACTCTTCTATGCATATTCTGAGAGGTTTTATTTATTTTTTTAAAAGATTTTACTTATTTGAGAGAGCAAGAGAGAGCATGAGCAGGGGGGAGAGGGGAGGAGTAGGCTCCCCGCTGAGCAGGTAGCCCGACACGGGGCTCGATCCCAGGACCCTGGGATCGTGACCTGAACTGACCGAGCCACCCAGGCGCCCCTCTAAGAGGTTTTAAAACTGACTTTAAATCTCTCTTTGTGAAGGTGGGAAAATTATGAATTATGTGTTCTAAGCATTTCTGAGTTGGGGGGGCAGGGCAGCCTTTGTACAAGTGGGATGCTGTTAAGGAAAGCTGCCATTCACCGACATGAAACTAAATCCTTTTGTTTATTATGAAATTGTAGAAGTGCTATTACTTGATGATTCTTTTTAAAATAGCTCAAGATTAGAATTACTAACAAAATAAAATCAGTGTTTCTTGTTTTCTAATTAAGTGTTAAGACGACACAGATATTGGTGATTGGCATTTATTTAAAGAAGAGAAGTTGGAGAGTTCTGCCTTTGCTTTAATGAAAAGACTCTTTTTTTTTTTTTTTTTTTTTTTTAGCCATGGCAGCGGGCTGGAGGTGGGAATGGAAAGGCACAAGTTTTATATTAAAACACATGTTCAGTGCCAGTCATCTGCCTTGGATAATTTATATGTTAATTTAACATCTGGTTTAATATCAGTCCATTTTTAAATAAACAATTGGCTTCCTTTAAGATAACTGTGAACATTTTCTGTATTTCATATTACCTAGACTATTGAAAGGCACCTTCTTAAAAAAAAAAAAAGAAAAGAAAAGCATCGTCTTAGAAACTGACCCATATGCGGCTGCGTATTTGATGTGAGGCTTTGGCTAGCATCACTGGAAGGACCTCCTGATGGGAGAAACCTTAAAACTTTGTTAGTTGTCTGTCATTCGTGTAAGTGAGGCGGCTGCATAAATAAAATTCACAGATAAATCTCCAAACTTATTTCCTTTACATGTCCTTTTCCAGGCTTCCAGCAAAAAGTAAAATGTACTCATGCCTAATGCCATTTATAGAACAAAGTGAGGCACAAAAATAAAGTGCTAACCTCTGCTTGCCTCTGGTCCTGCAGAGGCCTGAGCCTTTGAAGAGGGGGCTGTGCAGGGCAGGGCCATATAATTCTGTAATAAATGGCCAGAAGTCTAGAAGGGGAAAGGGTGGGGGTGACTGATCCACAAGCTAATTAATGAGGTGCTGCCTGAGCACATTCTAGCAGGCGAAATTGAGAAAAAACAGCCCAATAGTACTACGCGCACTAAGGCCAATATAAATGTTTCTTGGGTTTTAAATTAATCAATCTTTTGTCCTAAAATGCCTCATCTTCTTTGATCCTTAGCAAGAGCTAGCAGTAGATGAGCGCCTGCTATGTCAGATTTATTTTTCTCCTCTGTGTCCCAGACAGTATAACAAATTGCGAAATCTCCTGAAGGATGCACGTCATGATTGCATTCTCTTTGCTAATGAATTCCAGCAGCACTGCTATCTCCCTCGAGAAAGAGGAGAATCCATGGAAAAGTGGCAGACCAGGTATGGCTGTGCGTTGGCGTGACTATCTTTACTTTCTTTATCACTGGTTATCCAGAATTGATTAAAGTAGGGTGCTAGAATAAACCAGCAGTTATTCTGGAACTATGATTAATACTGAAATGCTTAATGCATCACTATTTTAGATATATCGTTTAAATACATGTATGTTGTAGAAATTGTCATAAGGGAGCCACAGATACTCAGAGTGAGTCAGCTGGCATTTAATGCTCGTGGGGGGCGGGGAAGGTCCACTTTCACGCTAAGATCATCTCAGTTTTTCCGGTATAGGTTGCTCTGATATCCCAACCAGTCTTGTTAAACTGAAACTGGTAGGTTAATTCTGGTAAAGCTGTTTTAGGAAGTATGGTGTCACCGTTTAGATCCGCCTAAAAGCAGAGTCTGAAGCAAGGAGTTGGGTGTGGGTTGTTGATGTGGGGACCAAGTCCCTGAAACAGGAGTGAGGAAGTGCAGGGCGTGAGACAGGAGGAGGGAAAACAGTCAAGGATGTGTTACTGCTGTGGGAAACTGAGGCTCAGTCCTCTTGGGAACCTCGGAGAAGCTGCCCAGTGTGTGCCTCAGAAGTTGTCTGGAAGGACGGAGGCGAGGGTGGCAAAAGACTTTGGCCTTTAGCTGAGGGTCATTCTGCAGGGGTGTTGACTCTACTCAGTGGGCCCGGGGTGGAATGGGAGTGCCGCCCAGCTGCAGCCAAAGTCAGAGGTGGGCCTGGGGCACAGGTGCTGGGCACCGATAGCCTCTGCTGTGCTCTTCTGCAGAGAGCCAAGGAGATCTTCAGCTCTCAAATGTCTTATCCATACAAAACATTTAAATCGTCTTTTTCCTTGTATTTCTTTATATAGCCATTAAATATTTAAATTCTCTAAAGTAAAATAAGCACTGATGCATACTGAGTCCTTAATTATAGTCCAAAGTTCCCACAGGGCTCAATACCAGAAAGGGAAAGCAAATCTTTCTCTAGATTAGGTCACATGTGAGTACTTAGAATGATCATACTTCCTAACTACGTAGCCTCATACAGTTTATGTTGGCTGAATTTTTTTTTTAAGGACTTTATTTATTTATTTGTCAGAGAACACAAGCAGGAGGAGTGGCAGGCAGAGAGAGAAGCAGGCTCCCTGCTGAGCAGGGAGCCCGATGCAGGGTTCGATCCCAGGACCCCGGGATCATGACCTGAGCCGAAGGCAGATGCTTAACTGACTGAGCCACTCAGGTGTCCCTGGCTGAAATTTTTTTTGACCTAAAACTAAAGGAACCTTACCTAGCATCTTACTTTGCAGAAAGGGAAACAGATGCCTACAGATACCGGCTGTCCGAGTTTATACACATCGTTGGAAACATAATCCAGCCTCGAACACATGTCTTCAGACCTAGGCTGTGTTATCCAATTCCGGCTCTTTTCAGGAAGATTTCCAGACATTTCATGTGATTCCATAGCAGACCTTATTAGATTATGATCTTTGGCTGTTTGCAGCCTAGTTTTGCTCTTAGCCAGACTTGTTTCTTCATCTTTTCAACCTCACAATAGCTTAGCTCGTCACCTGTGCGGTGCTATGTGTCGCAGCATGCCAACTAAAAGGTAGGAAAAGAGCCTCACGGTTTCCAGACCATATCAAGAAATGAAAGAGGTTGCTGTGGCAGTTGGATGTCTTCAGGGAGAAGAGATGTCAGGTGCTCTCTGATTCATCTTTGTGTCCCCCAGAGTGCCGAACCCAGGGCATATTTATAATAGGTGCTCGGGAATTAGTTGTTGAATGAACAAATGGTTGTCTGCATCAACCGAAGGGGAACAGATTAAGAGCCAAGGGTGAAACTTTGAACAGCAGCTTGTCTTGGGAGGGCTCACGTGCCCTTTGCTTTTCCAGGAGCATATACAATGCAGCCGTGTGGTACTTTCACCACTGCCAGGATAGGATGCCAATCGTTATGGTGACAGAAGACAAAGAGGCAATTCAGCAGTATGGAAGTGAGACAGAAGGAGTGTTTGTGATTTCTTTCAAGGTACTTCCATCTGTTGTGTCCATGAGTGCGTCTGTGTGTGTTCACTTACTCAGTGGTGCCCATAATGCTCTCGGGCCCACTGGCAGTACAGAAAAGGGAAAATAGTGAAGGAAGACTTCCACCAACGAGTTCCGTGTCTTTGTTTCTCTCCAACTAAGCAATCTTGACTTCAGCAAATTTGGGCAAACTCCCTGTGACTGTAAGACCCACAGCATCTGAGACGTCAGCCCAGTAAGCTCCCTGTTGACTGCAGACTCGTGTGTAGTTCTAACAGTAACAATGTTAGGAATGATGATGGTGAGACGAGGTTGGATCTTATAAAATTGCCAATATTCTCTTGGTTTTGACCTACAAAATGGCAGTTTTACATGGTTTCACCTAATAGTAATAGCCAACATTCATCTATGCCAGGCACCGTTCTAAGTGGATTATTTCATTTAATTCTTGCAACAGCCCCACGAGGTAGATGTTATTGTCCATATTTTATTTTTTTTTTAAGATTTTTACTTATTTATTGAGAGAGAGAGAGAATAGTAGAGAGAGAGCATGAGAGGGAGGAAGGTCAGAGGGAGAGGCAGACTCCCCGCCGAGCAGGGAGCCCGACGCGGGCCTCGATCCCGGGACTCCAGGATCATGACCTGAGCCGAAGGCAGTCACTTAACCAACTGAGCCACCCAGGCGCCCTATTGTCCATATTTTATTGACGAGGAAACTAAAGCACAGAAAGGCGAAGCACCTTGCACAAAGTCACACAGGTAGCAGGTGGTCGGACTAGGATTAGAACCCCAGAACTCTGACTCCAAAGCTCTTTACCCACCCTGCTCTGCTGCCTCTCAAATTATTTTTCTGAGCACCCACGCCACATAGTTTTGAAGGCCAGCCTTGTTTTTCTGCTGTTGCTTGCTCTTCCCCACTTACGAACGTGCACCGGGGTTAGTAGGGAGAGAGGAAGGGGTGAGGAGTGCTGTAGGAAGGCTGTCACATCAGCTTGGTGTCCAGATCACAGACAGGAGCAGTATTATTGGTGACCGTTTCTTGGGCTGTGTTGGCAACACAGTTCTCCTGGTTTGGGGGGACCCTTTGGGAAAGTGGGATGGCTGTTAACCTCCCAATAGATTATTGGTCTCGTGTGTCTGTCCAATTGGCCAATCAAGTTCCCATGGTTGGTATCAGTTTTTTGATTCAGAACCTCGAATGAGACCCTCCATTACCCCTGTCTGTTCACAGAAAGTCAAGTTGGATTTTGAATTGTAGACGCTATAAGAGTTCCCAGGTGCTTGTATTGCTAAAGATTTGCCAATAGAATTTTCTTGGCCCTGCTCTAACAAAGTGTTCTGGCATGCCAGAGAATTCCGGGGGCACTGGATATTAATGACGGTGTCACTTCCTTTTTCTGTTGCTATACATCATGTCTTGTTCCTGCAGAGGACAGTTGACTAAAATTACATTTTTCTACTTTTTGTTAAAATTACTTTTCTTTGTAGTCCAGTCCTAGAGTGCCGTTTTATTGTGTATAGTGTCTCCTAAGCAAACTGTGACTGAGGGCTTCATAGAGGCGAATGATAGCAGGAAAAAAGAGACACTTGTGGAGTTCAGATGAGAAGGAAGGCCAGAATGTCCTGTGGGGACTTGAAGTTAGCTGGGAAGAGGGGAGCCAATAAATCCTCGTGAAGAGGCGGTTCATAGTGGCAAAAGCCTGGTGGTGGCAAGTGACCATGGAATCGGGGTACTGAGTCAGCACAGACAGAACTTCTCGAAGGACTCGGGAAAGAAAGGAAGTGATCTGAACAGGTCCCTGAAGTCAGTGGGAGAAATGCTGGCGTTGACAAGAAGGAAAGTGTGTTTTCTTTTTAATTTGAGGAAAGAGAATGTGCTAGACTCTACCTTAGACATAAAGTTTAGTTAAAAACACCCGTAAAACGGATGTTATTCAGTGAGAGCCAGCCGTCTGAGGGAGTGTACTCTGGACGTAGCACAGCCAGCCTCTAGACACGTTGTCCTCTCGCTGGTGGTGCTGGGTGTTTGGTCTGGGGTCGCTCTGACGGAACTTCACCAAAAGATGCAATAACACTCAGTAAGTCCACACGGACGGGACCCTGACCACTTGTTTCACAGTCACATTTCGTACCAGGTCATCACGCTAATAGCAACGTCTACATGAGGAATGTTACCACATCTGTGGACGGTCCCCGAGACTCTGGGAGCTTAGGAGAGGAAGGCCTCAGAAGAATAGAAAACCTTTCCTTTGCTCCTCTCTGCTTATTTGGCATAGCCAGTGGCAGGGGCGGGGAGGGAGGAGACGTTTCCACAGACACTTCCCTCCTTGCCATTTTTACGTGCTTATTTAAGTTTCTTAGAAATTTCAAACGTTTCAAGATGAAAAAAAAAAACCAAACAAAGAAGAAGCAAGACGAGAATGCACACAGAAGAGCTCTTCTCTCCATTCCCTGCAGGCCATTTTCTGCAGCAATGAGATGCAGGTGAAGACAGGCAGGACGGGCGGGCGTGCATGCATGCAGCGGTGGGGGAAAGAGTAGGAGGAGATTCGAAATTGCCAGTAAGCATTCCGTGGGAGGAAGGGCCTCCCTAGGGTAGTTTGGCTCAGCTTCAGGGCAGAGTGAGATGGTAGAAAACCAGCCAGTGATGTGAGGCTCGGGGAGGTAACACTCATTGAGCACCTCCTCCAAACCGCGTGCCCACAGTTCCCGTGCAGGACTTTTGGTGATAGTCCCGCAAGGAAGCACCATTATCTTCTGACCACGTTTCTCTTGTGCCTTTATCAAATGCAGAATTACCTGGACAATTTTTGGCCCGACTTAAAGGCCGCCCACGAGCTCTGTGACTCTATCCTTCAGTCTCAACGGGAAAGAGAGAATGAGAGTCAGGAGAGCCACGGGAAGGAGTACGCAGAACATCTTCCCCTGGAAGTGTTAGAAGCCGGCATTAAGTCTGGACGCTACATCCAGGTGAGGGTGGTCATGAAGCATCAGCGTTGGCACCAGCCGGCATGTTTTCTTCTCTGCTTTACTGGCCTATCAAGGGCCTTTAATTTCAAAGGCCATAAATAAAATGGGCATGAGTAAGCCAGGGATGTCCGTGTTTAAGATGATTTGAGAGTTGTTCTTCCTGTGGACACCTTGTCTGGTTGGGTGCTGCTCTGTCTTCTTAATCGGGTTATATATTGAGCATCATACACGTAGTCTTATAAATGCCTCCACCTCTCTGGGAAAGAGAAGGTATTCTTGAATCAAGGTATGGAGATCTGACAAAATTGTGAAATTAGTGAAATTTGGCTTCTTCACCCTTTTGTAATTTTCCTGCACCATTCAAGGGGTCTTTTGTGGTCCTTCAGGACCCAGAACCCAGAAGCTGTCAAGCTGTCTTGAGAAGGAATCAGATACAATTATAATTCAAATTTAATAGTTTGATGTGTCTATGCATGCACGAAGTTTTATCACGTCAGTAGATTTGTGTATCTGCCACCACTATCAAGGTACAGAACTGTTCCATCGTGAATTTTACATTTTTGACAAGCAGCTCAGTTTTTATGCAGGTCAAAGTTTGAGAATACCATGCTGAAGTCCCTAAAGTATGGGTATTTTAATTATTATTATTATTATTATTATGAGAGGGTGGGGGTGGGGCAGGGGCAGGCAGAGGGAGAGGGTAAGAGAGAATTGTAAGGAGGCTCCACGCCCAACAGGAAATCAAGAGTCAGATGCTTAACCAGCTGAGCCACCCAGGTGCCCCTAAAGCGTGGGTATTTGAAATGAGTATGCCTTGAGGGGCACCTGGGTGGCTCAGTCGTTAAGCGTCTGCCTTCGGCTCAGGTCATGATCCCAGGGTCCTGGGATCGCGCCCCGCATCGGGCTCCCTGCTCCACGGGAAGCCTGCTTCTCCCTCTCCCACTTCCCCTGCTTGTGTTCCCTCTCTCTCACTGTGGCTTTCTCTGTCAAATAAATAAATAAATCTTTAAAAAATAAAAAAAATAAATGAGTATGCCTTGAGTGGCTAGTACTTCCAACTTGGTAGTAAAGTTTATGGCATTCCAAGAAGGATATTTGAGGAAAAAGATTTTTTAAAGACCACTCATCACTTAGGTAAGACAGATCCTGGCACTTTCAACACCTTGTGTAGCCAAGAATAGTTCAAAATGATGTTCTCTGGAGAAAATAAACCTTGGTGATGAATATTTCTCCTAAAGGAAGGGATCCCAGACCTTAAAAGAATATTTTTCGGGATATTTTCATAGACTTTTTGAAAACCGTACCTTTGGAGGCAGAGTGGGCAGAAAAGAAATTTTTCAGTTGATTTTCATTGTGATTTTAGGGAATCCTGAATGTCAACAAACACAGGGCACAAATGGAAGCTTTCGTTCGACTTCAAGGAGCCAGCTGTAAAGATTCAGGTTCAGTATAAGCCTTACCTAAATTTCCGTACTACATCTCTATTATGATATTACACAGTAAAGAAAGCAAAGCTGAAACTTCGCGTCAAATATGCCAGTCGGATTACCCCCACTCTGGGGGTGCGGGATCCGGATTGGTGATTTTTCCCCTTGCGTTTTATCTGGTTTCATTGCAATCCATTTTTAAAATTGAGAACAGCTAAATTTTATCGAGTATCCACTCTACCTCAGGTACTGTGCTAAGCCCTTAACGTAGTTATCATCATTGTTTTGCCCCTTTTCTTCGTGAGGATACAAAAGGTTACAGGTGAGGAAGGTGTCATACAGAGAAGCAAAGTGACTCGCCCAAGCTCACACATCTGGTGAGCGGCAGGGCTGAATCTCCTTCGGAGGCAGTTTGGCTGCGATTTTAAGACACTGCCCTGTGTGGCCTTACTGGAATAATTTTAAAAGTGATAAAAATGAAGAGGATGTGTAAATAAGCTGTATCATAACAGAGTGTAGCTCTTCGGTCTTCAATGGCAGGGAGCAAAACACCCTGAAAGTCGAAGGAACGTGGCTGAATGGAAGGAGAAGGAGAATTTCTCCCACTGTCTGCTGCTTGGGGGTCAGGCGGGATCATCGCCCGACGTGGTTCATTGGCCCGCTTACCATTCCCTGGCTGCGTGGCCCCTGACAGTGCGTGACAATTCCAGCATGGGCTTACATAGGCTGGTGCAGGGAATGGCCACCTGCCATAAATATGGGCAGAGGAAGCCCTTCTCAAAGCACGTGACATAAGAGGATGCGGTGGCCATGTTTCTTCATTCCTAACCTGTGGAACAAAGTTTGACCTCCCCTTTGAAGGAGGAAGCTTTGCTCTGCAGGGACGCAGATTAGACGTCAGATGCGTTATGTGCGGCATTCCCCCGCGGCTTTATGGGGTTTCTGTGTGCCCGCCCAAACAGATTTACTCAGTGACATCCTCATCCATGGGATGAAGGCTCGAAACCGCTCGATCCATGGAGACGTAGTAGTCGTGGAATTGCTCCCTAGAAATGAATGGAAAGGAAGAACGGCCGCCCTGTGTGAGAATGACAGTGAGGACAAGGCCTTGGGAGACCCCCCGAGTGAGCCCATGCCCACAGGTGAGCCCGCTGGCAGGCCTCCCAGTTTCCGGTTTTCCCGTGGGATGTTTATTTGTCCTGTCTGTAACGGTCCAGAAGTACTACAGTTATTAAGGTTCGTTATCATTTCCTTTCCTCCATTACCCATTGCCCCCTCTCTGCAGATTGATGTTATTCTCCTCAGCATCCAAATATGCCATCATATCTCCCATCCCAGAACAGAACAAAACCCCAATCCTCTCAAGTCCCATACCCCCTGCGGCTCCTGCCCGTTTCTCTGCTTTAGTGTATGGCGAGACTCAGTGCAACCCCTAACCCTGCATTCTCTCTGCTTCCTCTCTACCCACTGTCTCCCGAAGCCGCTACATTCAGCCGCCCACGACCCCAGAAACCCTTGACCTGACCTTTCGTCAAGGCCACCAGTGACCTCATTGCCTGTAGCCCTGGGCACCTGTAGCCCTCGGCAGCATTTGGCCAACAGATCACTGCCCCATCTTGGGCTTCTGGGTGCTTCGCCTCCCCTGCTGGGTGCTCCTTCTCAGTCCCTTTGCTCGAGCTCCTCCAGCTTACGGACCTCCGGGATGTACCTGGGCTCCTCGCGGAATGCCCTTCAGTCCTCTCGCTCTGTTTCTCCAGCCCAGACCCCCTGCTCAGCCTCCAGTGTTGTCTCCTCAGTTGTCCATTTGGCGTCTTCCCCTGAATGGGGATGGGCACCTCCCACTTAGCACGCCTGTTAACAGACTCCTGATTTCCACCCCCGAACCTGCCGCTCCCCGAGTCTTCCCCCTCTCAATAAATGGCAGGTTCATTCTGTACGCGGTCAACCCAAAGGCCCTGGGATTTACCCTCTACTCTTTCTGTCACTCATCAGCAAGGCCTGGCAGCTCTGCCTTCCTGTGTGGCCTGTCCCGCGCCCCGCCGCTCCTCTCCTGACCGGGTCCATGAGAATCTCTGGACATGGCTTTCTCAGCCACCGTCTCACTGGTCTCCCCGCTGCCAACCCTTGCTCCCAAACGGCCTTTTCTCCACACGGGAGCCAGCCACAGGGGTCCTTTTAAAGGTCTTTGGGTCCAGTCATGTCTCTGCTCTGAGCTCTCCAGTGACTGCTTCCTGTTTCTCTGAGAATAGAATCTGAAGTCTTTACCGTGGCCTACAGGGTCCCACTGGCTTGGCTGCCTTCTGTAACTGTCCTTGTCATCACTGTGCTCCTGCCACGTTGACCAGCTTGTCCTCTCACCGCCGAAAACGAGCTTTCCCCAGACCACCTCATGCCAGTCTCCCTCACTTCAAGTCTCTGCTCACATTGTCACTTCATTTAAAATAGCTGCCGTTGCTGATCCTGTGTCACTCTTGGCCACCTTACCCTGCTTTGTATCTTCCTTAGCAAACATCACTACCTTCCATGTATTTACTTTTTATTGTCTGTTTCCCAGCCCTACGGACACCCAAACTAGAACGTCCACTCCAGAAAATCAGGGGCTTTGTCTGTTCTGATACTGCGACATTCCCTGCACCTAACAGGGCCTCATACCTGGTAGGGGCTCAATCAGTCAATAGTTAAATAGTCAAAAGATAGCACTTTTAACTATTAAAGTTTGTTTTTTCTTGACCTCAGTCAGTGATGCTGGAAAAGTGTTGTATGTCAGACTTAACGATTTGCATACTTCATTGTATATAGTGTTGACCCAAATGATCTTGACTGGTGGGAAAATGCAAGAAAGACAGTGAATATGCACAGGAGAGGGCATAAGTTAAAAAAAAAAAAAAAAGGTAAAAATCACTGGCTTTTCCCGACACCCTCAACCTGAGATTGATAAGAGAAGGGCAAAAGAGAAAGTGGAAAGTGGGACTAATGGATGCTAAGTGTCACATCAGACCCCACAGCAGAAAGGGTAAACTGATGATGTTATAAAAAAAAAAAAAATTATCTTTCAAAAAATTAGCCATCTTACTATAAAATGCCAGGGGGGCGCCTGGGTGGCTCAGATGGTTAAACATCTGCCTTCGGCTCAGGTCATGATCTCAGGGTCCTCGGATCGAGCCCCGCATCGGGCTCCCTGCGAGCGGAGAGCCTGCTTCTCCCTCTCCCACTCCCCCTGCTTGTACACACTCTCTCTCTGTCAAAAATAAAATAGAATCTTTAAGAGGAAAAAGATATATGTATATATAAAATGCCAGGAAGGCAAATGTTTAAGCATCTCTACTTGTGTAGATGTGCTTGATACAAATGGGACGTTGTGTTTCCTGTTTTCTTCCTCACTGCTGAACTAGTCGGCATCCAGAGACGTAACATCTCACCAGTTAAGGCCTTATTTTGTTTCGTTTTCCCAAAGGCAGAGTGGTGGGCATCCTTCAGAAGAACTGGCGGGATTATGTGGTGACATTTCCGTCCAAAGAAGAGGTCCAGTCTCAGGGCAAAAACGCTCAGAAAATCCTAGTTACACCTTGGGATTACAGAATTCCCAAAATCCGCATTAGCACTCAGCAAGCGGAAGCTCTCCAGGTAGCTGACGTTGTACTTCTCCCCTTTTCCTCCCGTCTTTGCCAGCCTTCCAGCTCTACCAGGAAACATGGTTAATGCCTTTGCATAAGAAGGGCTAAATTATTGATGGCATTTGGCATCTCAAGATCCTGTTTTTTAAGAATTCTAAATGTATAGAACCATCTGTTAAGCAGTCGTTGGTTAATAAATGAAGGCCAGAGAGAAACTGTCCTAGAAAGAGCTGTGTAGGACAACTACGGAGTACATACATTATCCAGCTGTCCGACACAGAAACTTTCAATAGATATGCTCTGCCAACACTAACAAGCTTTCTTCCAGCCAGAGTGATACAGAAATACGATCCCTCTGCCCTGTAGGGATGATATAGTGGTACTGCACCGAATCGATTATCCATAAAGGAATATAGCACTGGAGAGAGGACGTGAACAAGGAAGTTAGAAATAAACCTTTACTGTGGTGAAGAGTACGAACATGGCCCAATTTCATTGGCCTGATGTTTTGCAGTTGGTAAATGACACCTTGTAGCAAGATGTCCTGAGCCAATAACCAGGTCTTTGTGTACCCTTTGCATCCTTGGAGGCCTTCTGCAGGCTCTCTCAGGCCAGTTTCAACCCTCGCTTTCCAAACCCGTGGTGGTTTGCTGGAGTTTGGGGGCAGTGGGGTTCAGTTCACACTGACCCCTCCTTCCCCACCAGAAGATGCCCTTAAAACTGAGAAAGTAACTTCAAAGAAAGTAGAAAGCTGGGATGCCTGGGTGGCTCAGTCGGTAGAGTGTTTGCCTTTGGCTCGGATCGTGGCCCCAGAGTCCTGGGATCGAGTCCCTCATCGCTTCTCCCTCTGCCTCTGCCTCTTTTTCTGTCTCTCATGAATGAATAAATAAAATCTTTTAAGAAAGAGAAAAAAAAAAGAAAGTAGAAAGTAACTCCCACACTAGCAAAATTGAGATTTTTGTTTTGAAATGGAATTTGTACTATGCACAATGGGGTTTTCCTTCGTGTTGCAAGAATGTGTCACAGTTGGCTTTCTTTAACAGACTAAAATTTGCAGCCTGTTTATTTGATGTAGAGAGGTATTGCCTCCTTCCAGAGCATTGGGCCAATCACTTACATAACCATCTGGCAATTTAGTAAAACAGCAAGAATCAAAACAAGAAGCAAAACCCACTATTAAATCAGCCACTCTTTTTGGAGCTTGATGCTGTGTATCTTGTTTATCTGGTGCTTCTGATTGACCCACTTAATTCCTGGTGCTGGGCTGGTGGGGTTTTTTTTTTTTTCCTTCTTTTTGTGCAGGACTTCCGGGTGGTTGTACGCATCGATTCCTGGGAGGCGACATCTCTGTATCCAAATGGACATTTTGTGCGTGTTTTAGGAAGAATTGGGGACCTGGAAGGGGAAATCGCAACCATCTTGGTGGAAAACAGTATTTCGGTTGTCCCTTTCTCCGAAGCTCAGGTCCGGTTTCCCCGAGTCCTTTGGTCTGGTGAAAGACATTCTGTACAGTTTCTTTTTGCATTCGTTTGTTGTTTGTTGCATCGTTAAGAAGAAAAATCTCTGTACTGTGTAACCACTCACGAAAGCCACAGATAATGGAAGAATCTCACTCCTCTCTATTCTCTGTGTGGACCAGACTGAAGTCAGCTTCAAGTGCATAGTTAGTTTCCCAGAGCCTCACAGCTCTCAAATTTTTACATTTTTCAACTGTGCTTAAAAATGGTATGTCAGTGGCTTATTGTCAGTATACATCCATCGCCGGCAGCTGCAAGGGTACCTAGTTACAGACCCTGCTGGGCTCCACTCCCTGTCCTAATCACTCACCCACAGGCCTGCACAGAGCCACGGGGAGCAGCTTCTAGGGTTCCACATATCTCTGACCTGAGGGTCAAAAAATAATGCTCCTGAAACAGTTTTTGTAACCTTGGCAGAAAACACAAATTCAATAAACATACAACATTAGCTATTTACATCACTTTATGATCTTTTAAAATCCTCATAAATCTTGTTTATTATTCTCGCATAACTAGATCCATAGTGTGCCCGTGCTATTTTCTGTTCTTCTTTCACTTAAAATTATTTCTATGTATTGACATAGCTACTTCATAGTTAAAGCAAATTATTGCATACCGACGTACTCTGCTTGGCTTAAGTCTTCCTCAGTTGTTGGGCATGGGGCTGTTTAATTTTTCAGTAGTAGAAGAAATGCTACTTCAAACATTTTTACAAACATTGCTTTTCTTTTTTCTTTTGCATCATTTTTCTTGGGATGTAATCCTTAAAGTAAGATTACCAAGTCAAAGGGCATAAAAAATTTAAGTGGCTTTTATTTGTATGGGCAGATTGTTCTCCAGAAAAATTGGACCAGTTTGCATTGCCGTCAAGAGCGTATGGGTGTTATTTTCATTATAGTCTTTGACAGAACAGTAGCTATAATAGTAAAATATTTTAGAATATTTTAGATTATTAAATTTTTATGCTTAACATTAGTTTCTGGAAATTATTTGTTGACTTGTTTTGACAGCTCTTAGTGAAAATGTTAGAATAAAATAAAGCATGGATTAGACTTCACAGGACTAGAATTTTCTCTTCCCGGTTAGCCTACTTAACTGCAAACTGATGGCCTAAACAGGTAATAATAGAGAGAAAGTGCCCTAGATTGGTCCTGCTTAAATTATCTTTAAGGAATAGGCTTTTAGTACTTGGGACATGTTGAATTTTTTTTTTTTTTTTTTTTTTTTTTTAGGGCTTGACTTGAATTAAAAGCTCAAGTACATTTAAACAAGTGGGTCATTTGAAAATGGGGAAGAGGTTGTGCTCTTTCTAAGCCCCCATTCATCCTTGATCTGGCCTCCATAACTAAAGAAGCTGCTGGAAACTGGCACATTTCCTGCCAGACTGTAAGGTCCTCAAGGGCAGGGGACTTCGTCTTTCCTGTTGGCTCCTGAACTTTCCAGAGCCTAGTGCAGTTCCTGACACACATTAGGCACCTATTAAATAATTATTGATCGAAAGAAGCAAACATAAGTTTATTGCAAAAGGTAACAGGGAATGAATGGGATTTCTGTGAGGTTGCAGTGAGAATGTTCCAGAGCAGATGTTCATAGGAAGCTTTTGGTGCGAGAATTGCTGAATATCTGACTCTCGTCATACAGATGTGTGAGATGCCAGTCAACACACCAGGAAATCCCTGGAAAGTGAGTCCTGAAGAGGAACGAGAACGGAAAGACTTGAGGGAAACCCATCTTGTGTTCAGCATTGACCCAAAAGGCTGTGAAGATGTGGATGACACGCTCTCAGTCAGAACCTTAACTAATGGCAACTTGGAACTTGGGGTCCACATTGCAGACGTAACACACTTCGTGCCACCAAATTCTTATATCGACATTGAAGCTAGGACAAGGTAATGTCCTTTGACACCAGCAGTGTATTTGTGACTCTAACCTATTCCATAACTCCCGAGTTTCAGAGTCTCAAAACAAAGATTTCCCAGTTTTGTGCAATTCTGCAAAT
This sequence comes from Eumetopias jubatus, assembly GCF_037043125.1. Classification (NCBI taxonomy): domain Eukaryota; kingdom Metazoa; phylum Chordata; class Mammalia; order Carnivora; family Otariidae; genus Eumetopias; species Eumetopias jubatus. Next base: position 106,323,348 of record NW_028274813.1, read on the forward strand.
CCCTTCTAGGGAAAAAAAAAAAATGGAGGTCCACTTCCCCTTTCCCTTTAGAGAAATAGTTCCTTGGTCAATTTACCTTTCCTTTTTTTAACAAAACCTTTTCAAACCCACTTTCCTTCTGAAGTGCAATGAGTTAAATTTTTCCTGTGCGGATACTGTTTTCTATAAATACCTGCTCATTACACTCTAATTTTTCCTAGACAACTAAGATTCATGTCATTTATGTCAGTGGAAGAATATTCAGCACAAGGCAGCCCCCCCTTAGTCCCCTCGATTACCCAGTATGCTGCACTTTATGAAAAAGCAACAGTCTTGGTGATCTGCACTGAGGACATGGCCCTTTACCTCCCCGTGGCCCCTGTAGTCAGCCGTTGTGCTGCTGAAGGTCACGCACCCATGTATGTGTCATTCACAGGGCCACCACTTACTACTTAGCAGACCGTCGCTATGACATGCTGCCCTCCATCCTCAGCGCTGATTTGTGCTCTCTTCTGGGAGGCGTTGATAGGTGAGTTTGTTCGTGATTTTTTTTTTTTTATCACCAGGGCTTGTCTTGGCCCTTCTGTGATGCCTAGTGCTTTCGCTTCTGGCCTCTTTCTCCTCTTCCTTTGAATATGCTCCGCCCCCTGCTCTCCACCCCTGATTTCCCCCGTGCCCTCTGCGCCACTTATTTGTAGGCAGCTTTATTTCTCTAGCCTTCCTTTCCCTTCCCTTCCCTTCCCCTCCCTTCCCCTCGTCTTTTCTGCCTGTCTAGCTGTGAGGTCACTTCTCCCTCTGTTGGCTTTTTAAACTCAGCTAAAGTCTGGGAACAAACGCGGATGATTTTGTGCATATATATTCCCCGGTTGAGGCTGTTTTGCATGAGGATCATGAACTTAGGGAGTTTTTTGTTTATTTATTGTAGTTAACATTTACATCTATCTTGTATGAATACATATAAAACCATATAGTCCAAAATTTATAGGTTCCAAAAGATATTTAGTGAAAGGCTCCCCTCCTATCACTTTTCCCCCAGTCACCAATTTCTTTTTATTTTATTTTATTTATTTGGGAGAGAGAGCACATAAGCTGGGGGAATAGCAGAGGGAGAGGGAGAAGCAGGCTCCCCACTGAGCAGGGAGCCCGACGTAGAACTCAATCCCAGGACCCTGGGATCACAACCCGAGCAGAAGGCAGACGCCCAACCGACTGAACCACCCAGGCGCCCCCAGTTACCAATTACTTATGTATTTTTCTAGACATAATGCATATACACACAAATGTGGACATGTGGTCTCTCTTTTATATACAAATGGTGATGTTATATGTATATATGCTGTTCAGCAGCTTGCTTTTTATTTCTCTCAATGTAGCTTGGAGATCAGCCTATATTAATAACAGTTGCTTATCTATGGAAATTTGGATTGTTTTCAGTCTTTTGCTATTACAAACAAAACTGTACCGAATTACATGGAACATAAGTCAGTCCACATTTTTAAAATACTTGGAAGATAAATTCCTAGAAGTGGAATTTCTGTGTCAAAGGGTATATGCATTTGTGTTTACATAGATGTAATCAAATTGCCCTCCATAAAGGTTACACCAATTATATTCCCACCACGAATGTGCGAAAATGCTTGTTCCCCCCAACAGCCTTGCCAACACAGTATTTTGTATTTTTTTACCTTTGCCAATTTGAGATGAAAATGGTATCTTACTTAGGTGGTTTTATTTTGCACTTTTCCTATTATGAGTAAATTTAAATATTTTTGTGTATGTTTAATATTCATTTATGTATGTATTCTTTTCTGTGAACTATTTCATGTTCCTTTCCCTTTTTTTTTTTAGTTCTCCGTCTATTTGTAATTGATTTATAAGAACTCTTTATGTATTAGGAAAATTAGCCCTGTGTTTTTTATATGAGTTGCAAATGTTGCATATGTTTTTAAACAGAGTGATTTGATGGTAAAGTAGTTCTTTACAAAATGAACTTTTTGCTAATTAACCTACCATCGAGAGTGACATGATAGTTCAGTGTTAGTCTGTAAGATTTGAAAGGCTTTCTTCTTTACTAGAGAGCCCACCAGACTTGACTCTTATCAGTGCTATGCTAGTCTAATCAAAATGGAGAACTGTAAGCTTAGGTTTGTAACATTACATGTGAACTAATTTCATATTTGCTCAGAGCTCAACAGAACCTAATCTAACTTTGTTGTTAGAATTTAAAATAGTTTTTGAGCTAATGGTGGAGTGTTTGGATTGAGACATTGGTCCAAAAACCTGTAGCATTGTCATTTCTTTTAAGTTACATCCAGGGTCTAGTTCTACTTGCTTCAAAAATGGAAGAAATAATGATGTTAGCCTTATTGGTTTTGTAGGTATGCCGTAAGTGTCATATGGGAATTGGATAAAACCTCCTATGAAATTAAGAAAGTGTGGTATGGCAGAACCATTATTCGATCAGCATACAAACTATTTTATGAAGCAGCCCAGGAACTGCTGGATGGAAACTTCCACATTGTTGATGACATTCCAGAATTCAGAGACTTGGATGAGAAGAGCAAACAAGCCAAGCTAGAGGAGTTAGTGTGGGCCATTGGAAAGTTGACTGACATAGCGCGCCACATCCGGGCTAAGCGAGACCATTGCGGTGCCCTCGAACTGGAGGGGGTAGAGATTCGTGTTCAGCTGGATGAAAAAAAGAACATCCATGACCTCATCCCCAAGCAGCCCCTGGAAGTCCACGAGACGGTGGCTGAATGCATGATCCTGGCCAACCACTGGGTAGCCAAGAAGATCTGGGAGAGCTTCCCTCATCAGGCCTTGTTGCGCCAACACCCTCCTCCACACCAGGAGTTTTTTTCTGAACTGCGAGAATGTGCTAAAGCAAAAGGCTTCTTCATAGATACACGGTAACTCCTCTCTTGAGGGGGCAGAGGAATGCAGGGAGTGCTCTACACTTACTTATCTTACAGTAGTTCCTAAAATGGGACAGCCGGATCTTTGACCAAAAATAGAAAACTTCTTGGCTCTCTTCATTTACTATAATGTAGGTATAGAGATTAAAATTAAAATGAGCTTATTTAGGCAAAATTTTGATCCGCTACGATTTGTAATGCAGTATTAAGGAACCTGTTACCCTTGGTTTAATTTCATAGAACCCTTAGGCAAATACCAAGAAGTAATCCTATTTATTTCATTACTTTAAAAATGCAGCTTATCTTTGAGGCAATATCCTAAAACACCACACCGATGATAAATTTATACCATCCCTTCACAGAATGAGACATCTTTATTCACCCCCCTCCAGGACAAAAGATTTTCCCTATTAAAAATGATGTACAGGGGCACCTGGCTGGCTCACTTGGTAGATCATGTGACTTTTGATCTTGGGGTCGTGAGTTCAAGCCCCACAATGGGCTTACTTAAAAACAAAAAAATAAAATAACAAAAGGGTAAGTTTAAAAAATGATGTATGGAGGATTTTTTTTTCAATATTTTGTTTCAAATAACAGGTGCTATTTAAAATATCTTTTATTTATTTACCAAAATGGATTTTTTTTTCCTCTGTCTGTGATGCATCTTTTTTTTAAGATTTTGTTTATTTGACAGAGAGGGACACAGCGAGAGAGGGAACACAAGCAGGGGGAGTGGGAGAGGGAGAAGCAGGCTTTCCGTGGAGCAGGGAGCCCGATGCGGGGCTCGATTCCAGGACCCTGGGATCATGACCTGAGCTGAAGGCAGATGCTTAATGACTGAGCCACCCAGGCGCCCTTGTGATGTATCTTTTGTTGGTTTATTTGATGGGTGAGTGCCTGGGTGAGCACCGTGTGTGGGGGGCTCACTGGGTAAGGGCTTTCAGATATCTTGTATCATTTGTATTTTACAGATAGGGAATCCCATCTGGAGAAGTTAAGTGACTTATCTGTAGTTTAACAATGAGTCAGGGCAGAGTCTGGACTTGAATCCCCGCATTCACGTCTGTCACGCTGGAAAGCTCACAGCCCACTCGTGATGCTCTGTTCATCATTTTCCATCTTTCCTTCCCTCCCTCTCTCTTAATGGGCTGTAGTACAGAACTGAATGATAGGCTGACTTGTTTCACTTTTCATGTAATTCTACATTTCCTGGGTTTTAAAGATTGAGTAAATAAATAGAATATTTGCTGTCCTTTTCTCTTTAAGAAAAGGAAGATAATTTAAGTTTCGCCTAACTGTGCACCTCAGGTTTAGTTTAGTTTTTTTTAAGTCCCTCTGGTCAGTAATTCTTGATTTTCAAAAAGTCCGTTCTTTGACGTGTAAGGGATGTTTAACTTAAGGGTGTTAAGAATTCTGTTCACAAAAGTATTGGACCACCTTCTATGTGCTGGGCATTAACCTAACCACATAGATATCAGTACATTGCTCTTAACTACTTCAGAAATGTTATTTAGGGGCGCCTGGGTGGCTCAGACAGTTAAGTGTCTGCCTTTGGCTCAGCTCGTGATCTCAGGGTCCTGGGATCGAGCCCCACGTCAGGCTCCCTGCTCAGTGGGAAGCCTGCTTCTCCCTCTCCCTCTGCTGCTCCCCCTGCTTGTACTCTCTCACTCTCTCTGTCAAATAAAATCTTAAAAAAAAAAAAAAGATGTTATTTAAATTGATATACTTTCTTTGTTTCAAGCTTAAAAGCAAACTGCATTGCAATAGTTGAAAAGAGTTGCTTCTACAACGTATCCAAAATAAAATTTCTTCAGAGTGAAAGATTTCCTTCAGAGTATTGACTTGTAGCTGGGAACTAAATAGAGGTCTTTCCGATTTTTTTGTCAGGTCCAATAAAACACTGGCTGATTCTCTGGATAATGCGAATGACCCCAACGATCCCATCGTAAACAGATTGCTGCGATCCATGGCCACACAGGCCATGTCTAATGCACTGTATTTCTCCACTGGGTCGTGTGCGGAGGAAGAGTTCCATCATTATGGTGAATGATAGCATTTCCTTTTGTGTGGCCATAACCTTGAGCAGGTCGTTTAAAAACTATATTTGTTTGTTGATTTCCATCTTTTGGTTTCTTTCTGAAGGCCTTGCATTAGATAAATATACTCACTTTACATCTCCGATAAGAAGATACTCAGATATAGTAGTACACCGACTGTTAATGGCAGCCATTTCAAAAGATAAGAAAACGGAAATTAAGGACAATTTGTTCAGCAACAAAGATCTTGAGGAATTATGCAGACATATCAACAACAGAAACCGAGTAAGAGGGGATTTTAAATTCTCTTAGCCATCATCTCTTTTGCTAAGAGAATATCAGCTTTATTATGTGGTGAAACGAAGTGCCATATATTCTGGCCAATTAAATTCTGCATTATTCTCCCCAATGAAATAACATGAAAAATTGTAAAGTTTCTTGTGTTGCTCTCAATACATTTATAGATGTTATGAAGTCACTTAATGTGGGTTTAGGAGATTTAACAGTAGGTTAGATGGTTTTCCCAAAAAGTAGACCTGTAAAAGACCACGTATCATCTTACCACCGCAAGATAGCCCATTTTTATTTATAACGAATAATGGTACCATACCTGCTCCTCTGAAATCTTTTGCACTTGACACATCTGTCACTGACAGCATCACTTCAGAGTAATTACATCTTTCTTTTAGAAGCTGCTTTGTATTGTATTTCATATTGTTGGCTAGTGGCTACAGTATTGTACAGCATAGAAGAGAGCACTTGGTGATACAGAAAAATTGGAAACTACCTAAATGTTTAATATAATTTTTGTATCCTGTATTGTAGTTCACTGCTCTGCAGTATTATAGTCACTAGCCATATGGGCTATTTAAATTCTTAAAAATTAGGGGCGCCTGGGTGGCTCTGATGGTTAAGCGTCTGCCTGTGGCTCAGGTCATGGTCCCAGGGTCCTGGGATCGAGCCCCGCATCGGGCTCCCTGCTTGGCAGGGAGGCTGCTTCTCTCTCTCTCTCAACTGTTCCCCCTGCTTGTGCTCTCTCGCTCTCTCTGTCAAATAGATAGATGGAATCTTTAAAAAAATAATAATAATAAAAATAAATAAATTCTTAAAAATTCACTTCCTTGGTTGCGCTAGCCACGTTTCACATGCTCCTAGACATGTGTGGCTAGTGGCTACCTTTGGGGCAACACAGATGTATAGAACATTTCCATCATTGCAGAAAGTTCTGTTGGGCAGTGCTGTTGTTCTAGGCAACCCAGTTTATACCCATCCTTGTATGTACACTTTTACAGACTTCAAAGATTGTTGCCTGGATATATTCCTGGCGATAATGAATTGCTGACTCAGAAGGTGTGCACAAATAAAACTTTGATAAATTATCAACTTGCCCTCCTGGATAGCAATACTAATTTATACTTGCACCAGCAGGATTATGGTAGGACAGACTTGAAAATAAAGGCAAGGCGTAGATATGGATACTTTCCTCTACCTGAATGAATGGTAACAGATTCTAAATAACAAACAGGTTTTTTTCTTAAAAAATTAATTTTCCAAAAAAGACATTTTTGAGGGAAAGATTGCTGGATGGTTAGGTTCCCACAAAACTAATTTAATTCATAATAGAGAAGAATATTTGTATTAATACTTTTCTAGAGTCCAGCCATTTTTTAAAGACACCGTGTCTGTGGGAGTATGAATTCTGTGTCTCCCCCGGGAATGTCAGCCTGCTTTAGCGTGCGTCGGGTTGTGCTTCTTCTTGCAGGCAGCACAGCATTCTCAGAAGCAATCCACTGAGCTCTTCCAGTGCATGTATTTTAAAGACAAAGACCCAGACAATGAGGAGCGTTGCATATCTGACGGAGTTATATATTCAGTTAGAACAAATGGTGTGCTTGTATTTATACCAAGGTATGTTACATCTAACGTAATAGCTGTTAACAAATCATAGTTACACTAGGGGCGCCTGGGTGGCTCAGTCAGTTAAGCGTCTGCCTTCGGTCAGGTCATGATCTCAGGGTCCTGGGATCGAGTTCGGCATCAGGCTCCCTGCTCAGCAGAGTCTGTCCCTCTCCCTCTGCCCCTCCCTGCGCTGTGCTTGTGCTGTCTCTCAAAAAATAAGATCTTAAAAAAAAAAAAATCATAGTAAACTAAGTGTAGAACACAAACAGTACATTGGATAGAACTTGTTAAAATATAACAACTATTTGTAGGTACAGATGTACATAATGTAATAGAATAATGCAGGATATAAGTATAAAAGGAGGGGTGCATCTGACTCTTGATCTCAGCTCAGGTTGTGATCTTAGGGTCGTTGAGTTCAAGACCCACGTTGGGCTCCTACTTAAAAAAAAGTATAAAAGGAGATTAGCATCTAGTACATCTGAATTAGTGTTAAGATAGGATTTTACTTCCTTATTTACCAAATATTTTTCCATCTGCTCAGTGAAGTATTTGGAGGTAAATGAGAGGAAAAGTTGTTTTTGATCTAGAATAAAAAACTAGCATTCTAGATTGAGTGTACAAGATTTGTATACTAAGAATACATTATCTCGATTTTTATTCTGGCAATGATTCAGGTTTGGGATTAAAGGTGCTGCTTATTTAAGAAATAAAGATGGTTTGGTGATCTCATGTGGCTCAGACAGCCGTTCGGAATGGAAACCGGGATCCCTTCAACGATTTCAAAACAAAATCACCTCTACCACAACAGGCGGGGAGTCTGTCACGTTCCATCTGTTTGACCATGTAACAGTAAGTCCATATTTACATTAAGCATTGCTTTCAACGTCAAGTATAAAGAATGTGATTTGGTAATATGCATTTTCTTCTCTGTGATAGGTGAGAATATCTGTACAGGCCTCCCGTTGCCATTCTGATACAATCAGGCTTGAAATAATAAGCAACAAACCGTACATGATACCAGATACAGAACTTTTTCATCAGAGCTCCCTCTTGTTAAAGAGTGATTTAGTGAAAGAAGTAACTAGATCTGTGGAGGAAGCTCAGCTTGCCCAAGAAGTCAAAGTAAACGTCATTCAGGAAGATTATCAAAAATACTGCCAAACAAAGGGAAGAAGCCTATACACACTCCTAGAGGAGATAAGGGATCTCGCTCTCCTGGATGTTTCCAACAGTTATGGAATGTGAAATACTCTTTTTACTTCATTAAAAGAGCTGTTTTGTGAATGCTTTCAACTTTCTTCCTAATCTTAACATCTAATATTCTGTGTCACCTAACGTTCTAATCGATTGGGATGCGGTAGATAGTTCACCAATGCGCAAAATGTTTTATCATTAATTAAAGCTGCATTAAAGAGAAGTTAGATCCCTGTGGAAACTGATTTTTCAGAAATGGAGAGATCATGAATGGTGACTCTGCAGGTCAGATTGCCAGTCTCTTTTTAATAAATCCAGAATTGATTTTTGATTAGCTTGTCTCAAATCCGTTCTTTCAAAATAAGTTTTAATTTTTCTAGTAACTGTTCCTCTGGGCCATTTGGGTCCTAGGCCCCTCTGACAGCTGTCAGATTAACTTTTCAGTTGCCTTCAGGTAAGACTTAGTTCTGTCCACCTGCCCACTTTAAGACTCCTATTTCATGTGACTCAAACCTCCCCTGCTGTCCCCACACCAGTTGGGGACAAGGCACAGGGAGTGGGGTGGAGTGCACAGGTAAGTAAGGTGTTCTCACAAACTTCCCTTTCCACGCTCTCATTTTGCTGAGTACTCCTTGGATGGAGCTGCATTGGCCTTGCCCCTGTTGAAGACTTGTTACTTTGCCAGTGTATCCCACCCTGGAAGAGTAACTTTTTAGTCCACTGCGAGGCCAGTCCCCAGCCAGCCACAGAGGCCCCCTCCCCCAACCCGTATGTTCTTGTGCTCAACTTCCTTTCAGCCAAACCATCCTTGTCACTCTCCATCCCCAACAGAAGTCAGCAAGCCTGATGGCATTAAGATGCCTGCCTGTCCCAGCCTCACAGAAACCAAAGCCACTTTAACACCATCACTGTGCCAGTCTCTCTCACAAAAAGCAACCTTCCCGTGGCACCTGGCTGGCTCAGCTGGTGGAGCATGCGGCTCTTGATCTCAGGGTTCTAAGTTCGAGCCCCATGTTGTGTGTAGAGATTACTTAAAAAAATAAAATCTTAAAAAAATTTAGAAAAAAAAAGCAAACTTCCCATCTCCTAGTTTGTAAAAACTTGCTTTGCCTTTCCCTGTTGCCCATCAAAATCTGCCATGAACTAGAAAGACCTTTAAACTCGGTTGTCAACATGGCACTTTTTCTGTAATTTACTTCTCCACCAAGCTGATAAACTCAGGCAGGAAAAACTCCAATCAGATCTTATCGCCATCTGGCCCTAACATTTCTAGCCTCATATTTGCCATTCCCAAGTCTTTCATACTTCCTAGATTTCCATTTCTGTATCATTATTAGACATGTCCTTCCCAACCCTTGGGTTGTCCTCCACAAATGCAAAGGTGCCCTATCTGGATCATCCCTAGGTGCTCTGTGTTCCTCATGATGCTTTGCAAGTTTCTCCCACTAGTCAGTAAAGTATCAAGGAGCATGTGAACTCCCCTAGCACCAACGCAGGCCAGGCAAGACAGCAGCCTTTCAGGTGACCCTTTTAAAATGACTCCTCAAATGGGGCGTCTGAGTGGCTCAGTCGTTAAGCGTCTGCCTTCGGCTCAGGTCATGATCTCAGGGTCCTGGGATCGAGCCTCACGTCGGCTCCCTGCTCAGCGGGAAGCCTGCTTCTCTCTCTCTCCCTCTGCCTGCCGCTCTGCCTACTTGTACTATCTCTGTGTCAAAAAAAAAAAAAAAAAAATCTTAAAAAAAATACTAAAAAAATGACTCCTCAAAATACACGTAAACACATACAGAAACCTTAAACATTTTACCAAAAGTGTATATTGCAGGACTAAATAGCAGTAAGAAACTTTCATAAAGCCTTGAGATAGTTTATGATTTTTATTTCTTTTAAAAAAGACATTAATAATCATTACATATTTACATCTCAAAACCCCCAATTTAGTGAAAACAAGACATTCAGTAGCACACTAGCAGCAGAAGGTGCTTGTAACTACTAATCATTTTTATAAAGTTATATCTATATAAAAATAAACACTAAGGAGAATAAACAGGCTCAACTAAAGTTAATAAGAAACAAGTATAAATAATACCATATTTTAAACCGGAATCTGTGAAAGTCTTACTACATAAGGATTTTCACTCCAAGCAGACAAAATACATACTAATCTAAAACTTAGAGGATAGCAGGTTAATGGATTTTCTTAGTTGATGCCTATCCAACCTCAGTAACATTTCTGGATAAAGCATAAAGTTACTACTGTACATTTTAAAAGGATTGGTCCAGTTGTGTGTTCTCTATTTTTAATTGCTCCTCCTCATTTACAGCATTGGCAGCAGCATTATTATGTGGATGGTCTAGAATGTCTTTGTTAAATCCATCTAATGACTCCTCCTCTTGATCCTCACCTGTATTAACCTCTTCAATGGTCTGTGCCCTGGGTGTATTTATTAACAAGTCTGAAAGAGAAATCATCATTATTACTCCTTATAAGCACCTGATCCAATCTGACCTGATAAATATAAATCTCTCCACAAGCTTATATCGTGGAAATAAAATTTATGATCACTTTCTTCCAAATAGTCATTTTTATATATGTATCAAGTCCACTCAAAAATGCAAGTCTTCATAGCCAAATGCAACTGTTCTCATTCAATATCACAGCTATGAGATAAAAGTTTTTAAAAATCAAATGCTCAAAAAAAAATGCTCTTAACAGCTATACATCAAAGTGATCTCTAGCAAAGAAAATTTAGGATCCTTATTTCTATTTAGGCAAATTTTAAGTCATATGTTATAAATAGAAGATGAGCCTTAAAATGCTTATTGCCAGGTACACTTTGATAATGACAGCAAAGGAAGTGCCATCAATGATAGTTGGAGCTTCATGTAATTTTTCACCTGGTAGTAATAAAATATCCATTTGTAAAGTTGAAGATTAAGCTGATTTTAATTGGAAAGAACAACAATGTAGTTACACTAATTTTCACTTGCAAATTCCATTATCTTGGGTGAAACTTGTTTTATAACATGGTATCTTCACTACTTAACCATAATTCTTATTTTCCCATTTCAAAAGGAAAACTACATTGGAAATTGAGAAAGACATGCAATCTGCTTCATTCAAAACCAGTTTGCATTAGCAAACCCAATCTGTTTTAAAAATAGCAAATTTTAAGACCGTTTTATTTTTTAAAAGATTTTTATTTATTTGCCAGAGAGAGAGAGAGCATGCACACAAGCAGGGGGAGCGGCAGACAGAGGGAGAAGCAGACTCCCCGCTGAGCAGGGAGCCTGACATGGGACTCGATCCCAGCACCCTGGGATCATGACCTGAGCTGAAGGCAGACGCTTAACGACGGAGCCACCCAGGCAGCCCTTAAGACAGTTTTAAAAAAGAGAAGAGAATGCATCAGATAAGCAAACTGACAGCTAAGTGACACAATGCAATAAAAAGTAAGGACCTATTTAAATGTCACAGCAAATGGCTCTGAAATCCTCAAAGGGTGCACAAGGCATTCTATATGTTTAGGAAAGTACCATAATAATTAATGTTCAAAATTATGATGCTAAAGATAAAATATGAGGCTCAGTTGGTTAAGCATCTGCCTTTGGCTTAAGTCATGATCCCAGGGTCCTGGGATTGAGCCCCAAGTCGGGCTCCTTGCTGAGCGAGGAGCCTGCTTCTCCTTCTGCCCCTCCCCCCCTCGTGCTCGCTCGCTCTCTCTCAAATAAATAAATTTTTAAAATCTTTAAAAAAAATAAAGATAAAATACGTGTCACATACTTTAAGGAGTCAGGGAAGAATGTATTTTTGAAAGATTCAGAATCAAGTTGAAGTGATTAAAAAACATTTTTAAGAGGTACTCCGCTATCCAGAGAACCATCTTGGATTCATTTATTCTTTGAGGATTCCAAATAGCTCATGCTCACACACACACGTGCTCTTTCTCAGATATACATAAACTTAATATATCAGATTTTTCTATTCCTAGAGGCATTTTATTTTGCAGATAGTAGAGAAGTTAAAATTTCTAACATGCCCTAATATATTAATGGTAGCACATAAAACCCAGCATAAAATTTACCATTTCCGAGGGACTGACTGTTATTCAGCTTGGCCTGCCTTCTTTCTAAGGCCAGTTGTTTATTTCTCTCAATTCTCTGTTGTTGTTCTTCTGTTAGGCTTCTACCTGACTCAGAAGCAAAATTCTCACTTTCCAATGAGTTTGTCAAAAAGGGATCTGATTGGGTAGCAGTTACATCATGGCCATGATTTTCTCCTTCATCTGCAGTAGAGATGAAAGTTAGTACATCTTTAGTTAGAAAAAGCTTAATGCAGCTCTTAGTTAAAAACCAGTTTAAAGTAACAAGGTGCCAGACCTGAAGAAACTATTTGTTTCCTCAAATTGCTCTGGGGCGTGAGAATGTTCCAAATACCGATGATCCTTGAACAACAGAGGAGTTAGGGATGCCAACCCCCAGCACAGTCAAAAATCCACATAGAACTTCTGCCTCCCCCAAAGCTTAACTACTAATAGCTTACTGTTGACCAGAATACGAATAACATAGTCAATTAACACATATTACCTATATTATGTGTATTTTATACTATACTTTTAAAGTCAGCTAGAGAAAAGAAAATGTTATTAAAGAAAAACATAAGGAAGAGAAAATACATTTTACAGTACTGACCCTTAAGAAATCTGTACCTGGACCTGCTCAATTCAAACCTGTGGTGTTCAAGGGACACCTGTACGTGCTTGATTCAAACAAGTAAAAGGAATATTTATAAATCATTTTAAGAGGAGTGATCACTTTTTTTTTAAGATTTTATTTATTTGAGACAGAGCGAACACAAGAGGGGGTAGGGTGAGAGGGAGAAGCGGACTCCCTGCTTGGCAGGGAGCCCGATGCGGGATTCGATCCCAGGACCCCGGGATCATGACCTGAGCTGAAGGCAGACACTTAACCGACTGAGCCACCCAGTCGCCCTTATAAATCATTTTAAAGAGACATTTTAGGTCAAATGGAAATACTAGTTTAAAAATATGCATGAACAGAAAGCACAAGTTCTTAGTTATTATTAGAAAATATTTTCTGCTTGGGCTAATGAACTTAAAAGAATCCAAACCATATTCTTGCTTTAAACAAAAACATTTCAATAGCTTGCTATAGTGTCTATATAACACAGTAATAATTTTATATAAGCTATTTTTTAATAGGGTAAAACTCAGACACAAAATGAAAAAGGAAGGGTGCCTGGCTTGCTCAGTCAGAGCACGCAACTCTTGATCTTGGGGTTGTGAGTTTAAGACCCACAATGCGTGTAGAGATTACTCAAAAATAAAATCTTTCAGGGCACCTAGGTGGCTCAGTTGGTTAAGCGACTGCCTTCGGCTCAGGTCATGATCCTGGAGTCCCACGATTGAGTCCCGCACTGGGCTCCCTGCTCAGCAGGGAGTCTGCTTCTCCCTCTGACCCTCCCCCCTCTCATGTGCTCTCTCTCTCTTTCTCTCAATTCTCACAAATAAATAAAATCTTTAATATATTTAATAAAAAATAAAATCAAAGAAAAAAAATTTAGAGATCTGTGGACATATTTCCACATTAATTTAAAAAATTGTGCTCTCTACATTAGTCCTAATAAATTCTTAAAGCCCTATACACCAGTTATCTCAAAGTAGGATGCCCTCAAAATGATCCACAGTGGTATATATTGTATCTTCCATTTATATTTAAGAATTTAGAAAAATTACTGAACTAACTTAAAATTATTGAACTAACTTAAAATAAAGACAGGCAGTGACAAACTATCATTTATCCATATGACAGTTATTGTGTGGCCTGGGTGCTACCTTAAAGGCAAACAGCTCCACACTGCAGAAGGGCGGGAGAGCTGGGCCCTCACTCATTTTTTAAATTTCAGCATACTGTGACATACAGCTGATTCTGATCACCCAGTTAAGCAGACTGTCTAGTTTTATTTTTTTTAAAGATTTTATTTATTTATTTGAGAGAGAGAGAATGAGAGATAGCACGAGAGGGAAGAGGGTCAGAGGGAGAAGCAGACTCCCTGCCAAGCAGGGAGCCCGATGTGGGACTCGATCCCGGGACTCCAGGATCATGACCAGAGCCGAAGGCAGTCGCTTAACCAACTGAGCCACCCAGGCGCCCAAGCAGACTGTCTAGTTTTAACACCAAAACAACCTCAACAAAATGCACAAGTGGTAGCTTAAAAAGATTTTTGTAAAATAATATATAGAAGAGAAGGTAGAAAATAGAGAAACAAGAATTAAGAAAACAGCAAAGCTGAAACTTCACCTTCTTCCTACATCATTCACATTACAGGGTTAAAAAAAAATGTCATCTGATCTGACAAGTAGGCAAAAAAAAAAAAAAAAATCACCGAGACCACCATTTGAAATACAAATTTTCACACACTAACCTTGTCCTATGTATATACTGTGCCTTGAGGTATTAGCTAATATAGTAAAAACCATCACAACTAGCAAACGTTTAAAACAGGTCCTTTATAATTATTCCGGTGAGGTTAAAAATCCTATGATATTTAATTTTACAACCAAATCCCTTTTGATGTTTCTTCCTTAACAGTGAAAGACAAAAATCAATACACTTGTCCTGACATGGAAAAAAAAATGTAGCAAGAAACTAAGATGCATTCCTTTGTCAGGAAATATGGATGGGGTACAGGGAGAAAACATTGCTAGAGAAGAAACAAGTATTAGGGGGCGCCTGGGTGGCTCAGTTGGTTGAGCGACTGCCTTTGGCTCAGGTCATGGTCCTGGAGTCCCGGGATCGAGTCCCGCATCGGGCTCCCTGCTCGGCAGGGAGTCTGCTTCTCCCTCTGACCTTCCCCCCTCTCATGTGCTCTCTCTCTCTCATTCTCTCTCTCAAATAAATAAATAAAATCTTTAAAAAAAAAAGAAACAAGTATTAGAACCAATTATGCAATTTTGGGGTTTCTACCATGCTTCACCTTGCAGGGTGTACAGGATTCCGAGTTAATGGTAATGACATACGTAAAGAACTACTGTTTGTGAGCCATGAAAGTAGTCATCTCTTCCGTAGTACATGGCCTCCTTAATACAATATTTTATGGGAAACCAATGTGAACATAACCACTGATAGAGTTTCGACTGATAAAAATGGGATTAAAAAAATTAGAACCACACATGAAATTCACTCACTGCAACATTAACAGGCAAGCGACTATGGCAAAGAAGCTTAAGACAAATATTCAACATGCTACAGGATGCCATCATTTTGGCACATATAAACTAACCGATAAGCAAATATACAATAATTAAAGGGAAATGAGTACTATGGGGAAAAAAGGATAGGGGAATCAGGGCTGGGGGTAGGAGTACAACTTCACGGAGTTGACATCTGAGCACAGTTTGAAGGGGTAAGACAGCCATGCAGACTTGGGGGTGGGAAGGAGGACGAAGGATATGTTCAAGGCTGAGTGTAAGAGTGCAAAAGACTTAAAGAACCGCTAGGAGGCAAGCAGTCGCTAAAGCACTCTGAGTGGAGAACTGTAAAAGATACAGTCAGAGAAGCGAGGGGGGTGGGGTAAGGAATAGATACTGTAGGGCCAAGGAGGACATTAAGGATTTCGGCTTTCGCTTTGGGTGAAATAAGGAGCCACTACGGGGCTCTGAGCAGAGGAGTTACAGGACTATCTCTCTGTCAAAAATATTAAAATTTAACCCCTGATTAACTTTTAAGAAAAACAACTGACTGAAAAAACGTAGATGATAATTCGCTTGTGACTTCAACAAAAATCCTTGCATTAGTGACGGGATGGGAAAACATTAAGTGTGGTTAAGGATACTCTACTTCTATTTGGATGCATCTTAGTAAGATGAAACCAAGATGGGGGGGTGGGGGGGAGAATAACTGTATCTACAACATCAATGAGGTATCAGCCCCAAATTTTGGAGAAAATAAAATACTCAGTAGAATATTAAGTCATATTGTTCTCACTTTAAACCTCATGGTAATGTTCTTGTGAGAATAAAAATGTGCACTTTTGGGTGCCTGGGTGGCTCAGTCGGTTAAGTGTCTGACTTCGGCTCAGGTCATGATCACAGGGTCTTGGGATAGAGCCCCCGAATTGGGCTCCGCACTCAGCAGGGAATCTGCTTCTCTCTCTCCCTCTGCCCCTTTCCCGGCTCGTACTCAGCACTCGCTCACTCTCTCAAATAAATAAAATCTTAAAAAAAAAAAAAAAGTATTGGGGCACCTGGATGGCTCAGTCGTTAAGCATCTGCCTTCGGCTCAGGTCATGATCCCAGGGTCCTGGGATCGAGCCCCGCATCGGGCTCCCTGCTCCGCGGGAAGCCTGCTTCTCCCTCTCCCACTCCCCCTGCTTGTGTTCCCTCTCTCGCTGTCTCTCTCTCTGTCAAATAAACAAATAAAATCTTAAAAAAAAAAGTATTAGTTATCATATCAGTAGTACATGTACTATAAAAAATAAATAAAATACTCAAAACACTTTTCCCACTGTAGTGCCTTTATCCAAAAGATCTGAAGACCATTCTTTTAGGATACAAAGACAGATTCAACAAACAAGGCTCTGTGATAGAGGCCTCTTCTATGTACCCAGTATTTCAGCAAGCCTATAATCCCATCAGTAGTCCCGGGTTCACTTACGCCTCTGCACAAATGAGTCCCTCTCTCAAAAACCACCTTTGCCTGAACTCTACTGCTTCTCATTCAAAGTACTTGTGATTTGTCCTGTAAGGTTTTCTTTCCCCTCCCCTGGGTAAAAGCAACTATGCTCTCCTTTGCAACCTACGCTGTGCCCCGTTTCTCCCTCTAATTTCAGCACCTATCGGGTGATCTTATGTCTCACTCATTCACTAGTCTGCTAGCCCATGAAGCAAGGGGTCTGATCTTATTCATCTTTATCCCTGAAACTCAAGCACACACTATGCAGCTCAAAAACTGCTACCGGAATAAACTATCTAACCCAGTGGTATGTGCTGTGGGATTTACTGTAGTTACTAATTCCTTTCCATATACCAAATCCTATGCCAGTGATACATATCATACCTTACCAAAATATTAAATCTTGGATTAGTTAAATCACAATTCTTCACATTTTCCAATTTATCAATAACTTGGGGGGATTCTACAGGGAGCTGTATTTTCTACCACATCTATTAAAAGTTTAAAAAACAAAAACAAACAAACATGTATGGAGCCATCGCACAGAGAATCTGATAACTATACAGACCCTGTCGGCAGGAACCATATGTTTTGATATGTGTGACCGCCTATGGTTGCACTGTACAACTAACAAATGCAATCAGTACCAGGAACAGTCACATGGGTCTTACTGAAGACCTATAGAAATCTTCCTCAACTAAAAATGGGGTTACATCCTGATAAGACCATCATCAGTTGACAAAATCTTAAGTCAAAAATGGATTCAATATGCCTCACCTATCTTAAATGTGCTCAGAACATTTACATTAGCCTAGTTAGGCAAAATCATGTAACACAGAGCCTATTTTATAATACAGTATTGAATATCTCATGTAATTTATGGAACACTGTACTGAAAGTGGAAAACAGAATGGTTGTATGGGTTCAAAATGGTGGTCAGTCTATCAGTTGTTTACCCTCATGACCATGTGGCTGACTGGGCAGTGTGGCCGCTCCTGCCCAGCATCACAAGAGAGTATCACAGCACATATGCTAGCCTGGGGAAAAAAATCAAAATTTGAAATTCTAAGTATGTTTTTTACTGAATGCCTATCACTTCTGTACCATTATAAAGTCAAACAACCGTAAGTCAAACCGTTGTTAAGCTGGGGACCATCTGTGTACTGGATCTATACTCTGAAGGGAAATGTAAACTATTTCATCAACTAATTATTCTAATTCCCCAGAGCCACTTTTAATGGTGTATATGTATATGAACACTACATCTTGTCATTTATTTTCATTAACCAAGCACTACAAAGGCTCAGTGGGTATCAGTTCTCAAAGGTTCAAGTTCTCTGACTAAATATATTTTTACAGCATCTCTTAATGGCACTGGAGGCATGTCTTTAAGAAACAAGTGTCAAACAACATTCTAGATGTACCAAGGCATTTTAACTCATTCCTATTTACTGTAATTATGTTTACTCAATACTCAATATAGATGAAGAACCCACTGCTTAATCTACCCCTGCCCCAACTAGATCTATTTCTAAAAGCAAAATTATTATAAATAAACCTATATTCTTACCATTATTGCTAATAAAATCTTCATGTAAAACAGGCAGGTCAAGTCGAATTCGTTTTAAACAGGTCTGAAAATAAAGAATATTTTTACATTTTCATCAGTAACATTTGGGGGAAAATGAGAATTTATTCAATTCTTAGTTTCAAAAAGTTGTTCTTCAAATAACTACTAATTTTCCTTCTACCATGACAGATTTCAAAATGAAAATGCCAAACAGTGACTTAGCCTCAACTAAAATCCATTCTTGGCACTACTTAGCATTATGAATGATATTCATAATAATCTCAACACCTACCTGAACTTCCTTTTTACTTCCCAGGTATTCAACTCTGTCAATAAAATCCTCAAATTGCAGTTTAGGGAATAGCCTATGTGCCCAATGCTCCATGTGTCTGATTAGCGTTTTCAAGTCTTCAGCCTGGCACATAAAAATAAAAATGCTAAATAGAAGATTCATTCTCACAACTGACCTTGTCAGCAGATTTTAGAATTGAATAGTAATGCCAAAGTCACTGGTGTCATTTTATATTTATAAGGTTAAGAAACTTCTGAAGAAACTTTAAGAAGAGAACTATTTATTGAGCTTAGAGGATTACAGTCTAAAAGAGCACTGGATATGATTTAAAAAAAAAAAAACCCAGTATAAAAACTTAATGAAAGTTAAAAGATAATCATGTATCTTTTTTTAAAAGAATTTATTTATTGGAGAGAGAGAGTGTAAGAGAGAGCACAAGCAGGGGGAACGGCAGAGGGAGAGGGACAAGCAGTCTCCCTGCTGATCGGGTAGCCAGATGTGATGTGGGGCTGATGCAGAGCTCGATCCCAGGACTCAGGGATCATGAACTGAGCTGAAGGCAGATGGATAATCATGTATCTTTTCAGAACTGTAAAGTAACATGTGAAAATAAGCTTTAATAAAATATGTCAAGTTATCTTTTAGGAATAACTAAACAAAATGACAGGTCCCTAAATCATATATACAGAACAAAGCACTGAGAATTCAAAACTGAAAATATATTCAGAAATCCCAAGGGCAAAGTACAAAGACTCACAACAGTTTAAACATTCTCAGGGCACAATTCCTCTTCATATGTGAAATTTCAATTTAACACTAAAATTTTTAAAAATTAAAATGAAAACAAAGTTTAATAAACTGGACTAATGAATAACAAAATTCCAAATTCCTGGTTTTAATGTAAAATATTTTATTCTTCTTGTAACAGTATTTTAAAGATTTACTTATTTTTGAGAGTGTGTGAGAGAGCTTGCACACACGAGTGGGGGGAAAGAGCAGAGGAAGAGAAATCCCCAAACACACTCCCCACTAAGTGGGGAGCCCAATGTGGGGCTCTCTTGATCTCACAACCCTAAGATCATGACCCAAGCAGAAACCAAGAGGGAGACACTTAACTGACTGAGCCACCCAGGCACCCCTTAACAGTATTTTAAAAAGAGAATAGTCAAGGGGCGCCTGGATGGCTCAGTCCGTTAAGCATCTGCCTTTGGCTCAGGTCATGATCTGGGTATCCTGGGATCGAGTCCCACATTGGGCTCCCTGCTCAGCGGGGAGTCTGCCTCTCCCTCTGCCTCTGCTGCTCCCCCTGCTTGTGCTCCGTCAAATAAATAATAATTTAAAAAAAAAATAGAAAGTCGCAGGGGCCTGGGTGGCTCAGTTGGTTGGGCGACTGCCTTCGGCTCAGGTCATGATCCTGGAGTCCCTGGATCGATTCCCTCCCTGCTCAGCGGGGAGTCTGCTTCTCCCTCTGACCCTCCCCCCCCTCATGTACTCTCTCTCTCTTTCTCGCTCTCTCAAATAAATAAATCTTTTAAAAAAAATAGAACAGTCAAAAGCACAGGCTCTGGATCACACTGTATAGAATCAAAATCTCAATCCTACTACTTAATAGTTGTATGACTTTAAGCAAATCACTTTGCCGCTGTGCCTTCTTTTTCATGTATGAGAATAATAGTATACACACTTTGTAGGGTTATGAGAAATAAGTAAAGTGCCTGACGCAAAGTATACACTCAAATACTGGCCATTATTGTTGTTATCTGATCTTGTCTAAGAAGCCAATGGTCAACCCTACCAGTAACTAAACATGTAATACTAAGAGCTTGCTTCGGCAGCATATATATTAAAGTAATACTGAGAGTATGTGTTATCCTTCTCATTCTGATAATAAAGGTAAGTTTGTTTGTTTTTAATTCAATCACCTAAGATTATTTTCCAATTGTTGGGGGGAGCTGGTCAGTCACCTCACAATGTCATATTAGACCTAAAGGTCACAAGAGAAACACCTAAATACACCTAAATAAGTCCCAAGTCATACATGGAGAAAAAAGCAGTGCGGATTCAGCTTTGTGACAAAACAGTAAGAATTTCCAAGGGCAAAGTACAGAACACTAAAAAGCATAAATGCCCGGAGCTCACCCTCACCCAGTGAAGAAACACGAAATTTTTATCCTTCATATAAACTCATTTATTTTAATAAAGTACTTATTATGAAAATGATGAAGACTTCATTAAATTCAAAGCACCAATTCATCATTACAACCTGAAAATTTCAACAAGGGCAATGAATTAACTGAGATGAGTACGGTTTGGAGTTTTTTGTTTTAAGTAAGATCTACGTCCAACCTGGGGCTTGAATTCACAACCCCAAGATCAAGTCCCATGCTCCACTGACTGAGCCAGGTAGGTGTCCCTTTTTTTTTTTTCCGAATTGGGTATGCTTTTAAAATATCCTGACTTACATTTAGTTTTGTGGCAAAATAGGACACAGACTTCTCTCTTCCTGTCTGCTGAAGCTGAGCAAAGGTACTACAATTTTTCAGCCTCCCAGCTTCTGAAATCTTGGATTTTTTGTTTTTATTTATTTATTTATAGTAAGCTCTACACCCAATATTTATTTATTTATTTATTTATTTATTTATTTAAAATAAGCTCTATACCCAATGTGGGGCTTATATTCACGACCCCAAGATCAAGAGTCACATGCTCTACCAACTGAGCCAGCTGGGCACCCCTCTTGGGATTATTTTTTACTTTTTACCTCCTCATATCCCATGCCTACAAGTACTGTATTTTGTTTATCTCTCTACTACTACCCTATCAGGCTATCTTTACCTTGTTCACCTTCACCCTGGTAGTGCAACAGTATCTGAATTGCTGTCTGCTTTCAACCTCTTCCCTCTTTCCTATTATCCTGCATACCACACTAAGATGATGCTCACTTCTGTATTAACATTACTCTAGCTAGGCTATGAAAGAGGAAGTCTAAGCTCTCCCCTTAACTGTTGGCATTGGACACTTAAAACTCTAAAATTCCAGTGCCTGGGCGGCTCAGTCAGTTAAGTGGCTGCCTTCAGCTCAGGTCATGATCCCAGGGTCCTGGAATGGAACCCCGAATCGGGCTCCCTGATCAGTGGGGAGTCTGCTTCTCCCTCTCCCTCTGCCACGCCCCTGCTTGTGCTCGCTATCAAATAAATAAATAAAATCTTTTAAAAAACTCTTAAAATTCCTTAACTAGATAATGGGACCAACACCTACCCCACAGGTTTGAGAATTAAAGTATTTGAAAATACTTCATAATCTGCAAAAAATTGTACCTATAATCTACATTATTCCAAGATAAGAGCCTTTTAGGGGTGCCTGGGTGGCTCAGTCAATTAAGCATCTGACTCTTAATCTCAGCCCAGGTCTCGATCTCACGGTCACGAGTTCAAGCCCCACATTGGGCTCCATGCTAGGCATGAAGCCTACTTAAAAAAAAAAAAAAAAAAGGTAAGATAAGAACCTTTACAATATACATTTAGACAGTGATCAACCGTTCTTAAATGTCTTCATTTTTCAACTTAAATGATGTCTATTATGAATCAGACACATGACAAGATATGTGTCATATCTTGGGGACACATAAGTGATTGATACAGGTAAAGTCTTTGCTCTCCGGAAGCCTAAAATCACTCTTTAAAGTAGACTAAGTCAGTTTTATTCCTAGAAATTATAAAGTACAAACTCAGAGCTTACAGACTTAGATGTGATTTTCCTAAAGTAATACAGTGGCAAAAATGAGACTACAAGACATGTTTTCTGATTCTTCAGGCAGTGCCCTTTCCACATCTTAGTTTCTCAAGAAATACGATGATAAATGATGGTACCTGTGAAACATTATAAGATTCCTCAGAACATGATAATGGGCCCACAGTTCTACTGATATTTGAAAGAACAAAGAATAAAAATCAGACATTTCTTACCTCATGACCTTTACCTTTGAATTTTGCCTTATCAAACACATGCCTTAATGCTGGAAGCCCTCTCTCTGAAATTAATCTGTGAAGAGAAATATGTTTCAAGGCCAAAGCAAAACCATAAGAAAAAATATTATCTGCTGAACTGGGGAAAAAAAAAAAAAGTGCACCTGGCTGGCTCAGTCAGTTGAGCATTCAACTCTTGATTTCAGCTCAGGCCATGATTTCAGGGTCGTGAGATTAAGTCCCACAGTGGGCTCCATGCTCAGTGGGGAGACTGCTTGAGATTCTCTCTCCCTCTCCCTCTGCCCTCCCCACTCTCTCAAATAAATAAATAAATAAATATTTAAAAAAAAAAAAAAAAGACAAATAACTGATCTCCAAATCATCCCAAGTAAAAGTTTTTTAATATAAGGGGGAAAAAATAACATTAGAAAAAGGGGGGGAACAAATGGTTAAGGAAATAGTAAATGCACCTCTGAGCATCCAGCTTGGGTATATTCCGTTTAACTGTTCTCTTTGGAGGTACAGGAACAGGTGCTCCTCTCCCTGACTCTGGTGAAATATACCAAGATTTAATATTACTTAAATAATTTAAGCCTCATCTATAAAATGTATCATTTCTATGCTAATAGATGGATAACTGAACACAGGCACTTTTTTGGAATTCTACACAGACCTTCATCAGGTTCAGCTCCTTCACCATCTTCTCTCTGTGGAGAGGCTGGAGGTGGAAAAGGAGGAAAAGTTTCATCTTCTACATGCTCATAATCTGGTAGGTCAATCAAGCCATTCTCCTGTGGCTCCAGCATCTTTTCCTCTACAGAAAAAAAAAAATAAATAAATAAACCTGTTTATTCATCGAAGTAGTCTCCTTATTACACAGTTAAGTTCCACCTGCAGCAAAATGCATGTGTTTCAGTCGGTTAAACCGTATTTCAAACTCACATCATGAAAAGAAGTAGAGAGTAGTTATGGGAAAAAACCAGGTTAGAAATTAGAAGTGAGTTCTAACACAGACCCTACCACCCAACAACTGCATGATTTTCAGCAAATCATTTTATCTCAACTGTTGAGTCTCCCCTCAGAGGGTTTCCAACTATGGTCCAAATGGGTGTGAAATAGGCAGGGTTCAGGTACCTCACCCCCACTATAACCAGAGTAGCTTTATAAAAATCTGTTTACATATTCCTCTTCTAGTTAAGGTTTCCTTTCACAGAAGGGTAATAATCCTCAGGTTGATAACCTGAAAGGATGCTTTTCAGTACCATCGAACTTGACCTCTTAACAACAGCTAACACTTTTGATCAGTTTCTTTTTCTGGAAAAGCATTTTTGTTCGCTTCTGAATCACAGTACTTACTTGGTTTTCCTCCCTTTCTGGACACTCCTCCTGGATCTTCTTTGCAGATTCATCTTCCCCTAGTCTGGTCAGTAAGTATTCAAGACTCCACCCTAGGCCCTCTTCACTTCTTTATGCACATGATTTTAATAATCATTTATAGATGAATATCTAATTTTTTATCTCTACCCAGAGATACCATCAAATCTAAGCTCCAGATCCCTACTTCTCATTTTACAGCTCTTCAATTTCTCAGAGGCAACCATAACTTCTCATGTACAAAACCAAACTTCTAAATTTTCCCAATTCAGTGGGTGACATCTATCCAGCCATGCAAGTAAGAAACCTGTAAGTCATTCTTGATACTTCCTTCCCCCATCCTACATATCCTGTCCATTTTACTTCTTAAACATCAGTTAAGTCTTTCATTTCTCCCTATCTCCACAACCATTTCCTAACATTTCTTCCTTTGGTTACTCCATTACTCATAACCACTTTTGCCTTTTTCAAACCATTCTCCATATTACAGCTAGACTGAAGGTCTGGAAATACAAAGCCAATCACATTACCACTTAGCTTAAATATTTCAATGGCTTCCTACTGCTCTTGGGCTAATGATAAAACTCCAAGGCTCTGCCTGGTTTGGCACCTTCCTACTTTTTCAGCCTCACGTCATACAACTCTTCATGATCTTTTCTTTCAGTTTCTTGAAAGAGCCATATCCCTTGGGCCATGAGTCCTTTGCTAATAATAATAAGGCTGTTTCCTATCTTGAAGGCTCTTCCCGGACTCCTTATCCCTTTCAGATCTCAACTCTCACCTCCTCAGATAAGTCTACCCCAATTTCCCTGAATTAAATCCGCCTATAATAAGCATTCAAAGTGTCAAGTACCAATTTCATAGCATTTACCCAGTCTCAATATCATATTCCATTTCTGTGATTATCTAATGTTTGTCTTCCATACTAGACTGCAGCTCTAAAAAAGGCAAAGACCAGGTGAGTCTCTTTGTGCTCCACCACTGTATCCCCAAAGCTGGTATACAGCAGATGCTCCATAAATACTTGCTGAATGACGGAATAAAGATTCCAAAGCTTCCTTCAAACTGTAATACTACTAGAGCTAAATGATCCCTAAAGGCTCTCCGATTCTAAATTTCCATGACCACAGATACATAACAATGTCATCAACTCCTGATGATGACCCACCTTATCTTCAAGTAAGGTTCAATAACCACAGATTTTCAAAATTGTAAAGGCAGTTAGAAGTCATATAATCTAAACTAGCTTCCTATCTACAATACGGATATTCAAGTTAAGTTTAATTCTAGTCAGGTTTCATTGGGAAGAAATGGAGTTCACACTTTTGAGAACAGGGAGCTGTGAATTTGATGGCAGGGCACAAACTATATTCAGTGTAGCAAGATGCAATGTAAGGAACTGGCCAAGCGTGGGGTGGGGTCTGTCAGTAAACTGGCTGTGAATACGGTAGCTCTCTTATCTTTCACTTCTTGACGGTGGTTGCACACTGTTTTCAGACATCGATGAAATTCTCTTAGCTTCCCCGCCCCCGCCCCCAGTCCTCAAACTCTCACAGGAGTGAAGGTAAGAAAGAAATTTAATATCCAAACTCCAATGCGTTCCCAGACCCTTAGGGGTCCAATGTCCAACTTCATCCAAATTAACAAAACAGTAGCCCGTGTCGAAAGGGAAGTCCCACCAGACTGACTCCGTGTCCTCCTTTGCTAGCCACCCTAAAACCACTCTCCCGCCCCATCCCCCCTCTCCACCCTTCCCATCCCCCCTCTCCACCCTTCCCATCCCCGCACCCGCCCTAGTCTCCCTTCAACTTCATTCATCCCACATTCACAAGACGCTTTCTATGCTTAGAAGCCCCCGGACAGAAAGTAGCCGGCGACGTAAAGGTGGACTGATGCCCGTTCGCTCCCGCTAAAAGGCTGAGTTTGGCGAGAGGGGGACCCCAAAGAAAAACGACAGGTAAAAGTGCCCGCCCTCTTCCCCACCGGTCGCGGCCTCTCCAGTCCCGCTCTGCCCAGGTCCGTCTCAGTCTTTTCCTCCAACCTCCACACTCCCTCCCCACGACTCCCCAGCACCCTGCTCCTCCGTCCCCCTCGCTCGACCGCCGCGTCCCGCAGCCCTCCACTCGCCCGCGTACCCACTCCTCACCTCGGGCGCACTGCGGCAGCCACAGCGCGGGGCTAAGCGCGGCTTCCAAACAGCGTTGATCGCGAGACTCGGGAGATCCCTCCGCGAGAAGAGGCCCCGGCGTTTGGCGCCAAATCTGCGCGGGGCTTGGGTGGAGTCCGCGGGACCCGCCTCCCCACGGGTGCCGCCCACCCGCGTCCGTCCCCGCCTTTCCGGGGTCCCGCTGCCTCCGCCCTCCGGAATTCCTTAGAGGAGGTGAAATTTATTCGCTTAACGCTCGTATTTGTTTCGCTCTAGGCACTTTAGACTTTGGGGAAACGTCTGTTTTCTAGAAAACTGGCTTGTGGATGGAGCAGAAAGAATAGAGGCGAAAGAATTTGATAAGAAACTACCGATTCTTCAGAGTTAATAACAATTCCTTGAACATTGAGTTTTACTGTTTATTGAATAACAAGCTGAGGAAAGAGGTGGTAAAGCGTTAGTGTTAGGAGTGTAGACACAAAAATGTAAAAAATATGTTACCTGTAAATTTTTTTTTTAAGTGAGTTAAGGGGAGCCTGACTGGCTCAGTCCATAGAGCATGCGACTCTTGATCTCATGGTAGTAAGTTCAAGCCCCACTTGGTAGAGTTTACTTAAAAAAAGTGAGTCCAAATATATTCGTATTTACTTACTTGCCCACCCATTCACACAAGTGAGGAAAATAAATATGTAACTAATGGGATGGGAACTGGGCATATGGGATGAGGTAGGTTGGGGACTTAACTCTGTACCTTTTTTAAAAGTAAGCTTTACCCCAAAGTGGGGTCTGAACTCATGACCATGACCCTGAAATCAAGAGTCACTCGCTCTACCAAGGGAGCCAGCCAGTCCCCCCTATACCTTTTTTGAACATATAAATATATTATTCAAAAAACAAAAAAAGTTATCTGTAGCAAATACAGCATCAAGATTGGACAAACCACGAAGATGAGTAGTGTCGCAACATTCTCTCTACTTTTCTATAGCTTGAAGTATTTTATTAAAATTATAAAAGAGGGTCACCTGGGTGGCTCAGTTGGTTATGCATCTGCCTTCAGCTCAGGTCATGATCCCAGGGCCCTGGGATTGAGTCTGAGTCTGGCTCCCCGCTCAGCGGGAAGTCTGCTTCTCCCTCTGCCTGCTACTCTCCCTGCTTGAGCTCTCGCTATCTCTCTGACAAAATTTTTTTAAAAATAAATAATAAAATTATAAAAGAGTAAATCAAATGTGTGAGAAGAATAAGATAAAATAAATTGCAAGCTATATTATCTAAAGTTATGTATGCAAATATGTACATGTACCACATTTTCTTTAACTTTATGATTTTATTTCCATACATTTATTTATGTAAAAATATGTATAAAACGCATTTATTTATATCTATACATGCAAGATAATATATGTTAATATTAAGCAATTAAGAAAATGACCACTGGGGTGCCTGGCTGGCTCAGTGGGTAGAGCATGCAACTCTTGATCTCCGGGGTTATAAGTTTGAGCCCCATGTTGGGAGTAGAGATTACTTAAAAATAAAATCTTTTAAAAAAGAAAGAAAATTAACATTAATTTGAAGAGGAACTGTGTCAACTTCAAAAGTCTGAATAACTGAGGCAAGAGGCATTCTTCCAATTATCCAGATTACAGTCTATATTCCACACGAATAAATATAAAAGCACTTCAAAAAATTGAAAAGTTATACATGTCCCCTCACCCACTCCCACACACAAAAGCCCAGAGCAGAAGCTCTGAGGATTTGAACCTCAGTTCCATCATTTACTACTTAGTGACCTTAGACTGTGCTTCTGTTTTCTCAGTATTAATAACAGAACCTACTGAATAGGGTTATGAGGAGGATGAAATTATAGTACTTAATGTCACCTGTTATTATCCATATAATCTTTAGAATGTTTGACCCTTTGAGAAAATGTAAGGACTTTGGTAAGTTATTTGTGGGCCCATGTGAATATAACTACCACTGACATATTATTGTCAAGATTAATTGTCTTTTTTGTTCATATGTGAGGAATACTAGAAATATATTTTCCATAGCAATTTCACCAGAGATCTAAAGATAGCTTTCCCACAGACCATGTCATTAGCACGCTTTTAAAATAGCTTAATTGTTTTTTGTTTGTTTGTTTCAAAGATTTTATTTTAATCTCTACATCCAACCTGGAGCTCGAACTCACAACCCTGAGATCAAGAGTCACATGCTGTACTGATTGGGCCAGGCAGATACCCAAAGAGTTTAATGTTTTTAAAAATGAATCGTATTAAAGAAAAAAAACAGACTATTAAAGAGCAAAGATTGAGTATGGAGTGTAAAAGTTTTTCTGGCAAGCAGAGTACCCACCCAGTCCAGAGATGAAGTTTGAAAAAAGAGGAATGGAGTACATCTTTTACAACCAAAAGACCATGAACTATTTCTATCTATATCTATTAAAAAAATGAAGTCTCAGATTCTTGTTGATTGGTTGGTGTTATTTGGGCTTAACACTTACGTGAGTGCTAGGCCGGCTGGTGGTAGTGGTCTGCTGTGCATTTGGGGACTGCATCTCAAGACTGTGGCATCCATTTGTCCCTGGCTTGTACATGACATGCCCGAGTTGGGATTATATCACCCAATCAGGTCTACATCAGCATTAACAATTGAGGTGGCCCAGTCCAGGAATAATAAATTCAGATCTGATTCAGCTACAAATAACAGGGAAAAAAAAAAAAACTAAAATAAACTGAAATAGCAAGAAACAAAAAAGAAAGCTTATTTGTTTCTCATGTATTAAGAAATCTGGAGGGGGATGCCTGGGTGGCTCAGTCAGTTAAGTGCCGGCCTTTGGCTCTGGTCATGATCCCAGGGTCCTGGAATCAAGTCCCACATTGGGCTCCCTGCTCCTCAGGGAGCCTGCTTCTCCCTCTGCCTGCCACTCCCCCTGCTTGTGCGCTCTCTCTCTGACAAATAAATAAATAAAATCTCAAAAAAGAAAGAAAGAAAGAAAGAAATCTGGAGGTAATGAGTCCAGTTGGTAAGGGGTTCCATGGTGTTAGGAATCCAGGCTCCTGTCTTCTTGCTTTACCACATAAGCATCTCATTCTCAAGTTCACCTCATTGTCCAAGATGGCTTCTAGAGCTCCAACTACATTCCAATCAGTAGGAAAGAGGGAAAAACAGCACATTTTAAGAACATTTCCCAGAAGCTGCATACAATTCTGTTTACATCTCATTATGCAGAATGTAATCACATGGCCACACACAGCTGCAAAGGAGACTGGGAACATAATCTTTATTGTTAGTGGTCATGGCCCAGAAAAAATTTAGGGTTTCTGTTACTGTGAAAGGGGTAAAAAGATGTTGGGGGACATAGCAGACTGCCTCAAATAACAAAATAGAGATAATAAAACTAATACATTTATTTTTCAAATCTATAATTTTGGAGTATTTCCAAAAATATTAACATGAATAGCTAGTACTTTCGCAATAATGCACACAAACAATTCTCAGCATAAGAAGACTATTACATCACTGTGCATTGTGTTATGCCTTCTGGAATCTTTCCTAGAATACATTCTTAAGCCACATTATCAGCTCTACTAAGAACTTAAAAGTCTGACATGATCAAATCTGTCTTTATTGCTCTGAGTCTGTTTGCTCTTTTGTAATACAAAAGGTGTGGATTAGATGATCCCCAAGGTACTGTTTTAATGAAGGACACTGAATAGGTGGTAGAGACACTTGTACCCAACCATGGACTTACTACCCTCAGGCTTCCGGTGTCTCCAGTGGAGCAACAGAACAACACAATTTTGGCATTAGTACTATGATAGCTCCCAAGCCTTATTTTCTGCCCACTCAGACTCTGGGAGCCATCTGTATCCTTTAATACATTTCTTTTCTATTTAAACTAGTAATGAGATGAGACTGAATTGTGTTATTTGCAGTGAAGAACCCTGGCTCACATACGTTGACTGATTATAAATGATAAAAGAAAAAAAAAGATAGAAGACAATATACAATTAAATGCTGATTTACTTGGAACCCAAATGTTTTTTTTTTTAAGATTTTATTTATTTATTTGAGAGAGAGAGAATGAGAGATAGAGAGCACGAGAGAGAAGAGGGTCAGAGGGAGAAGCAGACTCCCCACTGAGCAGGGAGCCCGATGTGGGACTTGATCCCAGGACCCCAGGATCATGACCTGAGCCGAAGGCAGTCGCTTAACCAACTGAGCCACCCAGGCACCCAGAACCCAAATGTTGTTAAGTGCTAGAAGAAAGATGAACAAGAGGTGGAGTAGTCAGGGAAGACTTTTGGAAAGATCTAGAACTTGAGCAGCATCTTGGAATCAACTCAGATTTGGATATATGTATGGGAAGTTGCCCTAAGATAAGGAAAATTATAGAAGTATAAAAAATTAGGTGGCTCAGTCGGTTAAGCATCTGCCTTCGGCTCAGGTCGTGATCCCAGGGATCGAGTCCCACATCAGGCTCCTTCCTGAGCAAGGAGCCTGCTTCTCCCTCTGCCTGCCTCGGTCTCTCTCTCTCTGATAAATAAAATCTTAAAAAAAAAGTATAAAGGGGCGCCTGGGTGGCTCAGTTGGTTAAGCGACTGCCTTCGGCTCAGGTCATGATCCTGGAGTCCCAGGATCGAGTCCCACATCGGGCTCCCTGCTCAGCGGGGAGTCTGCTTCTCCCTCTGACCCTCCTGCCTCTCATGCCTCTCATGCTCTCTATCTCTCATTCTCTCTCTCTCAAATAAATAAATAAATAAAATCTTTAAAAAAAAAGGTATAAAAAATTATGCAGCTTAGGGGCACTTGGCTGGCTCAGTCTATAGAGCATGTGACTCTTGATTTCACAGTCTTGAGTTCAAGCCCCATGTTGGGCATGGAGCCCACTTTAAAAAAAAAACGATTAAGCTTCAGTAAAGAAACTGATCCGCTTGACTCAGATTGTGTTGTTAGGAAGAATGAAAAGCAAGATTAGGACAGCTGTTTTGATCGGAGGAGTCTCATTATAGATTCTTTTTTTTTATAGCCCCTGAAGGTTTTAAATATTATTTGTATATAAATTTTGATACCTATAAAATAATATATGTAATATTCATGTATGTTATAAAGCATAACAATAGGATACACACACCTGTCAACATACCGTCCAACCAAAGAACTATTCCTACTATATGTTTATCCCTTCTCCCATTGCCCCTGAATCTCCCATCCCACTGAGACCACCACTATCCTGAATTTTGTATTTATAATTCCTTTAAAAAACTAGTTTTAGTATGTATGTATAGGCCCAAAAATATAAGCAATATGTTGTTTGATATTGCTTCTTCTTAAGCTTTAGACAAATGATAACAAAATGCCTGTAATCTGCTTACGCTTGCTTTTCTCATTCCATATTTTGTTCTGTGATTTTTCTATGTTGCTTCATACAGTTGTAGTTTAGAAATTGTTCACTGCTGTATATTATTCTATTACTGGCTGTGCCATAATTTATTTAACCATTTTCTTGTCAATAAACGTTTGAAATGGTTTGAGGCTTTTGCAACTATGAATAGTGCTGCTATTGAGCATTCTTATATATGTGTTTCACATATGCATTCTTAGATGTGTATTGTTACATATGTATTGATTGTTATGTGTATATTGATTTATATGTATATAAATCAAAGGAGCAAAGACCTTGAAAAGACAGATGGAGGGGCGCCTGTGTGGCTCAGATGGCTAAGCGTCTGCCTTCGGCTCAGGTCATGATCCCAGGGTCCTGGGATCGAGCCCCACATCGGGCTCCTGGCTCAGCGGGGAACTCGCTTCTCCCTCTGCCTCTCTCGCTGCTCATGCTCTCTCTCTCTCTCTCTCTATCTCTGTGTCTCAAATGAATAAATAAAATCTTAAAAAAAAAAAAGAAAAGACAGATGGAATGAGATCCAGATCACAGAGAGAAGAGATACCTTTGATGGGAGGATACAGCACATCTCTCCATTCTAAGATGAAGGATGAAAAGCTTCGATGTAGGTTTGTGATAGGAAGTGAAGGATCAGAGAAGATGACTGGGTCACTCCATGGTCGTAGTTTTCCAGGTAAGGTAAGTGCAATGGAAAGAGAAAGGGACAAGAGACTTGAAATATTTGCAGGAGGTGATGGACCTTGGACTCTGCATTGAATGCAGTAATGACAGGAAGAGACTGAGTGAAGACAGAGGCTTAAAGGCAGCTGAGTTCTGAATGGTGCCTCAGGTTTTTCCAGGAGAGCTCTTGAGCAAGTCAGCCCATTGTGGTCAAAGAGTAGCATGTCTAAATTTGTGATGTTGAAGGCTGTATCATGCAGAGGCCCAGAGTATCAACTGGGTCTCCCTACTCCTTAAAGGTTAAGTATATCTGACTCAAATCCCCATCACCTCCACTGCCTATGGAAGTTGAAGGCCTTCCCGAGATTTTTGTAAATACCCAGTGAGCCCTAGGTCCTCAGGGTCATCTGGGCCTCCGAGTGCCTGAATCTTACATATTATTTCTGTTCTGAACCACTTCAACTTAGGCCTTTTCTCCAGTTCCAACAATAAAAGTCACTCATTTAGTAGATATAGACACTCTTGTAGGGTTCCTGGAGAGAGGGTTACATTAAATCTAGCAAAACCCTCATCTTGATACCACTTTTCCCACTTTCCTCTCTCCTTCCCATCTCCTCTGTTGTAGATGCCATCTGTGTTCTGTCTTCTTAAGCTTGAGACCAACTGACACCTTCAGGATATGATTGGGAGGCAGTCTATGTGGGTGCTCACGAGTTCAAGCACTTAGAAAATAAAGGATTTCCCACTGGACAGCAACATGCAAAAGAATGAAACTGGACCACTTTCTTATTCTATACACAAAAATAAATTCAAAATTGATTAAAGATCTAAATGTGAGACAGGCAACCATTAAAACCCTAGAGAAGAACACGGGCAGCAACCTGTGACATCGGCTTTGCAATTTTGACATCAGCTTTGACATCGGCTAAGCAATTTCTTACTAGATATGTCTCCTGAGGCAAGGGAAACAAAAACAAAAATAAATTATTGGGACTTCATCCAAATAAAATTTTCTGCACAGAGAAGGGAACAATCATCAGAACTAAAAGGCAACCTATAGAATAGGAGAAGATATTTACAAATGACATAACTGATAAAGGGTTAGTGATACAAAATATGTAAAGAACTTATAAAACTCAAACACCCAAAAAACAAATAATCCAGTTAAAAAGGCAGAAGACATGAATAGACATTTTTCCAAAGAAGACATACAGATGGCCAACAGCCACATGAAAAGATGCTCAACATTACTCACTATTAGGAAAATGCAACTCAAACTACAATGAGATATGGTCTTACACCGGTTAGGATGGCTAAAATTAACAACACAGGAAACAACAGGTGTTGGCGAGGATGCAGAGAAAGGGAACACCCTCATGCACTGTTGGTGGGAATGCAAACTCGGGCAGCCACTCTGGAAAACTGTATGTAGGTTCCTCAAAAAGTTAAAAATAGAACTACCCTACAACCCAGCAATTGCACTAGTAGGTATTTACCCAAAGGGTACAAAAATACTAATTCGAAGAGATACATGCACCTACATGTTTATAGCAGCATTGTCAACAATAGCCAAATTATGGAAAAAGCCCAGATGTCCATCAACTGATGAATGGATAAAGAAGCTGTGGTATCTGTATACAATGGAATGTTACTCAGCCATTAAAAAGAATGAAATCTTGCCATTTGCAATGACATGGATAGGGCTAGAGAGAATTATGCTATGTGAAATAAGTCACTCAAAGAAAAACAAATACCATATGATTTCACTCCTATGTGGAATTTAAGAAACAAAACAAACAAACATAGGGGGGAAAAGGAGAGGCAAACCAAGAAACAGACTCTTAACTCTAGAGAACAAACTGATGGTGACCAGAGGGGAGGTGGGTGGAGGGATCGTTTAAAAAGATGATGGGGGCCGCCTGGGTGGCTCAGTTGGTTAAGCGACTGCCTTCGGCTCAGGTCATGATCCTGGAGTCCCGGGATCGAGTCCCACATCGGGCTCCCTGCTGAGCAGGGAGTCAGCTTCTCCCTCTGACCCTCCCCCCCTCATGTGCTTTCTCTCTCTCTCATTCTCTCTCTCTCAAATAAATAAATAAAATCTTTAAAAAAATAAATAAATAAATAAATAAAAATAAAAAGATGATGGGGATTAAGGAGTGCACTTGTGATGAGCGCCAGGTGTATATAAGTGTTGAATCACTAAATTCTACACCTGAAACTAACACTACACTGTATGTTTTTTTTTAAAGATTTTATTTATTTATTTGACAGAGAGAGACAGCGAGGGCAGGAACACAAGCAGGGCGAGTGGGAGAGGGGAGAAGCAGGCTTCCCGCGGAGCAGGGAGCCCGATGTGGGACTCGATCCCAGGACCCTGGGATCATGACCTGAGCCGAAGGCAGACGCTTAACGACTGAGCCGCCCAGGTGCCCAACACTACACCATATGTTAACTAACTGGAATTTAAATAAAAACTTGGAGGAAAAAAAATACAGAATTTCCCAACAAGAAAACTTCTCTCCCTAAGAGGACATTAGCGTGTGCTATCAGTTAAGGTAATAAAACATTATTCTTCTCCATCCAAATAGAATTTAACGGAAATGAAGAGTGATCAGAAAGTATTCCCAAGGTGGGGTGGAGTGGAAGAAAGCATTCAGCCATCTGACACACTGAGACCAACACTATTTGATTTTTTTTTTTTTAAGATTTTATTTATTTATTTGACAGAGACAGATACAGTGAGAGAGGGAACACAAGCAGGGGGAGTGGGAGAGGGAGAAGCCAGCCTCCTTTGGGCAGGGAGCCCGACGCAGGCCTCGATCCCAGGACCCCGGGACCATGACCTGAGCCAAAGGCAGATGCCTAACGACTGAGCCACCCAGGTGCCCCAACACTATTTGATTTTCATGTCTCATGTTTCCGGTTATTTCTTCTGTGTTCCCAATAGTATCTGAAAAAATATTTGAAAAAAGAAAAACACTTAGCTTAGTTTTGACTCTTTCATAATTTTAAAATATTTTATGATCAAATGCCTCATAGAAGCACTCTCACCAGGGGAGGGAGCTGAGGAGCTGCTCCTTAAACGTTTTCATGCGCGAGGAGTATGTTTTAAAGATTCAAGGTTGAAGAGGTGTTATCCAAAACATGGAAAAAAATTTCCCTGAGCGCATTCAAATAGCAAAAATGTCTTAGAACACAAATAACACAAACTACAAAAAGAAAGATCAATAAATTTGACTTCATCAAAACAAAATGTTTGTTCTTCAAAGAAAATTAAAAGACAACCCACAGGCAGGTAGAAAATGGTTGCAAAACATATATTCGACAAAGGACTTGTATACCATACAGTATATATAAAGAACTCTTGCAAGTCAACAATTCTCTCCCTCTCCCTCTGCCCCTCCTCCCCACCCCTCCCTCTTCCACTCTCCCTCTCTAAAAAGCAAAACAAAACAAAATAAACACCTACACACAATAAGACTATGCATCCACTAGAACGGCTAAAACTTGAAAAGACCAATCATACAGATACTGACAAAGATGTGGACCAACTGTAACTGTCCTCCACTACTGGTGGGAAATGGAAAATAATTTAAATACTTTGAAAAATGGTTTGAAATTTTTTAAAAAGTTAAACATACACCTACTCTATGACTCAGCCATTTTACTCTTAGGTATCTACTCAAAAGAAATGAAAACATATCCATGTAAAGACTTGCATACAGATGTTCCTAGCAGCTTTATTTATAATAGCTAAAAAACTTGAAACAACACAAATGTCCATCAAAAGGCAAATAGAAGGGCGCCTGACTGACTCAGTCCATGGAGCATATGAGTCTTGATCTTGGGGTTGTGAGTTCAAGCCCCACGTTAGGTAGAGATTTCTAAAAAAATAAATAAACTTTAAAAAAAAAGGGAAGGAAAACAAATTGTGGTATATCCATAAAATAGCACACTACTCAGCAGTCAATGAACTATT
Organism: Eumetopias jubatus; assembly: GCF_037043125.1. Lineage (NCBI taxonomy): Eukaryota > Metazoa > Chordata > Mammalia > Carnivora > Otariidae > Eumetopias > Eumetopias jubatus. The sequence goes on from NW_028274813.1 coordinate 106,359,458, forward strand.
GACAAACACAACAACGCAAATGAACCTCAGCAATTATGTTGAGTGAAAGAAGCCAGACGTACAATTTCATTTATAGAAAAGTCTAGAAAATGCAAACTATACTAGGGCTATGGGCAGATGAAGAAAGGATTCTAAACAGGACATCTGGGTGGCTCAGTCAGTTAAGTGTCTGCCTTCAGCTCAGGTCATGATCCCAGGGCCCTGGGATCAGTCCGGCATCCAGCTCCTTGCTCAGCAGGGAGCCTGCTTCTTCCGCTGCCTGCTGCTTCCCCTGCTTGTATGCTTGCTCTTGCTCTTTCTCTCTCTCTCTCTCTCTCTCTCTCTCTCTGATAAATAAATAAATCTTTAAAGGGGCATGAGGCAACTATTGGGGTATGATGGGTGTGTTCATTGTCTTGATGGTTTCTCCACATATAATGAAAGTGTTCGAATTTTATACTTTCTTTTGTTTTAAAGATTTATTTATTTATTTGAGAGAGAGAGAGAGCACGAGCAGGAGCAGGGGGGAGTGGCAGAGGGAGAAGGAGAGAGAGAGAGAGAAGCAGACTCCCCACTGAGCATCGAGCCCCATGTGGGGCTCGATGTAACGACCCTGAGATCATGACCTAAGCCAAAGCCAAGAGTAGGGCGCTTAGCCGACTGAACCACCTGGGCGCCCCCAAATTTTCTACTTTCAGTGTGTGCCATGTATCTTACGTGATCATGTCCCAATAGATCTGTAAAAAAGATTCAAAGTATAAGAGATGTTTTTAAAATATAGAAGAAAATACCCTCAATAGTATTTAAACTAATTTCATTATACTCACTGAGTTCCCAGTTTTCAAGGGTATATAGCACTGAATTCCTCTTACCTGATCGGAATTGAATGAGTAATTGCTTTTTTCTCATTGTTACTTTTAATTTTTTTTGTATGAAAAAACAAACAAACAGAAACAGTGAATAGAAGAAGTACCGCAATTGTTAGGAGGGGAATTAAAAGAGCCAAATGAATTAGCTGATTATTCCGCTTTATAGTTGTTCTTTCCAGTGGCTTTAACCCTTCACGGTGAGAATGCTTCTTTTTATGTTTACATTGTAAACTGATTAAATGGCTTGAAATAGGGCACCTGGGTGGCTCAGATGGTTAAGCGTCTGCCTTCGGCTCAGGTCATGATCCCAGGGTCCTGGGATTGAGCCCCGCATCGGGCTCCGTGCTCCGCAGAAGCCTGCTTCTCCCTCTCCCACTCCCCCTGCTTGTGTTCCCTCTCTCGCTGTGTCTGTCAAATAAATAAAATCTTTAAAAAAAATAAAATAAAATAAAATAAATGGCTTGAAATAAAGCAAAATAATTTCATGTGGAAAGAAACCATGCAATTTTTATTGCTGACAAGGGCAGAAAAGTTACAACAAAAAGTTTTGAATAAAAGCCTCGGAATATTTCTTTTTTTATAAGAAGGCACTGCAGCACATTACAGATGGAGTTTTTTAGAAACCTGCTAAGGATTTTCCCTTCTCTAAAATAGTACGGTTTAGTAGTTACTTTTACAAAGACTATAGAAAGACATATGAGGATAGATTCTTAAGTTTCAGTGAGCTCTCAGGTAGGTAGGTCATCACTATAGAAAGAGCCCGGGGCTGTTGAAATGAGGGACCTGGATCCTAACCAATATTTGCTACTGCTTTATAGTGTAACCCAAACTTTCCTGGCTACCAGTTTCTTCTATAAAACAGAGATCACACTGGATCATACTACTTCAACTATGTGCTTCAAGAGATTGTTTACAGGATCTGGCCGGAAAGAAAAGGGAGCGATCTCTTCATTCAACATATATTTATGGACTGACTGTATGCCAGGTATGGTTCTCGGAGCCAGTGATGACATGGTGAACAAGACAGGTGTCCCCTCTCTTCCAGCAGGGAACCAGAAAATAAGTAAAAAAAAAAAACAAGAAGATAATAAAGAAGAAAATAAAACGGTAATGTGAGAGAGAGTGACTGGACGGATAGTGTAGTCGGGATGAGGAAGTGACATTTGGTTGGGTCCTTACGGCAAGAAGTAGACGCCCAAGCAAAGGGCTAAGTTAAGATGGCTCCATGCTGAGTGAACAGGAGGTCCAGAGGCCCCAAGGTAGGAAGCAGCAGGTGTGTTCAGAAGGAGGAAAGGTCACAGTGGCCAGAGTTTAGGGACTAAGAGGGAAAGTAGGATGAAGTGAGGTGTGGGGGCAGCAGAGCTAGAAAGTTCTGATGACCGTTTTGGGGTTGGATCCATTGGTGGGCCGTAAGCAGTAAACTAAATTTCGTTTGCTTATTTTTTAAGCTCCTTTATGAAAAATGGACTCTCAGGATGTCAGAGGGGAAGTGGAGGGCCAGTTAGGATTCTTACACATTTGGGAGCTAGAACTTACAGGCAGGCCCACCCCTGATGTTTGTAGGGCCCAGGGCAAGAGAATAAATGGAGGCCCAATACCAAATGATTACATATGTAGAAGTTACAAATTACAGGGAGATCATTAAATAAAATATGTTCTATCCTCCTATCTTGAAAAATACACTTTCATAACAAGGTGGAAGTCCAAGTCGGGATTTAGATTTCTCAGATTCCTTGGAATGCCATAATGAAATATGGGGAGAGCTGGCCCCTAGCTTTCCTTCCTCGTCTGCTGCCTCTCCTCTTCCCACCTCCAGAGATACTCGGACATCTAGCCCACCAGCCAAACTCTGTCTATCCCTTCTTCAAATAGGTTCTTGGCCACCCCTTGAACCTAGGGGAGTCTATGCCTGGGTGCAGTGCACCACTCTGTTCTTAGGAGGATGGACAGGAGAGGCCCCTGCAGGCTCTGGAAGCAAGCTTGGCACTGTTTGGACATGGAATTCTGGAGTTCTGGGTGACTAGAGAATGGTCTAGAAAGTGGGAAGCACAGACCCTGTGCAGGCATAACCCCTTGGCCCTGTGGACTTCTCACAGTGCGGGAAAGGATGTGGCCAGACAAGGGGCAGAGTGGAGCCTCTGCAGCTCAGGGCCAGAGCAGGACTACTTAGTTTTGTGACAGTTTGGATATGGGTGGTGCTGGAAATAGAGGAATCAAGATGGTTACAGTGGGGTGAAGGAGTGGAATCAAGTTCTCAGTTAAAATGTTTTGAGTTTGAGGGGCTCCTGGGTGGCTCAGTCAATTGAGTGTCCAACTCTTGATTTCGGCTCAGGTCCTGATCTCAGGGTTGTGAGATCCAGCCCTGTGTTGGGCTCTGTGCTCAGCGGGGAGGCTGCTCAAGATTCTCTCGCTCGCTCACTCTGCCCCTCCCCTCCATGCTCTTTCTCTCTCAAAATTAATAAATAATTCTTTAAAAAAATGTTTTGAGATTGAGATGTACGTTGGTACATCCATGTAGAAATTCCAAGGAGGCAGTTGGCCGTGTCTGAAACGCAGGAGGAGAGGTCCGGACTAGCAGTAGCAAAATCAGGAGCTCATCAACATATACGGTAGAGCTCACGTAAGCAGAGAGGGCAAACAAGAAAGGAACTGTGTCTATGGCACTATGAGCTAACAAATGCTCACCAACAAAATCTGGAAATACTGAAAAACATAAAATAACAAATAAAATAGTCACATCTATACTTTTACCTCTTAAAAACAAACACTGTTCATATTTTGACATTATTTCCTTTGTCTTTCCTCTCTCAATCTCTCTGTCATCCATGGTTATATTGTATTTTAATAATAAAGTGGTGCTCATTCACATACTCATATACTTTTTATAAATTTTTTTAGTAATATTTTCAGAATACTTTCCCATGCCACGACTAGTACTATCTTGAAGAGAGATTCTTTTAAAAAGATTTTTATTTATTTATTTATTTATTTATTTATTTATTTATTTGAGAAAGTAAGTGCACAAGCAGACGGAGGGGCAGATGGAGAGGGAGAGGCAGAGAATCTCAAACAGACTTCCTGATGAATGCTGAGCATGACATGGAGCTCCACACAGCTCTTTTTTTTTTTTAATATTTTTATTTTTTTTTATTTATTTATTTGAGAGAGAATGAGGGATAGAGAGCACGAGAGGGAAGAGGGTCAGAGGGAGAAGCTGACTCCCTGCTGAGCAGGGAGCCCGATGTGGGACTCGATCCCGGGACTCCAGGATCATGACCTGAGCCAAAGGCAGTCGCTTAACCAACTGAGCCACCCAGGCGCCCTCCACACAGCTCTTGATGCAGGATTTGTCATGGGGCTTGACCTCAGGACCCTGAAATCATGACCCTGAGATCATGACCTGAGCTGAAACCAAGAGTTTGATGCTTAACTGAATGAGCCATCCAGGCAACCCATAGAGATTTTTAAACGAATGCAATGAATTTCATCATGATGATATATCATAAAATCCTCTAGTTTTGCACATTAATTTTTAAGATAATATAATTTATTACTTTTTTAACAGAGAAATCCCAAGAAGGAAACCAAAAATTGTCCATAAGTTTCCCACCTGGGAAATATCTGTTGAAGTTTTTGAAGAAAATAAAGTAGGACATTTATATGGACAGAAAAATCAAACAATATAAAAAGGTACAAAATAAAAAGTGAATGTTTTTCTATCCATTCAGCAAGTCTTTCTATAGGCAATTACTATTGAGGCACCTGGCTGGCTTAGTCATTAGAGCATGTGACTCTTGATTTTAAGGTTGTGAGTTCAACTCCCCACGTTGGTTGTAGAGATTACTTAAAAATAGAATCTTTTTTATTTTATTTATTTATTTTTAAAGATTGTATTTATTTATTTGACAGAGAGAGACACAGTGAGAGAGGGAACACAAGCAAGGGGAGCAGGAGAGGGAGAAGCAGGCTTCCCACTGAGCAGGGAGCCCAATGTGGGGCTCAATCCCAGGACCCTGGGATCATGACCTGAGCCAAAGGCAGACGCTTAATGACTGAGCCACCCAGGCGCCCCTTAAAAATAAAATCTTAAAGAAAATATTAAATTAAAGGTAATTACTGTTAACAAATTCTTATAGTTTCTTCCAAGAAAAAAAATTGAATTCAATAAAAGAGAGCAAGCAAGTTGAGTATAAAAGAATAATTAATTTCTATCTACATCTTTGTATTATGAGTAAAGGTAAAGCAAACATCCCTTTGTACATAAATCTTTGTGTACATCTCTGTTTATTTTCCTAAAATAAATTTCCAAATTTAGATTGTAGACATTATGGACTTTACATGAAATTTCTTCTTCTTCTTCTTCTTTTTTTTTTTTAACAGTTATAAACTGAGTTTGAATGATATCTAGATTTGTCATTTTCTAAGTTGGGCCCCAAATTCACAGAACTTAAAAAAAAGTGTGGATCTGTCCAAATATACTGAACTTATGCCAAATATGTTTTGACATCTCTTGACCCTGAAGGTATCAAAATCAGAGAAAAGGATATTAGGAAAGGAAAAATAATCATATGTTGTTATTTGTGGCATTACCAAGATCTTTAATGTGTTTATAATTGGAGATACTTGAAAATATCACAGCCAGGGGCCCTTGGGACTCTTGATCTCAGGGTTGTGGGTTCAAGCCTCACATTTGGTGTGGAGCCTACATGAAAGAAAGAAAAAAGAAAGAAAGAAAGAAAGAAAGAAAGAAAGAAAGAAAGAAAGAAAGAAAGAAAGAAAGAAAGAAAGGAAGGAAGGAAGGAAGGAAGGAAGGAAGGAAGGAAGGAAGGAAGGAAGGAAGGAAGGAAGAAAGAAAGAAGAAAAGAAGGAAGGAAGGAAAGAAAGAAAGCAAAAGAAAGAAAAGAAAGAAAGAGAAAGAAAGAAAGAAAGGAAGGAAGGAAGGAAGAAAGAAAGAAAGAAAGAAAGAAAGAAAGAAAGAAAGAAAAAGAAAGAAAGAAAGAAAGAAAGAAAGAAAGAAAGAAAGAAAGAAAGAAAGAAAGAAAGAAAGAAAAAGAAAGAGAAAGAAAACATCACAGCCAAACAAATTTACCTGATGACTATAAAACAAAGTTAATTTGGGGGCACCTGGCTGGCTCAGTGGGTAGAGCATGCACTCTTGATCTCAGGATCTTGAGTTCAAGCTCCACACTGGGCATAGAGCTTAGTTAAAAAACAACAACTAATTTTACCTATCTGCTATTTAGCAAGATACCAAGACTTTTCAAAGATCATTGAACTGGAAATCAGGAGACATGTCCCTGGTCTACCCCTAACTAGCTACATGACCTTGAAGTATACCACTGAACCCTCTGAGGCTGTGTTCCCATTTATAGAAGGGATAAAATGGGGTGCTTGGACACCATGACTTTTATGGTCGGGCTAAAATTCTAAAAGGAACTCAGTATCCCATTCTCTGTATGCAAAAGCCCCATATCAGATGCCAGTCTAGGATCTAGTTATAAAGATCTATTTATTCAGAGAAAGCACACACAGGAGCAAGGATAAACAGCCGTTTGGTTTAGTAGTAATTATAATGACACTACCATGCTGTCATTATAATAACAGTAACAATACTGTATATTTTAGGAGGCTGTACAATGAAAAGTCTGGCACACTGCAGAGATTCTTTGCTTCTTGGGAATAGGTACAACTGCAAAATACATTGATGTATCAATAATCATAGCTCAAAATCTCATAAAATATATATAACCCAGGACGACAATGTCGTGCACAGTTCATTGTTGAAGATGAAACTCTTTTCAGGCAAATTCTCAGCTATCTGCAAGCTGACCTGGCCTTTGAGCAAGAGTGTGAATTATAAAAAGATTGCCAGTCAGGTGTTAGGATGATTCTGCCTGTGGAAGCCCTGTATGCTCTTATCACAGCTCCCAGATCACTGTAGATCAAATGGTCACCCTCATTTTAAATTTCCTGCTTATAATCTTTGCAAAGCACTTGGCAGAAAAAGGTGATACAGGGGTTTTCTATTGAGTAGAAGAAAGCATGAAAAAAAGAAAAAAAAGGTCCAATGATGACAAGCACTCAAATGAATGTCCTAGGAAAGAGATTTGTTTCATCTCAGACCAGATTTGAGAAAAAGAATATCCGGTATCCTGGATTGTGATTCCAAAGGAAGTCAAAACTTCCTTTCCACAGCTGCCCTATATGTAGGAAGCTGGTATGTCCCGAGTATATCTTCTTTCACTGTGCTACCCAAGGGTGAAAAGCAAAGTAGCACATCTCTCAGATGCCAAGCCAGGGTGAGGTCCCTACCCCCACTCCCCTCCAAAAAAAGGTGCCGGATCTGACATCCTGTCTGGTTGAAGCCACATCCTCAGAGAGCAATTACATTGCGTCATTCCCCACCTTGTTGAGGCCTCTTTTCCTTTAAATGAAAGGCAAGTGACCATTAAAAGTGGTTCCCAAAATAACGCAGTGGTTTCATTGCATTCGGAATGTCCGACATCCGGAATTGAGGAAGCGGATGTACCTCCTCTGAAGGGGGAGGGGAGGGTAGCGTTACCCTTGGCACTGTGACCCTTATCTCTGTTAGTAGGAACGGCTGCCAAACTCACAGGGAGCTTAAAAATCTAGACAATGGATTATATTTCTTAGCTATTTATTTAAACCATTTAAAAATTAGCCCTACCCTGAACAAATGAATTATAAGCAAACAAAGTTAATGTTAGTAAAATTAGCGTTTGTTAAAGAATCAGAGTTCACTTAACGATGGAAGAGTAGAAAACTGTAGTATTAAAACGAGAAAAAAGAGGAAGGTTGAATTTTTTCATATAGAATAACTTTTATTTGCAATACCTTGGCATTTTTTCTTTTTTTTTTTTAAAGAGAGAGCGTGGGGGAGGGGCAGAGGGAGAGAGGGAGTCTTTCTTTCTTTTTTTTTTAAGATTTTATTTATTTGACAGAGAGAGAGAGACAACAAGAGAGGGAACACAAGCAGGGGGAGAGGGAAAGGCAGAAGCCGGCTTCCCGTCAAGCAGGGAGCCCAATGCGGGGCTCTATCCCAGGACCCTGGGATCATGATGTGAGCAGAAGGCAGATGCTTAATGACTGAGCCACCCAGGCGCGCCTCTTTATTTTTTAAAAAAGATTTATTTATATTAGAGGGAGAGAGAGAGCATGCGCGTGTGAGCTGGGGTAGGAATAAAGGGAGAGGAGAGGAGAGGGAGAACCCCAAGCAGACTACCTACCCACTGAGCACAGAGCCCAACCCAGGGCTCCATCTCACAACGCTGAGACAAAATGACCTGAGTCAAAATCAAGAGTCTGACACTTAGCTGACCGAGCCCCCCAGGTGCTCCAATACCTTGACATTTTTTATTTTGAATTTCCCAACGGAATTTTTCATAAGAGAATAAAAAAGCTTAATTTGTGGGCGCCTGGGTGGCTCAGTTGGTTGAGCAGCTGACTTCAGCTCAGGTCATGATCCTGGAGTCCCGGGATCGAGTCCCAGATCCCTCTGACCCTCCTCCTTCTCATGCTCTCTGTCTCTCATTCTCTCTCTCGCAAATAAATAAAATCTTAAAAAAAAAGATTAATTTGTAAGGAAAAAATATGAACTTGCCTCTAAAATAAAGCTCATAAATTGATAAAGTTCAGTGATCCTATAATATCAACCACATGTGAGTATGGCTAAGCTAAACACCAGACTCCATAATGGAAACAGAAGTTATCATTCAGTAGTGTACCATGAATTGTTTTTAATTTCCTTTTTGTACTTTTTTAGTTTTTTCCCTACATAATACACTGGGATTAGTTATATAATTTTTTTAAATGCACAAAATTTAAACAAGAAACACAAGATGCAATATATATATTTTTTTCATAAAGATTTTTATTTATTTATTGAGAGAGAGAGAAAGGTGGAGAGAGAGCATGAGAGGGAGGAAGGTCAGAGGGAGAAGCAGACTCCCTGCTGAGCAGGAGCCCAATGTGGGACTTGATCCCGGGACTCCAGGATCATGACCTGAGCCAAAGGCAGTCACTTAACCAACTGAGCCACCCAGGCACCCTATATATATATATATATTTAAAGATTTTATTTATTTATTTGACAGACAGAGACACAGCGAGAGAGGGAACACAAGCAGGGGGAGTGGGAGAGGGAGAAGCAGGCTTCCTGCGGAGCAGGGAGCCCCATGTAGGGCTGGAGCCCCATGTAGGGCTGGAGCCCCATGTACGGCTCAATCCCAGGACCCTGGGATCATGACCTGAGCCAAGGCAGAAGCTTAATGACCCAGGCGCCCCAGAAGATGTAACATTTTAACATGATGAAAGGTCTTATTACTCTTTTGATATAAAAAGCAAAGCAAAACAAAACACGTTTTGGTCAATCTGACCTATTTTCTGAGAAAAAAAGTTTTATCATGATTTCTTTTTTTAATCCCAGCTTTACTGAGATATAAATGACATGGTGACATTCTGTAAGTTTAAGGTGTACAGCTGCTGATTTGATACATTTGTATATTGTAAAATGATTACCGCCAAGGCATTAGCTAACACCTTCATTCTGTCACATAATTACCATTTCTTTTTTGTTATGAGAATATTTAAGATTTACTGCCTTAGCAACATTCAAGTATATAATACTTGAATTACTAGCTATAACTGCCACGCTGTACATTATATCCTCAGAACTTGTTAATCTTATAACTGATAGTTTGTACCCTTTGACCAATATCTCCCTATTTCCCCCTCATCCCAGTCTCTAATAACCACCACTTTATTCTCTATTTCTTTGAGTTTGGCTTTTTTTAGATTCCACCTAAGAGGTATCACACAACCAAAAACTAATGATGTAATATATGGTGATTAACATAACAATAAAAAATTTAAAAAAAAAAGAGGTATCACACAGTATTTTTCTTTCTCTGTCTGACTTATCTCACTTAGCATAATGCCCTCATGGTCCATCCTTGTTGTTGTAAATGTCAGGATGTCTTTTTTCTTGAGACTGAATAATATTCCACTGTGTATATATACTACATCTCCTTTATGCATTCATCCATTGACAAACACTTAGGTTATTCCCATATCTTGGCTATTGTGAATAATACTGCAATGAACATGGGAGCGAAGCTATCTCCTTGAAATCCTGATGTCAGTTTTTTGGGATAAATACCCAGAAGTGGGATTGCTGGGTCATATTGATGGGGGAACAGAAGGCAAGCTGAGGACAAAGACAAAGTGGGCACCCTACACCCCTCCCCACTTTGGGATATATGCGACATTCCTCAGGCACTCCTGGCTGCCCTAAAGGAAAAACAAATGGTTAACTGATAGAGATCACAGTCCTGCAGGACAGGAGTCTCCCTCAGTTTACAAATGTCCTGGTGATTTACAAGGAAGAAGCTTTCTTATCAATGGCCTAACTTCCAGAGACCCGTAACTCAGTTTCCTGAAGCCCTAACATCACCCTCCCCTCCATAAAATTAAGGGAGGCTGAGGCAGAAGGAAATGTAAATAAAACTGAATTTCTTTTGAACCTGAAGCCCATTGACAAGGACGTGTGATAGGAGGAATGTAACATTCCTCCAGGAAACTCCCAACTGTCTTCATGTTAGTGCCTCATTAGAGGGAAAAACAACCTTGGCTTGACAATAACCAGGCCTCCAGTATCCTGAGAGTCTTTAGCATATGACAGTCTTTCTGGACACCCCCTTTTCCCTCACCTCCTCAACTCCTGAGTATATAATCAGGCACCGCTCACAACCCTGGGGCTGCAACTCTTTCTGCCCCTGGGTCCTGTTCCTGTGCTTTAATAAACCACCATTTTGCACCAAAGATGTCTCAAGAATTTTTTCTTGGTTGTCAGCTCCGGACCTCACCCCACCGAACCTCACATATATTCTAAAATTTCATCATAATGGTAGTTTTATTTTTATTTTTACTTAATTAATTAATTTATTTTTAAGGAGCCTCCATATTGTTTTCCGTACTGGCTGTATCAATTTGCATTCCCACCGACAGTATACAAGGGGTTCCTTTTGCTCCACACCCTGCCAGTGCTTGTTATCACTTGTGTTCTTGATGATAGCCATTCTAACAATATCTTATTGTAGTTTAGATTTGCATTTCCCTGATGATTAGTAATGCTGAGTGAATTTCTTTTTCTTTTTTCTTGTAATTGTTTTATTGAAGGGTAATGTACATCCAGAAAAGTACAGAAATCATAAGTGGAATACACTTGTATAACCTACACCCAGATCAAGAAAGCAAACATTACTAGCACCCAAAAAGTCCCCTTTAACTCACCTGCCTATCACTCCGTTCCTCAAGGATAACCACTATCCCAACTTCTAACACCATAGATTAGGTTTGCCCATTTTGTATCATATATATTTAATATATATATTAGTATTACTTTTTCGTGTCTTTGTGTCTTCCACTCAACAGGATGTTTGTGAGACTCATTCGTATTGCTGCAAGTAGTCGTAGTCTATTTTCACAAAACTATAGAATATTATATTGTAGGAATTTACCACAATCTATCCATTTATGGCTGATGGACATTTGGGTTGTTTCCCCAACAACTATTACGGATAGTGTTACTATGAACATTCTTGTACATGTTTTCCGATGAACATATATATTGACTTTTCTAGGTATATGTCTAGGAGCAGAATCTCTGAGTCATGGGGCAGAAGTAAGCTCAACCTTAGTAGATATGGTCGAACAGTTTTTTCAACTGGTTTCACACATTATTACTCCCACTATTGGGGTGAAGATCCTCTCCTACTTGCTCTATATCTTAACAACATTTGATATTATCCTTCCCAATTTAGCCAGAATGGTGGGTATAGTATCATAGTGGTTTTTTTTTTTTTTTAATTGTGATGAACTATGACCATTTTGGCCATTTTTTATTTTTATTTTTTTTAAAGATTTTATTTATTTATTTGACAGAGAGGGACACAGTGAGAGAGGGAACACAAGCAGGGGGAGTGAGAGAGGGAGAAGTAGGCTCCCCGCTGAGAAGGAAGCCTCATGTGGGGCTTGATCCCAGGACCCCGGGATTACGACCCGAGCCGAAGGCAGATGCTCAACGACTGAGCCACCCAGGCTCCCCTTGGCCATTTTTTAAAAAGATTTATTTATTGGGGATGCCTGGGTGGCTCAGTTGGTTAAGCATCTGCCTTTGGCTCAGGTCATGATCCCGGGGTCCTGGGATCAAGTCCTGCATCGGGCTCCCAGCTCAGTGGGGAGTCTGCCTCTCCCTCTCCCTCTGCTGCTCCCCTTGCTTGTGCTCTCTCTCTCTCTTTCTCTTTCTCTCTGTCTGACAAATAAATAAATAAAATCTTTAAAAAAAAGATTTATTTATTTTTAAAGAGAGAATGGGTGGGGGAGGGGCAGGGAGAGAGGGAAAGAGTCTTTTTTTTTTTCCTTTTTTGTGGTCTGTTTCCCCACTTTATTTTTTATTTTATTTTTATTATTAACATATAATGTATTATTTGTTTCAGGGGTACAGGTCTGTGATTCATCAGTCTTACCCAACACAGAGAGCTTACCACAATATGTACCCTCCCCAATGTCCATCACCAAGCCAACCCATCCCTCGACCCCTGTCCCCTCCAGGAACCCTCAGACTAAGAGTCTTTCATGGTTTGTCTCCCTCTCTGGTTTCATCTTATTTCATTTGGAAAGACAGATTCGTAAGCGGACTCTGTACTGAGCACAGAGCCTGACTTGGGGGCTCAATCTCAGGACCCTGAGATCACAATCTGAGCTGAAACCAAGAGTCAGATTCTTAACGAACTGCACCATCCAGGCTCCCCACCGTTTTGACCATTCAATTTAGTAGAAATAAGTACTCACGTTGTGATTCTTAATTCCTTCATAACTAAGGAAGTTCAGCATCTTTTTTCATGATTATTAACCATGTGAATATCTTCTTTTATTAAGTGCCTATTCAAGTCCTTTGCCCATTTTTCTATTGGATTGTTTGGCTTTTTCTTGTTTATGTGTAGGATTTTCTTTTTTTTTAATTTTTAAAGATTTTGTTTATTTATTTGACAAAGAGAGAGAGAAAGAGCTCATAAGAAGGGGGAGTGGCAGGCAGAGGAAGAAGGAGGAGCAGGCTCCCCGCTAAGCAGATAGCCCAATGTGGGACCTGATCCCAGGACCCTAGGACCTGAGCTGAAGGCAGATACTTAACTGATTGGGCTACCCAGGCTCCTCTATGTGTAGGAGTTTGTATATATTACGGACATGAGGTTTTTCCCCCACCATATGAATTCTAAATATCTTCTCTATTTTTACCCTTTTTGAAGGTCAGAAGTAACTAACATTAATAGAGTCCAATTTATTGTATTTTTCCTTTATGATTTGTTTTTTGTGTCTTGTTTAAGAAATCTTTGCTGAGGGCGCCTGAGTGGCTCAGTTGGTTAAGCGACTGCCTTCGGCTCAGGTCATGATCCTGGAGTCCCAGGATCGAGTTCCGCATCGGGCTCCCTGCTCAGCGGAGAGTCTGCTTCTCCCTCGGACCCTCCCCCATCTCATGCTCTCTCTCTATCTCATTCTCTCTCTCAAATAAATAAGTAAAATCTTAAAAAAAAAAAAAAGAAATCTTTGCTGAGGTGCACCTGGCTGGCTCAGTCATTAGAGCATGTGACTCTTGATCTCGGGGTTGTGAGTTCAAGACCCAGGTTGGGTGTAGAGGTTACTCAGAACCAAAGAAACAGGGGCACCTGGGTGGCCCAGTTGTTAGGTCTCTGCCTTTGGCTCGGGTCGTGGTCCTGGGGTCCTGGGATTGAGCCCCACATCGGGCTCCCTGATCCGCAGGAAGCCTGCTTCTCCCTCTCCCACTCCCCCTGCTTGTGTTCCCTCTCTCGCTGTGTCTCTCTCTGTCAGATAAATAAATAAAATCTTAAAAAAATAAAATAAAAACAAACTCAAAACAAGCAAACAACCCCTCAAACCCCCCCAAAAAACTTCGCCTACCCTAATATTATGAAGATACTCCCCAATATTTTCTTCTGAAAGCTTTATTTAGTACTATAATCCATCCAGAGTTGATTTGTTACATATGGTATGATATAGGGGTCAAGACTTACTTTTTCTCATATGGAGATTCAATTGGCCCAGCATCATTTATTTAAAAGATCATTCTTTCCCCCACTGCACTGTATTATCATCTTTGTCAAAAATCAGGTGATCAAATATAGTTTGTTTTCAGACTCTTCTACCCCATTGGTCTGCTTGTCTGCCCTTATGCTAGTGCCATATTGTCTTAAATACTCAAACTTAGATGGATCTTAATATCTGGTAGTATAGATCTTCCAGCTTTGTTCTTCAAGAATGTCTTGGCTATTCTTGGCTCTTTCCCCTGAATTTCTTTGTTGATGTTGTTGCTTTAATAACAGCTTTATTGGGAAACAATGCAAACAATACGTATATACCATATAATTCACTCATTTAAAGTGTATAATTCAATGGTTTTAATAAATTCACAGAGATGAGCAACCATCACCACAGTCGATTTTAGGACATTTTCATCCCCTTAGAAAGAAACCTGATGCCCTTTAGCTATCATTCTACTATCCCCAGTTCATCTGCCCCACCAAGCCCTAAACAACCACTAATTTCTCTGTCTCTATAGATTTGCCTATTCTGGAGCTTTCATATAAATGGGATCATACAATATGTGACATTTTGTGACTGACTGCTTTCACTTAGCATCATGTTTTCAAAGTCTTTCATGCTGTAGCACTTTATGGTGCTACATGGATCAGCACTTCATTCCTCTTCGTGGCTGAGTAATATTCTACTGTATGGGAATGTCACCTTTTGTTTATCCATTTGTGAGTTGATGGAAATTTGGGTTGCTCCCACTCTTTGGCTATTATGAATAATGCTTCCCTAAACATCTGTGTGTAAGTTTTTGTATGGATATATGTTTTTTATTTCTCTTGAGTATATAGTTAGGGGTAGAATTTCTGGGTCATATGGTAGCTATATTTAACTGGGGGAATTGCCAGACGGTTTCCCAAAGTGTCTGCACTGGTTTATATTCCTATATTAATGTTAAAAATTAAAAAAAATGTTTTTAACTGAATAAGTTATATGCATAATAAAAAATTCAAACAGTACCAAGGGCTACAAAAACAAGAGGAAACCATACTCTCTTTATATACTGCAAGCACCTGGGTGGCTGACACCCTGCTCTGGACCACCAGGTGCAGGTGCTTACTTTGTCCTGCATACTTAATATCTTTAGGACTGAATAGGAAGCGGGAAGAGAAGGACTGAATATTTATTTATTTATTTATTTATTTATTTATTTATTTATTATTTATGAGTTGGGGGAGGACAGAGAGGCAGGGGAGGGGCAGAGGGAGAGGGTGAGAGAGAATCTCAATCAGGCTCCATGCCCAGTGTGGAGCCCAAAGCTGGGGATCCCATGAACCCATGACCACAAGATCATGACCTGAGCCCAAATCAAGAGTCTCATGCTTAACCAACTGAGCCACCCAGGTGCCCGTGAATCTACATTTTAAAAAATATGTATGGTGCCTCCTTTATACTTTATTAAGCTCTTTATTCACATCTTATTTCTTCAAGCTTCATATAACTGGACTCATTGGTTTAAAGGGTTTTGTTTTTTTAGACGGGAGGTTTCAAGGCTTTAAAAAATATCAATCTGCTCTCAAAAATGGTTGTCCCAATTACAATCTTTTTTTTAAAGATTTTATTTATTAATTTGACAGAGAGAGGGAGAGCGTGGGGGCAGGAGCACGGGCAGGGGGGGTGGGAGAGAGAGAGGCGGGCCTCCCGCTGAGCGGGGAGCCCAATGAGGGGCTCGATCCCAGGACCCTGGGATCATGACCTGAGCTGAAGGCAGACGCTTAACGACTGAGCCACCCCGGCGCCCCCCCAATTACGACCTTATCAGCATTGAGTACTCATCTCCTTGTACCCTCATCAGTAAATCAATAGTGTGTATTACAATTTTATATAAATCTGTGTATCTATTTGCCAGTTTGTTAGGCGCAAGGAGTCTCGACAAGTTTTCTATTCCCTCACGCTCCCTCTCCTCTAGAAATGAGAAGAGGTTTTTTTCTTATTCATATTATTATTTCATCTCCTTCAACGTGACTCGGCCCTGGGAGGGCGCCCCAGTCACCGCAGAAGAGGAGACCGACTGGCACCGGGTCGGGTGAAGCCCACCTTTGGGTTCTCCGAAAACCAGGACGCACCACCTCCTTTCCCGGTGGGTCCACCTGAATGCCGCGTGGCAGCAGAGGGCGCTGTGGAGCCAGCGCCGGACCCCGCCCCCAGAGCCACGCGCCGCGCCCCCGTGACGTATTTCCGCGGCATCTGCCGCCGAGGCATGCTCCTATTGGCTGTCGGCGAGGCGATAGGGGCGGAGCCGAGTGGGTGTGTGGAAAGCGCCGCAGCCCCGGTGGAGGGGCGAGGCTTCCCTCTTCCACGCCCCTCCTCCTCCCTCCATTCCCTCCCTGGGACTGGTGCGCCAAGCGGCTGGAGCGCTGCGGTGGCGGCGGCGGCGGCGGCTGTACTTTCCCGGCTGAAGCTGGAGCAGGGCTGTGGCGGTGTCGATCGAGCCTGAGGGACCGGTTGACTGAGGGAGTCAAAGAGGGAGGGGATCCCGGGCTGCCGAGCTGTACCGGCGGGGAAGCCCCTCGATTCCCTGCGCGCCAAGTCGAGCCCCGGGCGAGCGGGGCGGGGGTCCCCCGAGACCGCCAGCGGCCCCTCGACGCTGACGGGACCACGCGGGGCGCGCCCCCCGAAGGCAGCCTCGGGGCCCGCGGCCCCTACTTGGCCCTGCGCGGCGGGCGTGGGGCAGCTCGGAGGGAGGAAGCAAGAGAGGGGCCGCCCTCCGCTCGGAGTTAGAAGCGCCTTCCCGGGTCCAAAATGCCCAAGAAGAAGCCGACGCCCATCCAGCTGAACCCGGCTCCCGACGGCTCCGCGGTTAACGGGACTAGCTCGGCGGAGTAAGTCTGGGGTGGGCGGCGAGCGCCGGGCCGGGCTGCGGAGGCCCCTGCTGGGGTGTAGGAGCCGAGTCGGGTGTGCGCGGCGCGCGGGGCTCCGCTCGGGTTCGTCACGTACGTCTCAGGCTGGCAGGGGCCAGGAACTCCCGGCCGCCGAGGTATCGGTGACTAAGCACAGATTGTACCCCTGACTCAGACCAGTCAGTGGACCCAACGGGTCCCGATTTTCCCCCTCTCCCGACCCTTGCAGTCATCCTTGGCCACTGGCCATTCACTTTCTCCCCCTCAAAGATGAACACTGGTTCATCCCCCGCCCCTCCCCAGCTGTTTTCCCCAGATCGTCTGGGATCCTGGCCTGTGAAGGGGAGAAGGGAGCAAATGTCCTGGAAAGAATTAAGATCGCATCTGCTTTTTTGAGGCCGGCTCAGGGTATGGAGTGTGGAGTTGGGACGAGCAAGCCACGTCCTCACCTTTGTGCTTGACACCTGTGGGCCGGGAGTGCCGCCTTGTTGTGGTCACTGGCTGGCTGGCAGGGGCGTGTATACACCGACATCCCCGTAGCTTTTCCCTTGCCGGCTTCGGGGGCTCCAGGCCCTTGGCCTTCTTCCTGGAAACTATCTTGTCCCCAAGGGAGCTGCTTTCCTCTTCTTCATCTGACTCTTCATTCATTAACAAATCGCTCCTCACCAGTGACTCTCCTAACTTGCCATACTTTACCCTGAGCCCTAAACTGACCTGAGACATGAACACGCATAGCCATGAAGAGCACCAGAAGGTGCTCCATCTCTGCAGCTTCCAGTGTTGCTCACAAACCAGCACTGTATCTCATTAAACAGGGAGGAGGCTGTTTAGTGGGGGTGTTTCCGAACTCCCACAACTCTTTTTGCGTCCTGAGTAAGGGACAACACCACTGTGAGGGAGAGAGACCCGGCTAGCTGGAGAATTAATCAGAAAAGATTCTTAATCTTTACATGCACACTGGAGATGTATGGAAGCCAGCTGATGAAATGAGGGGAGTAGGCCTGAACCGTATGCCCTTTGGTGATTTCTATAACCTTCCTTTCTTTCTTTAGATTTTAATAGCCTGGGGACCTGCTGGCTTGGTGACTCTGTCCATCCCTGTAATGATCACAGGCCAGTGGAGGACCTATGGTGTGAACTCAGCTAGTTTCCTCAGGCCTGCTCCCAACAGATGCTCTTCAATACTATAATGTCTCTTTTGTATAATATTGACTTGTACAGGTCAGATTCTATGCAGACAGTCCTTCAGACTTACTGTACAGAATTTTACCCCTTTAAAACAGATTGACATCCCCCCAGCACAGGGCAGGACAAGTTTTGACTGCAGTGGCTGGTTGAATGTTGTGGCCTGACCATCCTGCTCCTGTTTGATTTGGAGGTAGGTACTGAGTGGAAGTACCTGTTGTCATTCTCTTGTTAATTGTGGCACCACATCTGTATTCTTGCAAATGGGAGGAGTCTCATTAAAAAATACAGGGGTGCCTGGGTGGCACAGTTAAGTGTCCGACTCTTGGTTTCAGCTCGGGTCATGATACCAGGGTCCTGGGATCAGGCCCTGAGTCGAGCTCAATGAGGAGTCTGCTTGAGGATTTTTCTCTCTCTCTGCTCCTGCTCGTGCTCTCTCTCTAAAATACATAAATAAATCTTTAAAAAAAGAAAAAATGCAAGCAGGAAAAGAATAAACTACTCTGGAGTTGGTGGCAGAAAAGTTTGGTGGGACTGGGAGATTCTCAACAGTGATTAGGAGGTTAACTCTGGAGTCAGGCTAAGTTTGAATCCTGGTTCTGTTACTTTGTGGTTTTGTGACCTGGGACAAGTATCAGTCTTATCTAGGAGCTATGGCTTAGTTAGGTTTAGTTAAAATGGAGCTAATGATAGAACCTACTTAGGGTAGTCTTGAAGGTTAAATGAGCTAATACATAGTCAACCTTCCATAAATGTTAGCTGCTGGTGCCTTTGTTACTGGGTCAATGTTGAGAAAGCTGAAGGAAACTGGAAGGTAATTTCCATTCGTGGTGGTGGATATGTATGTTAAGGTGCCTTTGCTTCTGGATAAGTGAATCCCCGCGATTGCTTAGTTTTTTGTGCCACCTGCATCTACCTCCATGACTCATTACTGTGTTACAATAGGAGGCATCTTTGTGTAGACTGCCTGAGACAAACAGGGACTGTTCCCCTACATTTCCTGGCACTAAGGGGAGGAAAGCTGCACACATCTTCATCTTTCACCTTCGAGAGTGTTTCTCAAGTAAGGCTGTTGTTCTCGTGATTTCTGTGATTAGACCAGGGCACAGATGTGAACATTATCATGTAATGTAAACTAAAGAAGAAGGAAAAAAAATCCATTGACGTTAAGGATTTCTTGCTACTAACTTGGCAAGGTTGCTTCTCTGTGGCTCCTTGGCACTTTGGGATTTACCTCTAACTTAGCACTTAGTGCATTCAGATAGAGCTGGGTTACATGGGACCTGAAGTCTATGCAAGTTGCTGGGGTCCTTGAAGAAAAAAGAGTGCAAAAGTACCTCTTTTGCAAATTTTGCAAAAATGCATGAGCATGTTACAAGGATACTAAGTGTTAGAATGAAATAAATTGGAAATAAGATCATATCATTCCCGTTTCAAATGTTTTCATGGTTCCATTGCAGTTAGAATAAAATCCAGACTCCTCTTGGGCTGTGAGACCCAGAGATCTGCGCCCCCCCCCCCCCACCGCCCACATTTCCTGCCGCTCCTTTCTTCCACCATACTAGTCCTCTTTCACTTCCTCCTTGGGATGGTCTGTACTCCCTCCAGGCCCTTGCACATGCTGTTCCTTTTGCCTAGAATGAATCATCCCTTCCTCTTCCCAAGCTAGGAAGGAAATAATCATCATCTCTACCTAAATGTCATTTCCTCCGAGGTGTTCACAGACCACCTAATCTCTAAAGGAGGTCACTTTCCCATGTCATCTGATTTTTTTTTTTAGACAGGGCACTTAAGAGTGCCTGTCTTTTAAAAAAAAATTTTTTTTTTTTTTAAAGTAGGTTCCACACCCAATGTGGGGCCCAAACTCATGACCCTGTGATCAAGAGAGTCGCATCTCCACTGACTGAGCCAGCTAGGTGCCCATCACCTGATTTTTTTTTAATGACATTCATTCACTGTTTTTAATTTTTTACTAGGATATTTTATTTTAATTTTTAAAGATTTTATTTATTTTTTGACGGAGACACAGTGAGAGAGGGAACACAAGCAGGGGAAGTGGGAGAGGGAGAAGCGGGCTTCCTGCAGAGCAGGGAGCCCGACATGGGGCTCGATCCCAGGACCCCAGGATCATGACCCGAGCTGAGGGCAGATGCCCAATGACTGAGCCACCCAGGCACCCCTAGGATATTTTAAATATCTGTTTTTTTCTGTACACCATAAACTGTAAGGTTAGGGCTGCCTTTTAGTCCTTGGAATACAGTAGCTGGCACATAATGAGTGCAAAAATGTTTGAGTAAATCAGTGAGTGACTTAAATTTCTAATATTTGCACAGGGTGTTTAACAAATCTTTTTGTACTTTTTCATTTATTTTCCCCTTTGCTGTTATTTCCCCCTGCCAATTTCCTTTTCTTTCACAGGCATTCACTCACCCACTCTAGGGTATTTAATATATGGTCTTATAGTTCCACCCATTTGTTGGGTATGTGTACCTTTGGGAGGCGGATGGTATGGTTTTGTGGGTTTCTGTGCGGACAATGCTGAATGTGATTGTGCTGTTATTCTGCCTTAAGAAAGGAGATCCTGCCATTTGTGACAACACGGTGAACCTGGAAGACATTATATTAAATGAAATAAGCCAGACACAGAAGAAAAAAAATACTGCATGATCTCACTTATATGTGAAATCTAAAAAAAGGGTGGGGAATAAATAGAAGCAGAGAGTAGATAGGTGGTTACCAGGGGTGGGGAGGTGGGGTGCTGGTCAAAGGGTACAAAGTTGTAGTTAATATAGGATGAATAAGTCTAGAGATTTAATGTACATATAGTTAATAATACTGTATTGAACACTGGAAATTTGCTAAGATAGTAGATTTCAAGTGCTCACATACACCAAAAAATGGTAACTATGTAAGGAAATAGATATGTTTGTTAATTAACTTGACTGTAGTAATCATTTCCCTGTATGTATATCAAATCTCATGTTGTACACCCTAAATATATTCAAATTTTATAAAAATTACTGTTGTGCTGTAAATATGCCTCAGTTGGGATAGATTTGGTTATGTTGAGATTACAAACAACCAAAAAATCAGTAGTTCAACATACTTTCAGGTCAGTGGGAGTCTCTGTTCATTGGATTCCATTAGGGATCCAGGCTTATGGAGGTACCATCTCTGAAATATGCTCATGTGAGAAGGGCATCTTGTGAACCACATTCTGGCTCCTAAAGTTTTTGTCCAGAAGTGACACAGGTCACTTTTGCTCCCATTTCATTGGCTGAAGCAAATCACATGGCCATGCTGACCTTCAAAGGAAGGGGGGGCTTCTTGGAAGGAGGAGAACCAGGAATATTTGAACAGAAGCAATGACCACCCCCAACTTTTCTTCCAGTTTATCTTTTTTAAAATTTTATTTATTTATTTATTTTTATTTATTTTTATTTATTCATGAGAGAGAGAGAGAGAGAGGCAGAGGGAGAAGCAGGCTCCCAAGGAGCAGGGAGCCTGATGCAGGACTCGATCCCAGGACCCTGGGATCATGACCTGAGCCGAAGGCAGACACTTAACCATCTGAACCACCCAGGTGCCCTATCTTTACTTTTTTAAAAAAATATATTTTATTTATTTATTTGAGAGAAAAAGAGCATGAGTAGGGGTAGGGTGGGGAGGGAGAAGCAGGTTCCCTGTGGGGAGCCAGACTCGGGGCTCTATCCCAGGACTCCAGAATCATGACCTGAGCTGAAGGCAGACACTTAAGCAACTGAGCCACCCAGGCACCCCTCTTTACTTTTTTTTAATGAAATACCATGTTTATGACATATTCATGATGCTACATGATGCTATTCATTATTTCTCTTGGTTGCAGAGCGGTCATGTACCACATTTTACTTATTATCCTATGTCAGATCCCCTCTGTTTTCAGCCTTTTGCTGCATCAAACAGTACAGTCATGACCATCCTTGTGCATGGCTCCTTTTGAACCCTTGTGAGAGTTCCTTGGGGGATATACCCAAACGGGATTGCTTGGTGTACCTTGTGTCTCCTTCCATGATGAGGCACATACTTAATCTCTTTCTTTGTTTCTGAAAGAACACTTTTAAAGTAATCTCCACACCCAACATAGGGCTCAAACTCATAACCCCAAATATCAAGAGTTGCATGCTCTACCAACTGAGCCAGCCAGGTGCCTCTTAAAGAACACTTTTATTTATTTATTTATTTATTTATTTATTTATTTATTTATTTATTTATTAAAGATTTTATTTATTTATTTGAGAGAGAGAGAATGAGAGATAGCACGAGAGGGAAGAGGGTCAGAGGGAGAAGCAGACTCCCCGCCGAGCAGGGAGCCCGATGCGGGACTCGATCCCGGGACTCCAGGATCATGACCTGAGCCGAAGGCAGTCGCTTAACCAACTGAGCCACCCAGGCGCCCCAAGAACACTTTTAATCTCCATGAGAAGCTTGAGCCCTGAGAAGAAATCCCAGCACAGGGCAGTTCCCAAAACCTCACTTTTTTGTTAACTTCAAGGCAAGTCCTTTGTACTTCTGACTTTTTGTTTTTTTATCTGTTCAGTACAAGGGGCCTTACAGAATCTTGACCTTAATGGCCTATAGGGTCCCACCCTATCAGGTCCTTTGTTTTCTTCCCCTGCCCCCCCTTACACCTGCACTCCACCCCACTGTGCTCTGGTGTCGGTCTGCAGTGGGTGGGGCACATTCCCATCTCAGAGCTTTTGCATTTGCCATTCCGTCTACCTGGAAGCTCTTCTAAAAAATGTGCTTCCTCACTTCCTTCAGACCTCTCTCTACACAAATGTCTCTTCACGGAGGTCATCCTTGATCACTCTATCTGTAACATAGCACTCCCTGTCTCTGCCCCTTCCTTGTGCCCCGTCTTTCTTCACAGCACTTACCACTAACTAATAGTGCACTGTGTGTGTTGATCTGCTGCCCCTACCCCACAAATGTGTAAGCTTCATGAAGGTGGGGGCTTGGCTTTGTTCCTTGGTCAGTGAGTAGAACAGTGTCAGTTCTTCAGAAGACACCTGCTGAGGAAATGAAGCATTCCTACCCTGAAAGAGTATTGGGAAGATTAAACAAGGTAACTCATGTAAAAGTGCTTTGAAGGCCATAAAGTGCTGAATAAACGGGAGGGTGTGTTGCTTGGCCTTGGTGGCATCCATAGATTTTGGCTTTTGAACTGTCTCACCGTAACCCTAAAACACTCAGACTGACTTAATGGTTGCATTCAGAGCATAGTTCCTAGCATCAGCACTTCTGCCAGGCTTGTAAGGGACACACGTCTATTAGGATGTGAAGGCCCTTCAAGAAGGGGATGGAAGGGTTAAGACAGGTTGATGTGCTTTTCAGGGGTCTCTGATGGCCTTTTCTGGGTTGTGTACCATGATAACTAGGAGCCTTTCAAGTGATTTTAACTCATTTTGTAGTTTTGAACTTGGACGTGTCTACCTCTTTGTTGCTGCAATAATTAATACTGGCGCTGTCATTTGAGAACAGCTTCAGGTGAATAGTCAGACCAGCCGAAGCCTGTGTTCTTGGGAAGAATGCCCTTGCTATTGTTGCAGCAGGTACAGAAAAGGCAAACAGATTCCTACAGATGACTTCGCCTGTGGCAAGGAGATGTGGGGGGCCCTTGTTTGAACATAAACGCTTAGAACATTCTAGTTTCACTTACTTATGCATCTTTGAAAGAAAGGGAGAGGTTACTTTAGTAGAGTAGCTATTGGCCCTGCCTTACCTATCTAGTTTGATTTTTCTCTATCCCAGTTCACCTGTTGTGGTCCACACTGACCCCTTTACTGTCCTGCCTTCACCCCAGGATACTGCTTCCTACCTCTGTCTGGTTTTGCTGACATGGTTTCTTTTGTCTGGAATGCCCTCCTCCGCTTTCCTATGTGATTGTATTTTTGTTTTGTATTTGCCACCACTCTTTAGCTTCTATGAGGGCAGGGACCAAGACTGTCTTGTGTACTGATCTTTCTCCAGCATCTAGCAGAGTGTCTGGAATGAGTGAATGCTACCCATCTTTCAAGACCTAGCATGAATTTCATCTCCCATGTATACATATACATAATCTTGAGATTATGTAGTGTTTTCTGAGTAACTCCATGCTATTCTAGGACTTGTCTTCAAGACTTATACTACTTCTTAAAAAAAAAAAAAGACTTATACTACTTCTTAATTGTTGATCTTGGCTATGTCATTTAACTTCACTGAGCCTCGGTTTTCCTTATTAGTAAAGTAAGGGTGATAATGTAACAAACCTGTGAAGAAGGTGGGCAGATGAGCATCATCCAAAATAATGTATATGAAAGCACTTTATGATTACTGGAATGCTATTCAAAGGGGAAGTGTTGTTAATGATGCCATTTGATTTCTTCCTTCTCAGAAAGCTGTTATCTTTTATTTTATTTTATTTTATTATTATTTTTTAAGATTTTATTTATTTATTTGAGAGAGAGAGAATGAGAGATAGCACGAGAGGGAAGAGGGTCAGAGGGAGAAGCAGGCTCCCTGCTGAGCAGGGAGCCTGATGCGGGACTCAATCCCGGGACTCCAGGATCATGACCTGAGCCGAAGGCAGTCGCTTAACCAACTGAGCCACCCAGGCACCCTCTTGTTTTTTTTTTTAAAGATTTTATTTATTTATTTGACAGAGAGAGACAGCAAGAGAGGAAACACAAGCAGGGGGAGCAGCAGGCAGAGGGAGGGGGAGAAGCAGACCCCTTGCTGAGCAGGGAGCCTGTTGCGGGGCTTGATCCCAGGACTCTGGGATCATGACCTGAGCCGAAGGCAGCCACTTAACTGACTGAGCCACCCAGGCACCCCAGAAAGCTGTTATCTTTTGCCCTTAATACCAGATTCCAAATGTTGATAAATCATGTTAATTTGGACATTTTATATGCTGCCTGTCTTTTAAAATCTAAGCCAAATCTGTATCTAATCAAGCCTTGAGACCTAGCTTCCTGTTTACAACAAATGCAGGGACAGAGGAACAAGTCAAATGATACCAGGGGGAAACCATCAGACAACTCCAGGATGTGGAACATGCTTTATGACAACTGACCTAGTCTTTTTAGAAAGTCAGTGTGTCAGGGGTAAAAGCGGGGAAGTGGTGTGGTTCTAGAATAACAGACTTAAAAAAGGTGCCTGGGTGGCTCGGTTGAGTGACTGTCTTCTGCTCAGGTCATGATCCCAGAGTCCCGGGATCGAGTCTCACATTGGGCTCCCTGCTTGGCAGGGAGTCTGGGTTCTCCCTCTGACCCTGCTCCCTCTTGTGCTCTCTCACTCTCTCTCAAATAAACAAATAAATAAATAAATAGAATAACAGACTAAAGAGACATGCCAACCAAATGTAATGCATGAACTTCAGGTGGATACTGGGAGTCAAAAATGAAATAGTGACCAAATGCATTCTTGGGACAATTTGGGAAATTTGAATAGAGAATTATTAATTTTTTAGTTGTAATGTATTATTATGTAGGAGAATGTTCTTCATAGGTGATGCATGAGACTCACTTTGAAATGGTTCAAGAAAAAAATGCACATACACACATGGTAGGTAAAGCAAGTTAGGCAAATTGTTCAGTTGTTTAGTTGGTTAGTTTATGAGTTTCACTCTTATTCTTAAAGTTTTTCTGTATGTTTGGAAAAATTCATAGTAAATATTTAAGGAGTATCCAAAGAACAAAATTCATCCTGAGTCTTATGCCCTTTTTAATGTTAACTCACATTTTCTCTTTCCCCTTTTGTACTTCTGGTCTATGTTGTGTAATTAACATCACATTAAATGCAGTATCATTTAAAAATCATAATGCTTTCTTATTCACTAAGTGTTCCTTATATGTCTTTTTTCCCTTAACTTGATTAGGGGCCATACCTTTTTGGACCCCTGGGTTTATAACATTGCTGATACAGTAAATCATTATTGGTAGATTGGACAAAACCAAAGTAATGCTTATTTATTTATTTTTTAAAAAGATTGATTGATTGAAGAGGGTGGGGAGTGGTAGAGAGAGTCTTAAGCATGTTCCATGCTGAGCACAGAGCCTGTCGTGGGGCTGGATCCCACACCCCAGATATCAAGACCCCAGCTGAAACCAAGAGCTATCAGATATCTGATTGTGCCACGCAGGCACCCCAAAATAATGTTTAAACAAAGAAACTGGGGCGCCTAGGTGGCTCAGTTGGTGGAGCATCAGACTCTTCGTTTTGGCTCAGGTCATGATCTCAGGGTCCTGGGATCAGGCCCCACGTGGGGCTCAGTGCAGAGTCTGCTTGAGATTCTTTACCCCTCCCTTTCCTCCTCCCTCCTCTTGGATAAATAAATAAGATCTTTAAAAAAAGAAAGCAAATCAAAAACAAACTGACCAGCAACAAAAAACCTCTTTGCTAGCTTTCCTCCATATGAATTGGTAGTATTTCTACCACCTCCCCAGGAGACACAAGTCAAGCAATGGTGAATGTTTCTCACATGTGGAGAAAACAAACCCGGAGAATGAGGTTGAGCCTGAGAGGAAAGCTCAAGGTCCCAATTTTGTTTTCTTCCAGAAGCTGCCAATTCTGAAAAATCATCTTACTGTCTTACTGCCGCTTGATTGTGTTTTTACTTCATGTCCTGTGTCCTGGTTCTGTTGCCCAAAGGCCTGTGAGAGCTGTTTGGAGGCTCCTATACCTGTTTGCTGAGTTAACTCTGCCCAGGATGAATGGTGTTTTGTTTTAAAGCAGCAGGTGTTCTCTGGATTCTGGTGCAGGACAGACTGAAAGAGCTGATCCTGACTCCGATTTCTCAGTGTAGCTCCCAGGGGTGTCCTGCTTTGATGTCAGCAAGGGAGTCAGATTAAGAAGAGGTTACAAGGGGGTTAAGAAGTGGAGAAGGGTAATGTGACCTCTTTTCCCCTCACCCCTTCTTTGAATATTTGCCTGCTTAAGCACAACTCTTTAAAAAATTTGAATGTAATAACACCTTTTAAAGAAAGAAACTACAGACATTAAACTTTCCAGTTTAACTTTTTTTGGACATTCCATTATATACGTGGCTGTGATCAGTTGATGAAGTACCCCTCCCCCGTCCAGCCCCCTCCCCCAACTTCTACACATGGACATAATCCTCATGCTTGTAATTTATTTTTGGCCGAAGAGTAGGATTTGATAGAGTCTGGCTTTATAAATGATACTTTGTTGATTTGGGGGCTTCCAGATTTTTTTTTTTTGAAGATGTTATTTATTTGAGAGAGAACGTGCAGTGGGGGGCAGGACGAGCGGAGGGAGAGAGAATCTTAAGTGCAGAGCCTGACTTGGGGTTCCATCTCATGGCCCTGAGACCCTGAGACCCTGAGATCACGACCTGAACTGAAACCAAGAGTCGGGCACTTAACCGACTGCGCCACCCAGGCGCCCCCAGATTTTTGTTAGGTACTGATAGTCTGGTAAATGTTTTGAACCAATTTGTTTTGTTCTGCTTTTAGAGTAATTCATACACCAAATCAGAGGCAATGAACCATGTTGCCGCTGTTGTTACGTATTAACAGAATATGTTCCAAAAAAAGATGGAACCAATTATATTTCAACTGTTTCCTCAAGCTGCAGAAAGGTTTTTTTTTCTTTTTTTTTTTAAAGCACTGTGATTTTTGATAGTTTAATAGGTGGAAAGGGTTCCTTTGAAGGTCTGCTTTACTTCAGGTGTTAGCAAGGCTGTATTTTTGAAATGGGATTATTTTCTGTATTTCCTCAATTCCGTTTGAACTAATATTTATTGAATGCTTAATGTAATTTGCTTTGCTAGAAGCTGGAGGCAGATGAGTAAGATTGTCTTTGTCTCCGGGGATTTTATAAAATCTCATAAATTTTATGAGGACAGGCAGAGGTTGCAGGGGCACAGGAAGGAAACAAATGGCTACAGAGTAAGAAAAGTGCCCTGATGTACAAAGGAAGTACTGTGAGAGCTCATTGAGAGGAGGAAGAAGGACTTCCAGTGGGGGAGATTAGGAGAGCCTTCTCGGAAGAGATGACATTTGAGCTGGGTCTTGAAGGATGGCTAGGATTTCCATGGGAATGGGGGGGAGCAGGGCATGGCAGGAAGAGAGCACAGGATGAGCCACTTCACATAAGTGGGAAAGCCTGGGATGCCTGGAGGAGCCAGCAAGTAGTTGAGTGCGCCGGTGCATGGGTGGGGGTCAGAGGAGATGAAGCTGGAGAGGTAGGTGGGCTGGCTTTGTGGTACCCGCTTAGATGTTTCAAAAAGTCACATGCAAACTTTTCTTCTCTGGTGATTTTTTAATAGGTATGTCTAAATAGTTTTTATGTGCTTTGTATTTTATTTGTTCATTCATGTCTTTTATTAATCACAATTGCTTGTCTTGTGGCTTGTTGAGGTCAGTGTGCTTTGTATTTTAAAGTTTTATCAATTATGTGGCTACTACGTTGTCCCATTGGCGAGGTTTTCCTTTTATGTTGTGTTAAGAAAAACATCTTTATTTTTTTTTGTCTTTAAAGGCATGTCTTTTATATGGGAGAGCCCTACTTTTCTGTAGTATTTAGACCTATCTTCACAATTTCACGGGAGTATGTGGCTTCTTTTTCTTACAGCCATTTCTCTTATTGGTTAATTCTGTCCCAGCTGGAATTTATTAATGTGTTTGGTGTGA
Source organism: Eumetopias jubatus (assembly GCF_037043125.1). NCBI lineage: Eukaryota > Metazoa > Chordata > Mammalia > Carnivora > Otariidae > Eumetopias > Eumetopias jubatus. The sequence continues at coordinate 106,388,186 of NW_028274813.1, forward strand.
GGAATGGGTCTAATTGTTCTTCACAATGAGTTCTAGTATCGTATACGACTTTATTAAATATAATTTATCTACCCATCTGTTGTATTTTCAGGTTTAATTTGGTTGTTAAGGCATTTTGATGTATTTCTAAAATTACCTTTTAACTCTTATGTTGTTTTGATAGTTTTTTTCAATTTTGTAGGGTTAACGAAAACTTTATGTAAAAAAAACTTTTTTTAAAGATTTTATTTTTTAGTAATCTCTACACCCAGCTTGAAGTCATGACCCTGAGATCAAGCATGGCATGCTCTACCAACTGAGCCAGCCAGGTGTCCCTAATGAAAACTTAACAACTTTCCTGGCGTACCTTTCCATTTATTAATGTCTCTTCTCTCTCCTATTGTGGTGGTATAGTTTCTTCTGAATAATTCTTCTGTGTCCTGAGTTAATATTTCAAAGACTTAACATTTTGATGTCATTTTTTTTGATGCCATTGTGATTGAACATTTTTTAATTTCTATTTTCCATCTTGACCATGGTTTGATTTGTATGAATTGTTTATATCCTGCAGCTTTGTTAAAATCACTCATTATATCTAGTAATTTTTTGGTTGAATGTATATGCATTTCTAGATTTACTAGTGTCATCTTTAAAACATAACTTATTTCTTCCTCTGAACACCTTTATATTTTATAGCCATCCTGCGTTGCTCTCCATAGCAGTTGTGTTCCAGGTTCCAGGGGAACACTGTTAAATATGATGATGCTTCCCAAGGACCTTCTGGGCAAGGAACATTTCTGCTTTTTCCAAAGAGCCATGAAAATAGGAAGCAGCTGCCTAGCTTAATAGAAGCAGAGCCTGTTCGGGCTTGACGGGACCTTACAGAGCCTTTAGCCCCCTTGCCTGCATTTGCGAGATGAAACCAGACCCAGAGAGGAGAAAAAACTTGCTGGGAGCGCACACAACTCGAATGGAGGAGTTGGTTTTCAGACTTGGATTTTCTTATGGTGTATATATTACATGTTTTCATTTAGGATACTTGGTCGGAAAATTTTCCAACCAAGTTTACCCAACACCAAATTTTGGTAACTTTATCCAGTATCCTAAAAAATTTTTTTAAAACTAATAATCTGAATTTTTTCAAGAAATAATCGGAATTTTTTCAAGTAATAATCTGAAGCTCTTGAAAAGGCACCCCTCTATATCACCATTCTCTTAGGTGTTTGAGTGAAAAGGGAATAAGGAAAGGAGGGGAGGAAAGGGTATTTTAGTCCAGGATCCTTAGTAGGAGGGCCTATTTTTAAGCTTCATAATGTCAGTTTTAAAAGCAGTGGTTTTCAAAATAACCACAGACAAAAGTCCCCTTGAAATGAATGCCTTTCTGGAATTGACCTATTTTGAGTTTGTTACCAAGAAAGGTTCAGAATCTCGAATGCTCTTACTTGCATTTACTTTTCAGACAAAGTAGAACAATAAGTTGAGTGAATGATCTATGTGGATTCCAGATTCAGGTTAAATCTAGGAATATGGGAAGTTGTAAGAAGACATGATTAGCCAATCATATTGTTGTACTTACAGGTTTGTCTGGATCCAGGATAATTATAGTCCCTTCTTTATTGAGTTGTAACTTATATTTCCAGGTTAATTTTAAAAACCGTCACTGCATTTGAGAGTCCAGAGTCAAAGTTATTTACCCAATTTGATTTCATACCATCCTTCAGTAAACGGTCCTTCCAGAACAGTCTGTCGGGGGAGGCCTCAGAGGTTAGCAAGAATTCCAAGTCAACTGTAAACCTTTTGTCTGATGCTTTACTGGAATCCAGATTGAAATCCTACCAAAATGCCAGCCTGTATTTCAGCTTCTTCCCCCCAGCCCCCAACAGGAAGAAGGCAGCGGCTTAACATTCTAATAATTATTAATAGAAAATTAATACTGCTTTTTTTTTTAAGATTCTATTTATTTATTTGACAGGGAGAGACACAGTGAGAGAGGGAACACAAGCAGAGGGAGTGAGACAGGGAGAAGCAGGCTTCCCACGGAGCAGGGAGCCCGATGCGGGGCTCGATCCCAGGACCCTGGGATCACGACCCGAGCCGAAGGCAGACGCTTAATGACTGAGCCACCCAGGTGCCCCTTAATACTGCTTCTTTTAGGCATTCATTTATGTCCACTATAAAACTTGGTCATTGGTGCTGTGGAAAGATTCCAGTCACTAGAGGATGGGCCAATGAAACACTTGGACCAGGCTTTTAACAAATATTAATTTAGGTAGAGACTGGAGCACCTGGCTGCCTCAGTCAGTAGAGCATGCGGCTCTTGACCTCGAGCTTATAGGTTTGAGCCCCATGTTGGGTATAGAGATTACTTAAAAATGCAGTCTTTAAAAAAAATTTAGGGACGGCAACATTTTTTAAATTTTATTGGAACAGTCCCTTCTAAAACATAGTCTCTTTTGCCTTGTTTTATTTTGGTAACTATAACTAATGCTGGGTTAGCCATAAATGTAGCTTGTTGCATTTCTATTTCTGAGTATTCTGAATCACTGAGCAATTACAAAATGAAAGGTTATCCTAAAGCGTTTCCAAATAAAGAAACCATAAAATATTAGGGGAAGTCAAGGGGAGAGCTAGGGAGGGAAGTACCAGAACCACCAACAGGTGTTCTGGTTGCATTGAACAAAGTGTCGCTTGGTATGCAGTCATGGGGAAGAGTTTTGTGAATTCCTGAGTGTTGGTGTGAGGTGGAGGGGGGACCCAGGGTGAGCGGAAGTCAGCAGTTCCGGAGGTGCAGAGGACTTGGCTTACTGGCCCGCCCACAGCTGAGGACCTGAATCAATTCCTGAGCAAGTTGCATTCTTGAAAGACAAGGGCGGCATCTGTAGGAGCACAGCTGTTAATCTGTGGGGCAATAATTAAGTACAGGTCCTAGATCCGGGAGGAACAGTAGGATGAAGTCCAAAGACATGAAACTTGTATCCCTGAAGGACACCATGACTGGAAAAAGAACTAACATTTATTGAGAGCCTGTCTGTCCTATTTAAATGCATTATCTTGAATTTGCACTAAAATTCTGCAAGACAGGTCCTAATATTCTGTTGTACAAATAAGGAAAATGAAGTTCAGGGGAGTTAAGTAATTTGAGGAAGGTTGCACAGCTAGAAAGTGGTGGGACTAAGTTTAGAACCCAGGTCTGACCTACTCGAACGTCCATGTTTTTCCCACATGACTGTCCAAAGATTATATAAAATGGTAGAGGTCTTTAAAAAACAAATTTTTTTAAAAGTAAACCTTGTGTCTGGTGTGGGGCTTGAACTCACAACCCTAAGATCAAGAGGTACACACTCTACCGACTGAGCCAGCCAGGCACCCCACTAGAGGTCTTTTTAGAGTTGTACTCTCCAGAACTGGAGCCACTAGCCATATGTAGTTATTGAAATTTCAATGTATTAAAATTCAGTGAAGTTTAAAAATAAAAATCAGTTCCTAAGTTGCATAAGCCACACTTCAAGGGCCTGAGGTGGCATGTGACTAGTGCTACTGTATCAGAGAGCTCAGATAGAACATTCCCATCATTGCAGAAAATTAGTGCCTAGCGGTCATCCAATTTTACCCTTTTATTTATTTTTGCCTCTTATTTTGTGAAGGCGAAAATGAGGGACAAAGGAGGGAAGTAACGTGTTCAGTGTCCTATGTCTGGTTAATCTGGGCCTTTGGGCTGATTGCCTGGTGGCTTTCCCATGGTCCACACTCTCCTCTAAAAACAATTAATAGACCGGAGGTGTGCAAGAGGAGTGACTGCCCTACTCTCCCAGCCTTGCCTGACCTTCAAACTAGATTCTTTCTCCCAGAGTGCAGCTCTGTGTTTTCCTAAGTTCAAAGGGCACGTCCGGATTAGTTGCCTCTAGGAAAATGAGAGATGTTTGTTGGAAAGGAATTCCATGCTTAATGTATGAAACAGCACTTTGATTCCCCCTACTTCGTGCTCTGCCTTCCTACCAAGCACTTTGTAACTGAACTTGCAGCTGCTAGCCATTTGTCTTCCAATCAAGGCCAACTTCAAAACAGTTCAGATGACAGAGGTATGTATACTTTGAATAGAAGCAGCTGCCTGTTGTTCGCTGTTGATTCGAATGGCTTTTGTGTGAGGGTCAAATAGATTTAGATTATGACTAAAATTACAATAGGTTTCAGACTTCTGTGTTAAGAAGATTCAGATGTATTAACATTCATTTAACTGATATTTATTACGTACCTAATATAGATCAGGCACTGAGCTGAGAAATGGAAGAAATGGACTTTTGCTGGAGATGAAAAAAGATGCCCGTATTCTGGGCGAGTCTAATGCACTTTAAAATCTTGCCTGAATTTTATTGTTGGCATTTGCCATCCATGTATTTGCCTATTTTGGTCCTGAAATGCAGTGAAAGCTCCAGTTTGGATCATTGCTTTGAAGTAAAGTGAAAAATCATGTGCAAATGTTTTTAGTAGATGCTATTAAAGACAAATTATACATGCGAGTGTCTAAATGACAGTCTAAAGTGTATGCGTGTGTGTCTGGGGGATGGGCACGTGGGAACAAAAAGGAGTCATTGTACTAGGGTAGTATTTTTAGGAAGCCTTAAATGTGATATTTGATTTCAGTATATCACACTCATTGGTTTAGAAAGTTGTCTTTTAGAAACAAATTAAAGTTTGGGTTTTTTTCCTAAAGAAATGTTAAAGTCAGGTGCATGAGTATGGTCAGAGATTAAAAACAAGTTGAAATGATGGCAAGGTATCCAGGAAAGTGCCTGTCTTTTCGGAGAGCACAAAGGCAGAGGTGGAGAGGACATTAAAGATGGCGGACACAGCTGGAAGGGGTCCCAGGGAGCCCTGATGTCTGGTCTTTAACTGCCTTAGGTGGTGTGGTGGTGGTGTTGGGGGGAGGGTGTGGGCAGAGCACCCAGCTGACTTCTTGTATAGTTTTATAGAGTCGGGTCTCATTTCTAGAAGGTTGGGAATGGGCTTATGAGAGTTTTGGGGTCAACAGGCCCAAAGGCAGGGTGGTCTGAGGAGGACATACTGTTCCCCTCTCAGAGTTTTGGATGCTAGCAATGCAGCGAAGAGTCCACTTTCCCAATCAGGTTTTAAATCATTGTTTCTACTTCACCAGGTGTTTTGTTTGAATCCAGAAATTAACCTCTCTTCCAGAGGGCTCCATAAGTCTGCAGGCTTGAGAATTGTCAGGCTGCAGTGCTTTTGAATAACAGTGCCTTGTGTAGAGGGAAAGTGAGATCTCAGCTCCTTCTCTGGGAGAGCTGTTAACTTGCCATGTGACCACCCTGTGCCTGCTTGTCTGCAAAGTGGGCTGATGGGAACTCCTTCCTACCTTTCAGGGTTTATATAATGAGTCCACATGATCATATAGGTCACCACTGAGCACGTTTTCAAGCTCATGGTAGATATCAAGTAGATTAAATTTTATTATCAGAAGGAATCTTGGAGGTCTCTCTTGGCATTCCTCTTTTTTGGCAGATAAAGAACCAGTATTGCAAAGAAGGGTTAAGGGGAGTGGGCCTCGTCACACAGTAGGTTCTCCTGTGAATGTGACTTTTGAGTAAGCATGGCCTGGAGACTGTGTGACACGGAGAAAAGGCTTTGGAGCTGGCAGACGTTGGTTTGAATCCTGACCCTGCTTCTTACTCTCTTGAGCGATCTTGTGCAAGTTCTTTTGCATCCTTGAGTCTGTTTGCACATCTATAAAATGGGCATAATGACACCTACCCACAGAAAGGATTTGTAGACACTCCATGTGTGTAAACTGGTTTTTATGATTAACAGGACTAATGATAAGGGCCAGGACTAGATTCCCTGCCAGGGTGCCTTATCCTCTATGAGGTGAGAAGGAGAGAAAATTCTCACCTCCCAAAGCACTTCCAGTGATGGGGCTCTTCAGCCGTTCTTTATCCAGACAGACAGAATAGAGACAATGCTGGGCATATTTGCAAATTTGGGGAAGGAAGCAAAGGAATTCTTTTCAGTGAAACGGGAGGCTGCAGAAGGTGCCCAGGAAACAACTGCTACACAGTACATCCCAGTACAGACTCCTCCTGGCTTCTCCAGGACCACTGTCTGCCCGACAAGAAGTAGCTTCGCTTTCTTCTCCAAGAGTTCAAAGGGGCTTTCCTGGGCCGTGTGTGTGTGTGTTAGGAATAGGGAGGGGTAGACACTGACATAAAGGGAAGGTAACACTCCAGTGCTTCAAGCCAGATGTGGGGGCATCTGCTCTAGGTGGCTCTTGGGTTCCACTTTTTCATGGTTCATCCAGATGTCTTCCCCTACGGGTCCAGGCCTCTGCTCAGACTGTGTTCTGGGGATTCCCTTCTCTACCTTTCAGTCCACGTTGCAATCCTAATCTTGTGTCAAAGCTCACTTTGTAGGTCACCTTTTATTTAATTTTTTTTAAGATTTATTTATTTTATTTTATTTATTTATTTGACAGAGACAGACACAGCGAGAGAGGGAACATAAGCAGGGGGAGTGGGAGAGGGAGAAGCAGGCTTCCTGCAGAGCAGGGAGCCCGATGATGGGGCTCGATCCTAGGACCCTGGGATCACGACCTGAGCCGAAGGCAGATGCTTAATGACTGAGCCACCCAGGCGTCCCAAGATTTATTTATTTATTTTAGAGAGTGAGTGTGAGTTGGGGGGAGGGACAGAGGGAGAGAACCTTCAAGTAGACTCCCTGCTGAGTCCAATGCAGGGCTCAATTGCACAACCCATGAGATCATGACCTGAGCTGAAACCAAGATGCTTAACTGACTGAGCCCCCCCGGGCGCGCCTGTAAGGTCACCTTTGTGTAAATCTGTCACAGACCTGTCCTCCGCCTGGTTCTAGGCAGTGGTCATTTTTCCGCCCTCCAGGGCTCGCTGTACATATCTCATCACACTGCAGTTGTTCGTGGAACTCCTGTCCATTTGGACGGAAATTGGGGAAACCTGGGACTCTGGGTCTTACTCGTCTTTATCTCCAGTGCGTGGCATGTTCCCTGCTGCCTGGTTTGGTGAAATTTTGCTGAGCGATAAGTCCTGACATGGCAGTAAAGGCAGAGGGCAGAAGACACTCCTCTCCAGAGGTCAAGGCTCTGCTCAAGGCTTTGCTCATAATCCCTGCCAAGTCTGACTTTGACTTATTTTGATTATTTTCCATTTAATATTTTGGCACAAGAAGGTCACGGTGTTGGTAGTAATCATAGCATTTGTTCTGTGAGGCTTTGTATACTCCATTTTTTTTTTAAGCTATCCAACCTGTCCAACGTGGGGCTCGAACTCATGACCCCAAGATCAAGTGTCCCATGCTCTACCAACTGAGCCCCTCCTCCTCATTGTTTTTACATCCCTTTATTTCCTCATTCAACCACATGAGGTGTGCGGGATGTGTGTTATCTTTACTCAACAGATAGGAAACTGATTCTGGTTAAGGCTCTTGGTCTGTGTCACACTGGCAGCTAAGAGTGTTTATAGTCCTCTGTACGGCCTTTTCAGCCAACAGCCCCTTCCTTGCCCCAAGGGGAAACATTTGGTAAGCATATACTGGCAATGACATCTTCCCTATTCTATGGTGTTCCCTCAACCCCCTGCCTGGCGCAGAGGAAGGCTCAGGGAATGTTTGGAGCCCGATGCATCAGCGAGCCTCTTATGCATGCTGAGCTGAACACTTATCCCCAGCAAATGTTGGGCTCCTTTGATGGATATGTGACATTGGTGGCTGAATTGTGGCTTTTCACACTCTCCCCCCACGCCTCTCCAGGGACTGGGATAGGACAGATGGTCATGGACACAGGATTCTCAGCTCTGCATCCTCGCTGCGAATCACATTTGGGGAAAAGTTAAGTTTGTGCAATAATACAATTTCGGTAACACGGTTTCATGCTGCCGGTGAGTTGTTTAACACTTTGGATAAATCACACTTCAGCAGAACTCATTTGGGAACAGAGTTTAATTTCACTGTGGGTGGCTGTGAGTCTCACCCACCAGCCCTCCCACCCCCCTAATAAATCTATGCTGATAAGGTGAATGCAGCTCTAAGCCAGGCTATTTCTGGACCTGGGAGAGCATTACATTGTATTAATCATCCTTTTCACCACCAACACCTTTCATTCCTTCTCCCCTAAGGATCGTTCCTTGTTTGTCCTTAAATTTGTCCTTGTTGTAGATGGAGAAGAAGACCTTTATAATTCATCCTCCTGGCCGTGTGATGAAGGGATTGAGGCCCAGAGAGGCCAGGCGCCTTATGGCTAGTGAGCGACAGCCTGAAGGGAGATCCAGGATCCCCGCCTTTTCTCTAGTGCGGGGCCCCTGTTTTCTGCCCCGCCCTACCGCCCACCCTTTGATTCTGTTTTACAGTCAGGGAAGAGTCTGTTCAGTTTAGAATGAATAGAGGTGACTGGGTCACTGTTAAACGCCCCCAGCCCAGAGTGAATTCAATTCCTTTTAACCCTTAACGGCCTCTCTTGACATATCTTTGCTAAGGGCTGTGAAAGTCTTGACCGATTTCTGTGGTTTCTGTATGGTCGACTGCAGTCTATCAGGTAACCCTGTGTGGGTTTGACTGATAGGATTTAACTTTTAGGAAAAAAAAGAAAAGGGATGATAATATGTGGAGGGAGAGAAAAAGTTAAATTCTCTCAGCAGTATACCTTTTAACTCTTTGGCTCTAAAAATCACATTTTGATGGTTCCAATATGGCATATAAGACCTATAACCCAAGAACTGCTGAAGATTATTAAAATGTACAAAAGGTCCAAGCTTGGAGTTTGAAAAAGACTTCTCATTGTTTCTAGAAGCTTCACTGTTCTATGTTCTTCTGTTAATGGGGTTGGGGCATCCTGGGATCTCAGCAACTGGTGTGTCATCGACTGCTCTCTGGCCCTCCCCTGTCTGGGGGGCACACTCTTCGTCTATGTGGGAACTTTTGGGAGGGATGCATATGCCTGGCCAGCAAGAGGAGCCCAGCCGAGCTGCACGGGGGTGATGTATATAGCAGGAAGCCAGTTATAACAGCAGAAGATAAATTTGCTCTGTATAGGATCTTACATGTAGTAGGTAGTGTTTATTGGTATTTTGATTAAAAAATACATATATATCTATATATATCTCTTCCTCTTCTTTCTTGACTACAAAGATCTCGTCTCTTTAAGGGGAGAGGAGGAGCTTAATTGTGCCCTGCTCCTCTTCTAATACTGTGACCACCATCCCCACAGTTACAGACTCTGTTCTGGAACTTAGTGGGCGCTCTTCTTTGTGTTGTAGGAGTGATCCCTAGAGGCAGACAGCTGAGGTTGGAGTCCTCCACCCCTGAACAGTTATGTCAATTGGACTTCTTAAGTAAGGTGTGTCATCCTTAGCTTCCTCATTAGTAAGTGTGGGGTGGTGGTAATACCTAACTTGTGGGGTTGTTTTGAGGGCTAAGTGTAAGATCATTAGCATAACACCTAAATCATAGTAAGCACTCAATAAAATGTTACCCATGACTTTGTACGTTTCCTTTGGGGTTTCTCTGTCAAGTTTATTGCCAGCGTTTGCGGGTCTACCCTCTCCTTTAAGGTTGAGGTCCAGTATTATCTGTCCATGAAACTTTGCTCTCCCTTAGAAAACTTCCAGTGGGGCTGTCCATGAACTACTTGGGAGACAAACCACTTTGTGTGTGTGTGAGTGAGCTAGAGATATATCTTCATATATATCTGTTTTTCATTATGTGCATTGTGAGCTTTTGGAGACTAACAGTTTTGTCTTGATGCCCCATCTCTAGTCCAGGTCTGGTGTGTAGTAAGTGGTCTGTAAATGTGGAGTGAATGAATGTTGGTATTAGCTTACAGAGCTCATGTGGGACAGGAGATTTGCTTCATTGCTTTTTCCCTGATATCAAATACAATGTTATGTGCATTGAGTTTCTCAATAGCTCTTCTTGAATCATTTCTCCTTTTTAAAAGGATTTATATATATATATATTTTTAGAAAGTGTGTGTGCTTGTGTGTGCGCACACGTGAGTGGGGGGAGGGGCAGAGAGAATCCTCCAGCAGACTCCCTGCTGAGTGTGGAGCCTGATGCAGGGCTCCATACCAGGACCCTGAGATCATGACTTGAACTGAAATCAAGAGTCAGTTGATTTCTTCTTTTTGTCCTTTTTGACTGATTAAGCAAAGCTGGACCAGTTGGGGCCCCCAGTTGGGACCAAGGGATGTGGCTCCTGCCAGATTCTCTTGTAAGTCAAATGTTTAAATTCAGCGCATGGCATGAAGGAAGTTGGGAGTATTATCTGATTGTATGGATTCTGGTTACTAGACTGTAAATGACTGTGGTGGGTGAGGATGTCATAAATACACTAGTGGTTTGGGGACCTGAAGGAGTTAAAGCTCCTCTCAGAATAGCCCAAGCAGCTCCTAGGAAGTAGCTTCCGAGGCAGGATGTGGCAAACCAGTGTGTAAATGAGCACGTTCTCCTTTGGAAGAAAAGGAAGTAGGTGGGGAGAAGTGAAGAGGAAGAGCTTGGTGGACAAATCTTTTTATCTGCTGCTGTAAGAACAAGCTTCTCTTTTGAATGCCAGCCAGAGCCTGTAGAATTTTAACCCCAAGCGACCAAGGTCCAAAGAATGCTTAATGATGCTGGTCTTGCAGTTTTCTTGTTTTTCTCCACAATACCTCAAATTTAATACTCAGTGGAGTGTTGCCTTAGTAGGTTTTGTTTTCTCATCTTGATCATTGGTTATTATTTAATGCTGTTTGAGGATTCACAGTTAATGTGAAGTGTCATTACAGTCACACTCTTCTAACCAAGATTAATTAATTAATTAATTAATTATTGGCTTTTATTTTTAAGTAATTTTTCTACACCCAACGCGGGGCTCAAACTCACGACCTTGAGATCAAGAGTTGCACATTCCACCAACTGAGCCAGCCAACCCCCCCCCAACCAAGAGTAATTTAGAAGAAAGTTTTTTGTCTCTTTGATGTGTTTACTTATTTATCTGTTTCAGAACACATTCTCACCCATTGTCTGTCCAGGTGCTCATAACAGCCCTTGTGATACAGGATAAGAGTGTGCTCTCATTTCAAGGTTCAAGGTTAGATGGCCTGTTACCGGCTCTGGACCTCCTGACTTCAAGTTCAGGGTTGTTTCCATAATCTTGGTACCTTTTGTTAAAAGCATGGTTTATACATTGGAGGTGAATTATTCACGGTGCAATTTTGCAAATAAAAATAGCCCTCTGGGATTCAGTAAGGCATGTGGGAAATGAAATAGATGAACTGAACTTGGTGGGCTTCAGGCATCACTGGAAAGGCAGCCGCCACTTCCATTTGGATTGTATGGTTTGCAGTAATGCACATCCGTGTTGGGTTTAGGAATTGGATCCGGGACTGTGGATTGGTGTGGGATAAATACTGTCAAAGGCTTTTTTTCAGTCTGTCTTTGGACGAGGTAATGAGAGTTTAATTATCTGGAAGAGAAGTCTCCTGTGGGCTTCCAAGGATTTGGAAAGCGGAGCTCAGCAGTTGTTTGTTTGTTTGTTTGTTTTAAGATTTTATTTATTTGACAGAGAGAGACACAGCGAGAGAGGGAACAAAAGCAGGGGGAGTGGGAGAGGGAGAAGAAGCTTCCTGCAGAGCAGGGAGCCCGATGTGGGACTAGATCCCAGGACCCTGGGATCATGACCTGAGCTGAAGGCAGACACTTAACTGAGCCACCCAGGCCCCCTCTTGACTCCATTTCTGTGAAGGTTCCAAACTAGAATTTTTGCACTTACCCGTATGGCTATTTTGCACAAGCACAATATAGGTGATTTGACTCCAAAACCACACACTTAAATTGCATCCTCGTCAAATTGTGATGCTTTGCATGTCTTTTAGATTTTTAAATATAAAAAAAAAATTCTTAAGGCATTTTAAATTTTTTTAAATTAAAAAATTAAAACAAAAAATTTTGTGGCATTTTTAGAAGCTAAGATGTCAGGCTGCTCTTTGCTGAACCCTGAACATCGTGAGGCATTCTAAGCTGGTGTGCTGGGACCATTTTTTTTTTTTTTAACTTAAGATTTTTTTTTTTGAGGTATAATTGACATATAAGTGTGCAGATTGATACATTTGTGTGTTGCAGTATGATTACCACCGTAGCCTTAGTTAACACCTCTGTCATATCACATAATTATCGTTTCTTTTTTGTGGTGAGAACATTTAAGATCTAATCTCTTAGCAGCTTTGCTGTATATAATACAGTATTGTTGACTGCTGTGCATTAGGCCTCTAAGACCTATTCATCTTCCACTGCAGGTTTGTACCCTTGACCAACATCTCCCCAATATCCCTTCCTTTTCCTCAAACCTAATTCTTTAGCCTGGTGTATACTGTGCCTTTCATGGACTAGCCCCAGCTTACCTACCCTCTGGCCTTATCTGGATGGATGCACCTACTCTCTGGCCACTTGGAACAGCCTGTAACTTTCAGTGCCTCTTTATTCATGCTGATGCCCAAGCCTGGAGTGCTTTTTCCCCTGCTGCAAAAACTTGGATTATCCTTCATGACTAAACTCGGATGTTACATTTGCAGACTTTCTCTTTCCCTTCCTCATCTTAGATGGAATGGGGAGTCTTCTCTGTTCCCATAGGCCCCTGTGCCCACCTCACTTTCAGCGTTATGATCTACCTTACCCTGTAGGCATTTCTTTTTTTTTTTTTAAGATTTTATTTATTTATTTGACAGTGAGAGCAGGAACACAAGCAGGGGGAGTGGGAGAGGGAGAAGCAGGCTTCCGGCGGAGCATGGAGCCGGATGCGGGGCTCGATCCCAGGACCCTGGGATCATGATCTGAGCCGAAGGCAGAGGCTTAACGACTGAGCCACCCAGGCACCCCACCCTGTAGTCGTTTCTGTACTTATTGGTATCCTTCCCTGTGTTTGGCTTGCACTGTGATACCTGTTTGTTTCTTTCATGTCTACATTTTTTTTTTAAGATTTTATTTATTCATTTGACAGAGAAGGAGAGCGCACAAGCAGGGGGAGCAGCAGGCAGAGGGAGAAGCAGGCACCCTGCTGAGTAGGGAGCCGGATGGGATGCGGGGCTCAATCCCAGGACCCTGAGATGATGACCTGAGCCAAAGGCAGACACTTAACCTACTGAGCCACCCAGGTGCCCCATCATCTCTGTATCTTTATCTCCCTCTCTCTCTCACACACTCACACGCCCCCCACAAACTCGCACCCACACACTCGCACCCACACCCACTCACACTCGCACACACGCTCACTCACACACACTCGCAACATGCACGCTCTGACACACTCGCACAGACACCCCCACCCCCACACACGCTCACTCGCACACACGTACACACACACTCGCACACAGCCACATACACACTCGCACACAGACTCACATACACACATGCTCACAATCACACACTCCGACTCACGCTCACACACACCCACACTGGCACACGCACAGTCACACTGGCACACACCCACACACTCACTCTCACTCGTGCACACGCTCACACTCGCACACACTCGCACACATGCACACTCGCACAAACTCACATGCACAAACACGCACAGACTCACGCTCAATCACACTCGGACTCACGCTCACACACACTCGCACAAGCTCGCACACGCTCGCACAGGCTTACACCGGCACACGCTCACACTCGCAGTCACATGCACACGCAACACACTAGCAGACACACACTCGCACACTCGCACATGTTCACACACTGGCGCAGTCGCACACTCGCACCCACACCCACACACGCTCTCACTCACACACGGTTACACACACTCACACACTGTCACACTCGCACAGTCACACTTTCGCACACGGTCACGCTCATAGTCGCACACGCTCACGCTCGCACACAGTCGCACAGACACACTTGCCCAGGCTTACACACGGCACACGCTCACACACACAGTTGCACACGGCCACGCACACTCGGATACTCGCACACATGCTCGCAAACTTGCACACACTCGCACAGTCGCAACCTTGCACACACACTCGCACACACCTTCGCACACGCACACGCTCGCCCATGCTCATACACTTGCACGCACACACAGTCTCACAGTTTAACACTCACCCTCGCACACTCGCACACTCATACACACACGCACACACACTCGCGCACACACACATACTCACACTCACACATTCACACACACACAGCCTGGTGAGAGCAGCGACCTAAGTCTTCCTCATCTGTACCTTCCTAGCGTCTAGCACAGATAGTGCCTGTCACACAGTGGGTGCTCCATGATAAATCTGCATTGCGTTTTCAGAGCTGTGGGCATAAATGGGTATAAGACAGATGTTTGCTCAACCTCCCTATCCCCTTCCCTCCTCTAGATTGGAGCAGTCCTGCAGCTTTACATTCTCATGGTCACTTTTGCCTCTCTAGGACCCGCGGTTCCCTTTCTGTGTTTTTGTCTCTTCTTTTTGCTCTGTGTTGAATCAGCTTGGAATTTGGCCCTTTCTTGCTGGTTTTCACCAAACAACAATAAGAATGAAATATACACAGAGCTGTTTTCGGGCACAGCAGATTGGACTGAAGGTCTGGGGTAGGGAGGGTGTATTACATTATAGCAATAAAGACAGCTTAACTTCTAGTAGTGTGAATTATCTTTGGTCTTAAATGACCTTTTGCCCCTTTGCCATGGTGCCTCCTTCCTTCTTGTGCCACTTTACAGCCACTCTCCAAACAGGCTTCTCCCATCTTATTCTGTATAAATCATTTCTTCCTCTGCTCCACCCTCCATACTGTTCAGGCCTGCTTCTGCCTATGCTGTGGATCAGGCCCTTTTAAACTATGGGCAAGCCTTCTGGTCCTCTGGTACCCTCTGCTACCAGGGGCTTTGTTAGCACAAACATTTACCTCCCCCGCTTCTTTCAGAAGACAGAAGCCAGCACAGTTAGTTTTGGTTTTAGTTAAGTTTTGTTCTCTGTGGTATGTGATTTTACTTCTGCCAGGTAGGTTTTGACCCTACCAGGCCAACTGCTATTAATTCGAGGGCCTGACTAGTAGTTTTCTACAAAGTGAGCACTTGTATGGACTTCTAGTCATGGTCCTGAGACTGGGTTCCGTGCGCATTGCCAGACAGTGAAGTAGAGAGTGGAATTTTTTTTCCCCAGAGATGATGTGTGCTCAGAGGTGAGGTTTGCTGACTCCTCTTGTGGGTACTTTGATTAAGGAGAATGGCCAAGGTTTCATAAACGTGTTCGTGTATTTAAGGAAGGACTAAGTCTGGAGAACTGATGATTTCTCCGTGTGGACTAGAATTGGAGACACATTTTGAATCTGTGTTTCTTCTGACTGTATCTTCCTGCCTTAGCTGGGCTTTTGAGCATTGGCTCTTTCCCTTTTTGCCCTGGGGACCTGAATGTCTTCATGGTTCTGGGTTAGGAGGTCTAAGATGATGGTCACTTTGGGGACTGTACCTTTTTCTCTCATTGAAGAGCAACTTGCATTGCTGATGCACAGAGTGGCAGGGGCTATTACTACGTAGGCAGTCTCTTCCTTTCTCTTTTTTTAAGTAGACTCCATGCCCAACGTGGGGTTTGAACTCATAGCCCCGAGATCAAGAGTCATACGCTCTACTGGGCCAGCCAGGCACCCCTACATAGGCAGTTTATAAAAGGTCTTTATCTACGTCAGCTTCTTAAGAGCAGGGAATGGGTGGGGTCAGATACATCATTTTTCTAAGGCCACAATCAACCAGCTTGTCCTTTCAGGAACACACCCATTGTGTGGCCACCACCAGACCCAGTGCTCCCTTTCTTCCTCGGATGGTGACCACATATTTACTGGATGTTCCACTTGGGTTGTCCATAGTGTTTTCTCCCTTCCAGTACTGCCTGCCGCCTCCTCTCCACCCTGCCTCCCTCAGTAGTCCCTTGGCTGCCTTGTGGCCACCTGAATTTTTACTGCTTCTACTGGCGTGCTTCACCTGGGCAGTGTCCTTTCTCTTCCCTTCCCGTTCCACTCAAAATGACTCAGCCTTGGATGTTCCTCTGAAAGGAATTCCTCTCTGGCTAGATTTAATTTGTTGCCTTTCCAGGAACCTTTTAGTGGAGTAGAGCACAGTTCTTTGCCTCAAAGGAATAAATCGCTAACAGGTAAAAATACCTGTGTGATCGCTGATCGGGTGGGGAGTTGTTTGAAGGACATGAGCTCTTTGGCTCATGGTGTGGAGAAAAGCTAGCTTTTGGAGTTCCAGCCCTACCTAGTCTTGCTTCTGGCCTCCATTTCCGTTTCTGTAAAATGGGAACAACATATGTAATGTTTAATGTTGTGAGGGTGAAGTGAGTTAATGGGAACAACATGGCTAGCATTTAAGAATCTCAGGTCTTAATTTCATCTAATTTCATTTTTTATCAGACAATTATTATGTCCCCGTTTTGTCCTTATCAAGTAAAGCCTTTATTCTTTTCATCCTCCATCTTCTGAATCCGCCCCCACCCCGTCTCCAAATTTCATCACTTTTTTTTTTTTTGGTACTCCAGAAGATCCTTTAGAAATTAATTCATATGTGGCTAATATGAAACAAATTTTTTCCATTGGAGAAGAAACCATAGTCTCTCAGTTCTTTCAAGCAACATGACACTCTCTCTCCGACTCAGGATGTTGTTCAATATTTAAGAAGAGTCTGTGTGAGTGGGTGGTCCTGTCACTCCAGAGGTTCCTCTGTGTGGGTGTGTGCGTGTGTTTTCATCGTGACTCTCTGCAGAAACACGCCACGGGAAGGCAGTTTGTATCATTTCAGAAGGCTCTTTGATTCCAGGGAGTATTTGTGGGTTTTGTTTGCTTTTGTTTTGTTTTCGAAGGGTAGGAATATGTGATTGTTTATCCTTTTTTTTTCCCTTTTTTTTTAAGTAGGCTCCACGCCCAGTGTGTAGCTTGACCTCACGACCGTGAGATCGAGAGTTGCACGCACTACCAACTGAGCCAGCCAGGCACCCCTGTTTATGTTTTTTTTTTAATTAAACCTGTTTTCTTGACTTTGAAAGACATTTGTTGATTGGTCTGGAAGCTACTTGATTGAAAATGAAATTAAAGAGAAACACTTGTCCTGACCCTCATTTTCTTTTTCCTCTTAAGTTACAGTTCTCTAACACTTGCTGTTTATCACAGCTTTATTCTCCGTTTTCTACAGGGCAGACCACACTAGAATGCCCTTTCCCCTTCTTTGCTGTCTAAATTTTATTTATCATTATAGACCCAATTCGGGGCCCCTATCCCTATAAAACTTACACTGATTATGCCAGCATTTCCTGAACTACAGAGTTGTCAGTTGTCAGAGTTGTCCCAGGCCTCTTGAGAAAATTAGGGGAACTGCAAAACAGTCTTTGCCCCACAGTCTTTTTTGGACGTGGTGGTGAAACCAATGAAAGGCAATAAGGGCAGTTTTTCTTTTTTCTTTTTTTCTTTTTTTTTTTTTTTTAAGTAGGCTCCATGCTGGGCTCGAACTCACAAGAGATTAAAGAGTCAGTTGCTCAACCCACAGAGCCATTCTAGTGTCTTAAGGCAGTATTTAACTACATTGTATATTTTTGCCAGATTATTATGTGAAAACATGAAGATGCAGGAATTTCATCAGTAGAATGGGGCTGACAGTGGTGATCACATCATGGTGTTGTTAGACTAAAGGGACTCATCTACCTTTCGCAGAATGCCTGTCACACAGTACTCAGTAAATCAGTAGGAAGGACTAGCAAATTAATGTTACCCTTACTAACCAATAATTACTAACCAATACTGTTAAATACTTGTTTAGCACGTTAGATGATTTCAGCATTTTTTACATTCCACTCTTAAATCTCCACAACAACCTTTTTTAATTTTTGTTTTTTTAAGTGAGCTCCACACCCATTGTGGGGCTTGGACTCATGACCCCAAGACAAGATCAGGAGTCACATGTTCTACCGACTGAGCCGGCTGGGCACCCCATCCACAACAGCCTTTTATTTCTCACCACATCATTGGCTTAAATGCCCTTAGCTGCCTGTGTTCCTCTCCTTGCTTCCCGAAGGGTCTTCTGGTGCTGAAATGCGTGCATTCTCAGAGAAGGCCTGCGAAGATAAAACAGTCCATATAGTCTCAGAGGAAAAGGCAGTGAGGATGGGAAAAGGGTCAACGTGTGGACAAGAAGTAGTGACCACGGGCCTCAAGCTGTACAGCATGGGAAGGCAGCCGCTGTGTTTGCAGAGATGCATGGCCCTGGGACTTAGCTGCAAAGTTCTGTCCTTGGAAAACTGCAGGATGAATCTGGTTTTAGGATTAGAGAACTTTAGCATTGAAGAGGACTTTAAAGACCACCTAGTTTAACTCTGTTTTACCTGTGGGAACAGTCGAGGGGAAAGTAACGTGAATAGCTCACAGACTGAGTAATTTCCAAGTTGAACCCAAGTCCTCTGACTTGCAAAGCCCTTCACACTTACTACTTAAGCAAAGAGTATATGGCAGCCACATGCACGTTTGTTGTTGTTTTTTTTTTTCCTTTCTAGTAGTCTTATGTCCCACTGTGAAAGACCAGCTCTGTGCTGACCCAGAAGCAGCTCATTTCTTACATATGTCACTGGCCCTGGAAGTGGATCTGGGGGCTGCTTCCAAGAATGACTGTGAGACTCTGCTCACCTCTACGTCTGTCAGCAAGCAGAGGAGAGTAGGCGGCCAAGATACGATTTACATTAGCAGCCAGCATCAAGGAAAAGGGAAAAAATACTTTTGCTAAATTCAGTGGAGCACATTATGAACCGGGCAAGGGAACGGCTGTACTGAAGCGTGTCTTCCCACAGCTGCTTACGAGACTAAGCCCAAAACTGGGTTCAACACCAACACAAAGCAGAGGTCTATTGCTGGGGGAGGAGAAGGAAGCTTTCTCCTGCCCAAGAACTGCCACAGATGCAAGGTCGTTTTGGTTGCCATGGGGAGGAGGGGAAGTCCATGTTCACAGGGCCTGTTTAAGACTGAGGCTGACCCAGGACAGGAGAGAACTTCCCTATTGCTACCATTGGCACAATGGCTGGCTTCCCAGGCTGTATAGTTTGAGGCCTGCGGTCATCACTTTTTGTCCACACGTACACCCCACTGCCTGTTTTCTCATCCTCACTGCCCTTTCCTTTGAAGCTGGACTGTTTTATCTTCGCAGGCCTTCTCTGGGAATGCACGCATTTCGGCACCGGAAGGCTCTTCGGGAAGCAGGGGGAGGAACAGAGGCAGCTAAGGGCACTTTAAGCCAATGACTTGATGAGAAATACAAGGTGGTCACAGAGATGATATGAGGGTGTTATGTAAAAGTAATTGCCCTCAACCCCTGGAGGAGAGGCAAAAGCATGGAGAAAGATCCCACTCTGTGGCCAGGCATCATGGGACAGTTCAGAGCTGAGGGAGGAGTAGGAACACCGAGGGGAAAAAAAAAAATCTCTGCAGCTCAGGCTCCACTCTGACCACGAGATAAAACCCATTGCTGGAGAATTTGGCAGCCTGTGGTGCACGGAAATTACCAGTGTTCACCAGAAAACCCAAACCTAGCTCAACTCCCAACGAATACACGCTAACAGCATGACCGAAGAGTGTGCCCATTTCTAACATAAAGATGATGTACCTCAGTCCTTATTCTTCTATTACAGTGTGTACCACTCAATGCAATATTAAAAGACACAAAAATCAAGAGAGAAAAAACCTGCAAGAGATAAGGCCGTTGATCTAGAACTAGACTCGGAGATGACCCAGCTGTTGGAATTAATGGACAGGGGCTTTAAAATAACCTATGATTATGGACAACATGCATGAACAAATGAGGAATTTCAGAAGAGATGGAAACTAAAGATAAAGTGAAAATGCTAGAAAATTTTAAAAACATGACATCAAAGGTCAACAGGTCTGGGGCGCCTGGGTGGCTCAGTTGGTTAAGCGACTGCCTTCGGCTCAGGTCATGATCCTGGAGTCCCGGGATCGAGTCCCACATCGGGCTCCCTGCTCAGCAGGGAGTCTGCTTCTCCCTCTGACCCTCTTCCCTCTCGTGCTCTCTATCCCTCATTCTCTCTCTCTCAAATAAATAAAAATAAAAAATAAAAAATTTTAAAAAGGTCAACGGGTCTGTCAGCAGACTGGAGGAAACTGAGGAAAGAATCAGTGAGTGACCCTGAAGATAGGTTAGTAGAAATTATCTTAATTGAAATAAAAAGTATCCAAACTGAGACACAAGGAGGAAAGGAATAAAAAGAAATCAGATCACAGCATCCAAGATATATGTACATAGAGAGAAGAAGAGATAGACATTGAGAGAGAGGAGACACAGACAGACACGGACCTGACTGGAACTTTTTAAGGAATTGGCTTATGTAACTATGGAAGCCTGGGAAGTCCACAGTCTGCAGGGTAGCCTGGCAGGCTGGAGACCCACGGAAGACTTGAGTCCAAAGGCAGCCTGCTGGCAGACTGTGAGGTCATTCTTCGTTTTATTAAGGCCTTAAACTAACTGGATGAGTCCCACTCACATTACGGAGAGTAATCTGCTTTACTCAAAGTTCACCAATTTAAATGTTATTCTCATTCCTCCCCCCTCCCCACAAACCCCACTTTCATAGAAACATTCTGAATAAGTTTGACCAAATATCTTAGCATTGTGGCCCTGCCAAGCTGATACATAAAATTAACCATCACATGTCCCCTTCTGGTTACTGCCCCCACCCAAAAGCGTGTTCACTTTTCTACTTTATAACTGCATAGATTAGTTTTGCCTTTTTTTGAATTTGACATAGATGCAGAAGAACACGTACTTTGTTGTTCCATCTGGCTTCTTTCTTACATAATCCTAGAATTTTATTGCCTGGTTAAGCAGCCCTTCCCAGAGTGGCCTGCAGGGTTGAGGGGTAAGGGTATAGAGCCCCTTCTCCACCATGCTGTTTGGGGCTGGCCTAAACTGCACTCCCTAACACTGATGGGCTAGCCTAGGGTGGAGTCTGGAATCGGTTAGCTGGGCCTTTGGTCCTCTCTGCCTTCTCCCTTCAGGCCCATTCTTCTTTCCTTATACTCTTTGTTGTTTTATTTTTTAAAGATTTTATTTACTTTTTTGAGAGAGAGAACATGAATAGGGGAGGGCAGAGGGAGAGGGAGAAGCAGGCTTCCCACGGAGCAGGGAGCCTGATGTGGGGCTTGATCCCAGGACCCTGGGATCATGACCTGAGCAGAAGGCAGACGCTTAACCCACTGAGCCACCCAGGCACCCCCTTCTCTTACACTCTTTGTAACTCCCACATCCCCCCTGTCCATGGTTTGACTCTGTAGAGAACCCTAAAGCCAGTTCTTTTCTTTTTTCCCCTCACATTTCCCTTCTCTTGAAAATCTTCAGCTTTTCAACCAGAATGCACACTCAGTCTTACTCTCTGCCTCCTCAGCTGGTTGTCACATTGACACAAGCTTGGATCTCAGAGACACCTAGACAGCTCTCCCCTCCCTTCTCTCCTCCTCCTCATGTACTTTTTTTTTAACTGGGTGTGGAAACTGAGTACCAGAAAGGGTGGTGGCTTGCCCAAGATCTCACAGATGAGGGGGGAGTTGCAGTCAGTCTCTTGATGCTGTTTGCCCCTGGCTTGGGTCTTCTGCCTGTGCTCTTCCTTCCCTGCCCCAGTAGCATTCTTACTTTCCAAATGTCACGGGGGAGAACTTCCCAACTCCCTGAGCTCTCCGAGGACACCCGCCTGCCTGCACTGGGATCTTTGCTCTGCTCTAGTCCGGTGATTGTCATCCCCTGCTCTTCCCTCTGTGCTCCTTCCTGCTGCCACCCAGGCTAGAGCAAGGCTCAGGTGACAGACCACTGGCTGGTGTTTGCATGCTGCTGTGGCCCTGTTTGGTGTGTGGCAGTTGGAAGCCCCCTTTCCTTTGTCTAGACGTCCCCTCCCTCCCCCTTAAATCATTCCTTTAGGTCAGCTTCCCATTTCAGTGACCATCAGGGTTGGAGATGGCAGTGTGGGGTCTTGAGCTCTGTTCTAGGAGTTGGGAGAGCTGGCCACCAGTAAGCTGTGTGACTTTGTCCTCTCTGGACCTCCGTTTCCTCACCTGTAAAATGGGTCTTGCAGGTCCTTCCCTGTACCACGTTTTACACTACTTCCTGATTTAAACCCCCGAGCCACAAATGCAAGATTCCAGTTGTGGCAGTGCATTAGGCTTAGCAGATGGGTGGGATGAGGGAGAGGGAAGGAGATGTTCTTGCCCATAGGATCATCCTTTCTCCACCCACTTCATTGTGCCTCCCTGGTGTTTTCAGAACACAAATGACAACCCTTGTTTTTCTCCACTTTCCTTGCTCTTCTCTGCATTCCCATTTCAAACCTATAATCTTCTTGTATCTTGATGAACTTGTGTTTACTGTAAGACAGCCACGGTGCAGAATTCATGTTGCTGTGAGTTATTTTCTCTCTCCTGTGGTGCATGGGGTGATGGGAGACAGACATTCACAGCTGGTCCCGGGAGAGGGCTGTGTGTGTGTGTGTGAGAGAGAGAGAGAGAGTTATTGTTCTGGGCTCCAGAGTCCTTTCTCGATCCATAGTCCTGATTTTGCTGGTTTCAGTTAAAGCCAAAGATTGTGCAGGAGACAGGTCCTGGTCCTCTGAGATTTGGAGCCTTGTGGTGTGGTTGAGGGGTGACAGGCTCCTCTCGTCCTATCTTCTTTGCTGGAAGCATTTCACCTTGGGGTCAGGTGGGGCAGGAATGAGCCTTGTTGAACATCCCTGACTCCCCATACAGGAGGAAGCAGTACTAAATACTGCTGCGTTATTGATTGATTTCTTTTTAATGAGTACTGAAAGCTGTTTAGATGCCAGGATTTTCCTTTTACCTTCAGATAAAATCCTTTGTCTTTCTTCCTCCGCAACAGTTCTTAAGAAACTTCTCAAGGGTTTTAAAAGTTGTTACGGGAAAGGCTTCTGGATCCCACTCTTGCTGCCTTGGCAGCTCCTACTCGCCCTCCAGCCGACCCGCACCTGACCTGACACTAGTGTAGAAGCGTGTCAAAATTCCATTGTTCCTTCACTTTGGTTTTCTGTTCTGGCTCTCCCCTGGTGAAGGAAGCAAGCATGGCGTTGTGCCTCCATTTGACAGAAGAGAAAAACGGAGATGTGTCAGAGTTCGGTGAGCAGTCTGTGGTCGCACGGCTAGCTGTTGACTACTTTGGGGTAAGAATCCGGGGTTCCTGATTACTACTGACTCGTCAGCTTGGCAGCACTGCCCCACCCCCAGTCATCAGGAGAGTCAGGGCACCACAGCGTGGAGTCTGTGCTGTGTCCCTCTGTGGCTCAGTCTTCTGAAAGCACAAATCAGGAGCCAGCTCCTTAGCTGGTGGGGGGAGGCGGTTAGACGGGTCAAGCATAGGTGGTCGAGGAGGGAGGAAGCCCATACTGAGTTTTTCTTCCTGAAGGTGGGAAAATTACTTATTTCTGCAGAGAGCTGGGAAAATGAGCAGAGTCAGCATTTCTTCTTTTTCTTTGCCAGCTGGATGGGGTTTCTTGTGGCCAGTGTTACTTGCAAGGCAACGTTGAGCTTGAGATGCAGGGCAGGCAGGATTGCATCTGGCGCAAATGGCTCTTTGTGGAGGTACCCCATCTTCATGTACAATTGAGCCCTGCTATGGCAAATGCCCTGCACTAGGATCTTACCCGTGTCTGCATGTTGCCTTCCTTGAAAGTATTGAACTTTCTGAAGAGGTGGTATAGCATTACGGTTAAAAATAGAGATTCTCTTTGCCCAGGTTTCCATCCTTGCTCTGTTGCTTACTAGCTCTGTGACCTTGGGGAAGTCACTTCACCCATCTGTGCT
Source organism: Eumetopias jubatus (assembly GCF_037043125.1). NCBI lineage: Eukaryota > Metazoa > Chordata > Mammalia > Carnivora > Otariidae > Eumetopias > Eumetopias jubatus. Next base: position 106,412,006 of record NW_028274813.1, read on the forward strand.
TGAGTTTGCTATCTGATGTGGATTAAATGCATTAGCAAGTGTAAAACAGTACATGGTGCTGTGAGGAGAGTGACTTCCTTCCATTCACTTTTCCCCCCTCCCTCCTACCTGCTCAGCATGAGGGCGTGTTTGACGGAAGCCCTTGGAGTGGACTGCTGAGCCCTACAGGCAGCTGGAACCTCATCGAAGTTTTAGCTGTGGGGTTTGTCTGCGTTTGACAGGTCTCTCCAAACATTGTCATTGATGGGTTCCTGAGAGTCAGGAAACCTGAAGGTGGCTGTGCCCTCCCAGCCATGCTTGTTCTGGGCTCCTACACCTGAGAGACTGGGGCAGCTGTGAGACTTAGTTGAGCCTTTCAGCAGGATGAGAATATTACCAGGCATCTTAGTCTGTTCAGGCTGCATAACAAAATGTCATAGACTGGTTGGCTTAAACAACAGAAAGGTATCTTCTCATGGTCCTGGAGGCTTGAAGCCCAAGATGAGGGTCCCGGCATGGTTGGGTTCTGGTGAGGTCTCTCTTCCTGGCCTGCAGACAGCTAGCTGCCTTCTCTCGGTGTCCTCACACCACCACCTTTGGCGTGTGCCTGGAGGCAGGAAGGCTACCTCTCTTCTTATGGCCACCAGTCCTATCTGATTAGGACTCCACCCATATGACCTTATTTGACCTTATTTAACCTTAAGCTCTTAAAAAAAGTCCTGTCTCTAAACATACATACATTGGGGGTTAGGCCTTCAACATATGAATTTGAGGGAGACACAACTCAGTCCATAGCACCAGCCTTCCTTCCCCGAGAGCTACCCAGTGAGGACACTTGGTGAAAACAGCCTGGTGTCTTCTGTGGCCCTTATACTGTTATTTGTAAGGTATGTTGGATCTTCCCATAGACTGGGGAGGCGGGAGGTCTGGATCTCCCTGCCTTCTTGAGAGTTGGAATAGAGAGTGAATGAAGAGTGGAAGATTATGCTTACCTGTCAAGCTCAGAAATGGCGTGTATGTTGGGGCTTGGGCACCAGCCTTCTGATGTGCTCTGTCTTGCCACCCGAGTTGTTGGTTTAGACTAGTACTAAAGTCACACGAAACGTAGTGGAAGCTCTCTTTACCACCGTCCCCTTAACGAACTCCCAGGAATAATGAATGCTTTTCTGTTCTCTGTAAACTCAGTACTGCCCACAAGCGTGCTGAATGCACAGCTCACAGGGTGCTCTCTGCCCTGCCCACTCGCCTCAGCACCCACTGGCTGAATTATGTGCTTACCGAGAGCCACTTTGTTCCCAGAGTCATTTGTAAGGTTGTGGCTGCTATTGTAATTAAGTAAGGTACTTAAATATCAGATAAACTGGTGAAATATGCCTGCAAATGAAGTGGGTCCCCCCCCCCCTTTGAACGCTAATTAAAAGCCATGGAAAGACTAAGTCCAACTCACTAAAACATTACTATAAAATTAGGTGAGCATTAAGATTGGGGGAAATCCTAAAACTCTTGCGATTTTATGTTGATATTCTGTATCTACATTTTTACTCCACTTTAAGGAATCAGGTATTGGAAATGATAGTGTATCATGTTCTGGTTCATGTCAGGAGGATGGTGTGGGGCTCTTCCCAGTGGAATTTTACTCAAAGAGAGGGACTTGCCCTACCTACGTTAGAAGATGGGTGAATAAATGCACATTTATATATATTATGCAAAAATAAAAATTTTAGGTAAATATTTTTAGGATTCTTTGCTTTGATTAACCTGGTTCTTGACCTAATGACATTAGAGAGAAGAGTTTCTACTGTTACCATTCAGTTTAGAGCCTGTCAGAGCCTGTTTTGATGGTTTGGTTTGATTTCACTTTAGTGGTTTTAGGAAATAGATTTTATTTTGTGTACGGTGTTAATAAATCCAATACTAGTGGGGCTTTTGGAACTGGGGTTTTAAAGCAAATGAAGGTGGCTCATTCTGGATTTTAGCAGATTCTTTGGTTCCTTCTGTAGACTTGCAGCATAGTGAGAGAGACCGAATTTCCTCATTTGACAAATGAGGAAACCGAGGCCTCAAGAGGAGAAGGGTGTCAGTGGGAAGGGGTGTTGGGTGGCGTAGTGGAGGAGCAGGGCTACCGTGCGTGGAACCCTCCCCCAGGACCCATGCACTGGTTCTCCGGTCTGGCCCCGGAGCTGAAACTCTCCACCACACAGATGCTCCTCTGGGGGGACCCCTCTGATGCTGGTTGTGACTCGTGCTCTCCCTTTGGGACAGGACCAACCTGGAGGCCTTGCAGAAGAAGCTGGAGGAGTTGGAGCTCGATGAGCAGCAGCGGAAGCGCCTTGAGGCCTTTCTCACCCAGAAGCAGAAGGTCGGGGAATTGAAGGATGACGACTTCGAGAAGATCAGTGAGCTGGGTGCCGGCAACGGCGGTGTGGTGTTCAAGGTCTCCCACAAGCCCTCCGGCCTGGTCATGGCCAGAAAGGTGAGACCACTCAAAAAAAAAAAAAAAAAAAAGACTGAATCAGGTTGGCCTTGGTGAATAGGTAATTGGATTATCTGTATATGCCTAGGGCCTGTGGGAGGAAGACTGACTTTTCACTCACTACATTTTTGTGCGGTTTGAATTTTGAGCTCCTGTTATCTGTCAGATTATACGATAAACACCCTGATGGTGTGTTAGTGTATTTATCCCCACCCCCAGACTGGAAAAGAAAGGCAAGTGACCTTCCTTAGCTTTCTGTGTGCTCCGGAAAGAATGCAAGGGTGCCTGTTTGCCATTATCCGGGCAGGAGAAGCCACTTTCATTTAGGCAGCCCCGGCGATGCACCAAATGCTGGTTTCAAGTGGTTTGCCTGAGCTCCGGCCCTGCGGGCGCTTGGCCTGCATCCCCCTGCAGTGTGGACATCTCTGCTCCCCGCCGTGGCCGGCGGTGTTGGAGCTGGACTTCCTGTCCACCCGGGGTCCTCCTCTTTCCATACACAGCCCCTGCTGTGGCAGGGCTGGGCTCTTCCGTGGTTCCCGGCACACGGTCTTTAATCCCGTCCGCATCCATTTGCTCGGCCGCCTCTTCCCTCTTCTCAAACAGTGCCCACAGCGGTAAGCACTGCTCCCATGTCCTCTGGCACTCCTTGTCTGTGACCCTTGCTAGGAGCTTAGTCTTACTCAGTAGCTGTTTTTTTTTTTTTCTTTCTTAAGATTTATTTATTTGAGAGCGAGAGCATGAGAGGGGGGAGGGTCGGAGGGAGAAGCAGACTCCCTGCTGAGCAGGGAGCCCGATGCGGGACTCGATCCCAGGACTCTAGAACATGACCTGAGCTGAATGCAGTCGCCTAACCAACTGAGCCACCCAGGCACCCTTCATAGCTGTTTCATATGGCAGATGTGTCTGTCACCTGTCTTCCTGGGTGAAACCAGTGACAGCGTGAGGGGCACATAAGGTGGCACCTGAGGCCCCGGCTGAATCTCCACCACCTCAGGCTCCAGAGGTCAAGGGGCAGTCTCCTGGGCAGCTCAGGTCCGCATACCCAGTTCCTCGTACCCTTCCACCCCCACAGCCCTCGGGTGGCAGCCAGCCTTGACAAGGCTGCTTTTCCTTCCTCTCTCAGCTTCACAAATCCTTTGGGAGGAAACCCTTCATTCAGCTTTGTTCTTTGGAGGGGTGAGCCCCCCTTCCTCACTCTGGGCTCTGGGAGCAGAGGCACAGCTGTCCTCCCCTGGTTACAGCTCCCCCAGTACCAACACCTGCCTTGATAGGTTGGCACTGAGTGCTTTGGTTGGGGAGAAACTTGCCCGTGTTCTCTCTTCCTACTGTTAAGAGCTTAAGCATTGAAGAACGCTTCCATCCGTCCCTCCATGCATCCATATATTTTTAAAGCCTCTCTTCCCCCCACCTTTTTTTCCCCAGCTAATTCACCTGGAGATCAAACCTGCAATCCGGAACCAGATCATACGGGAGCTGCAGGTTCTACACGAGTGCAACTCCCCCTACATCGTTGGCTTCTATGGTGCGTTCTACAGTGATGGCGAGATCAGTATCTGCATGGAGCACATGGTATGTGGCAGCCTGTCAGCCTCTGGGGCAACGGCCTTGGAGTCGGAGGGCTCTGGGCTCGTCTTTGCTTTGGGAGGCACCTGGCTGCCTCCCTGTTCCTCCCTGGATCCACATCCCTGTCTTGGGCATCTGGGAAGCCTGACTCTACAACCTGGAGTAACCAAAAGACCACAGGCCTCTTTCCTAGGTCCCCTCCTCTCTTCAAAGAGAGGTGGCAGCAACCGGGTATCCCTGGTAGGTAGGCCTAGAGCACACCTCCCAGTTTTCTTGTCCCCAAGGTTTAGATATAGGGTGAAATCTGGTTAGTATAGTTTAAATCCATTTATGATGTGCAGTGTTGTGTGCTAGGTACCCGGTTCTGGGGTTATGGAGATGAGATATTCCTGTCTTCAGAGTCTGTGGTCTGCTTGAAGGACAGTCTGGAGGGGTTCTTTGGGCGTACAGAGAAGTAATGCCACCTGATGCATATCAGAGAGGGCAAGTAAGGGGGCACTTATGGGCTAATTGTGTGGATGTGAGCTGCCACTCTAAGTACCATTAGCTGCCTGGAGTCCCTTCCTCCTCTTCCCAGTGCCTAACCGTAACAGTAATGGCGTCCACAACAGTAATAATGCTAGCAATACTAACATGGATTAATGTGTTGGGTGTATATCATATCACGTACTCTCCAACGCAGATTAATATTTTATTACATTTTCTCAACACCTCATTGGATGGGTAGATCATCTGCATTTTACAAATGAGGAGACTGAGGCTCAGAGAAGTGAATGACTTGCCCAAGGTCATGCAGCTAGTTAGCGGAATCAGAATTTAAACCGAGGCTGTTGGACCCCAGTGCCTGTACTTTGTTGAATCCACTGGATAGTGATTGGGCTCTGTTTCCATCCCTGATGCCAGAATTTCAGAGAGAGAGGCTGGCTTTGTGATCGCTATTTTTTCCTGTCCCCATGAGGCAACAGGGGACTTTGGAATCTGAGATGTTTATTCATATCTCCCTCAAGAGAGAAGTAGACACTGTCTTGTTTGCCACTGTGTCTCCAAAGCCCAGAATAGCCCTGGCACACAGCAGGTGCTCAATAATAATTTGTTTATAGACTGTCACCTTCTCGTCAGGACCTCGGGCAAGTTTCTTTCTGATTCTGTTTCCTCGTTTTGTAAAACGGCCATTACTCTGCCTACCTCCTTGTAGACTAATCCTCGAGGATTAGTGAAAATAACGGAGTCAGTCTTGGCGCACCGACTCCAGGCCTGTCTTCTGCGAACGGTAGTGCTTGCTTCATTCTTGATGGAGCCGAGAGCTGATGTGACTGCATCTGCGTGCTTCTGACTGCCGTGCTTTCAGTCCTCGGGCCGGCAGAGTGTCCCTCAGCAGCTCTGCTTCCTTCCTGATCCTGGATCTGCCCTGACCTCTGGAAAGAGAGCCCCGGTGCCTGGTCGTAATGAACTCCAGGAGCACCCTCCCCGGGAGGTTTGTCCCTCACTGGTGCCCCATTATTTTGAATTTCTCTTCATGGTAACGATCAGGAAGTGCCGTGCACACTCTTGCAGGCATCTGCTGACTGGTGTGGTGCCATATGGAATGTAGAACCTGAAATGTCTTCTGCACGCCTGAAAGTTACTGAGAAAGCTCTCGTTCTTCTTGCTTGAACAGGAGTGAAGCAGCCTCTGGGCGGCCTGTGAACATTGCTGGTTTGGTCCTCCCTCAGCCTTGGGGTGCTGATATTTTCTCCTTGGGTCTTAGCCTCACTTTGGTGGGGTGCGGCTCAGGGGGAGGGGGCTATTCCTTATGCTTTGGGTTTCTTGGGCTCTTGGTCCTGTTGATGGTTGGTTTTCTAGCTCTAGCTCAGAGTTTTGGAATGAAGATGTGTAACTGGCAGTAGAGGTCCTTGAAAACTAGAAGGGGAAGAGGCTGGAGGTAATGGTGAGAAACCAGTGATGGGGAAGGCCAGAGGAGCCTTTTTCCTCTCAGCTGTTGCCACAATAATGGAAGGCGGGTGGCAGCATGGCTAGACATAATAGTAACTAGCTTTCCCATTTTGCACCACTTGGTGAGTCCTTTCCATGTTATGTAAGTTATTAATCACATCAGCCCTCTCCTGTGAGACACAGTGTGGACCACCCTCCCCAAGGTGGAACAAGGCCTCGAGAGGCTTAGTAATTATAATTAGTTCTATAGCCAGTAAGTGTCAGAGAGCTTAATTCTAACTAGTGTCTCTAACCAGGTCTGCTTTCTTTAAATTTCATGCTCTCTCAGGATTTTCTCATCTGTGCAGAGAAATGTTTGGACCAGCTCTTCTCTGGGGGCTCTTCTGTTTTTGGCACTTGCCGCCAGTCAGGGTTTACGTGAGTTAGCTTGGGTTGGGCTTCATGAACACTTGTAGTGCCTGTAATGTGAAGGGTGCCACAGGAGCTGCTGGGGGGATGAGGACCCTGTAAGTGGCCTCTCTGCTCCCCAGAGCTGGTCACAGGCTGGATGGCTGTGCTCTAGGGCCTTCTTAGGTGAGGACTTCTGAGCACCGGCTCTGTGTCATCTCATGCCTGCTGTCTTCTGACCCATCAGGTAATTTCCTGAATTACCTCCACGTTCTGTGTCACTTGGTGTTCCCCCTTTGTTAGAGGAACCAGGATGCTATGTGTAGGGTGAGCATGGTTGAACTCCTGGGTGCTTGCCTCAGAGGTGAGGATTAGGCCCCAAACATTGATAGCCAGTGGCCTTTTTGTTTATTCAGAACTTGCTGGAACCTGTTCTATTAGCCTTATGCCACCTCTTGCCATTTGGAGTTCAGTCTTTTTATTTGTCTTCAATGCACCTGCAATGAGGCTTCCTTATTCTGGAATCCTTTATTCACTTTGGATTCATAGATATTGATCACAACCTTTGTGCCTCTTGCTCTGTCCTTCCCACCCAACCTTTCCCTCCAGGAGGACAGGGGGACTCGGGACATGACAAGGGTTGGTTTCCCATTCTCTCAGCCCATTTCCGGTATCTGCAGGTCAGTTTTTCTCTCATGGATTTGGCTCTGCGGGCAGGGCAAGGTCCTCCCACATAAGCAGAAGATATCTCTGGAGTTACTCTGGGGAGCCTGAGCCTCGAAAACTGGCTTTCAGAAGCTGGGAGGGTCAAAACCTTTTGAGGGCCAAGCACAGGGTCTGGCATCTGTTGCGTGAAATGTGTTGAGGGACTGAATGAAGGAGGCCCAGATGGGGAGGGCATGGTCAGGTCTGCGGCGCAGTGGGAGAGAGTTAGGCCTAGGGTTTTCTGTTCCCAGCATCCACAGGCCCCGAGAGCTCTGGAACAGTCTGTTGATACTAGTGGAGAGGCTCAGAACTACCAGAGACAGGACTGTGTAGTGAAGCTGTTGTGGCCTCAAGTCCAAGCAGCCGTGCTGCAGAGTAGCTTTCTGCTCTAGGCCTAGACCTTCTTACCCCTTCTTCGTCCCTGAGCAGGCCTTCCCACAGGAGAGCTCCTGTCCTGGCCTCCTCTGACAGAAAAGCTCTCTGACTGCTAGCAGCCACTTCTCTTTGGGGATTTCTGTTTTGTCTCAGCTTCCACATTTCAGAGGTGTAGTCCTGTAGGGCTCTGTTCATTAGCTACATCTCAACTTCAGAGGTTCTTGGCTTCTGTCTATGTCACTGTCTTTGTGTTCTTTGTCACTAACCTTTTCCCCCAACACTTTATTAACACAGTTTCGAACACAGCAAGGTATAATATACCCTGTAAGTCCACCACCCAGATTCTGCAGTTACTGCTTTGCCATATTTGCTTTACCACATACTGCCCATCTATCCCTTCCTTGCTCATATCATTTCTTAGATGCATTTTAAAACTAATTTGTGTCACTGGCATCCATTGGGCCCCATCTTCTAAAGCACTCAACCAAGGGCTGATTTTGCTAGAAAGAAGCTGTGCTTGCACTGCCCAGTCTGGATTTTTTGAGACCTGAGGGGTAAATGGATACCCCCTGATCAGGATAGGAATGCTTCTGCCTTGGGGGCAGTAGATTCCTGCTCAGGTGGTAGTTGAGCAACCAGGGAGCTGAGGATTCAGGATGGATGGTTCTCATGCAGGAGTAAAAGCTTTTGAGTTCTCTCTCTCTCTCTCTTTTTTTTTCCATAAAGCATTTGTCTCTTCTATAGAAAACCTTCACAAAAGCACCATTGATTTACTTAATAATTGGCTTCTAAAAATAAGCACAATTTCAGCAGCTTTAGTCAAGGAAGGCAAGTCCTTGGCAACAGTGAAGTGAAATTAAAAGGTTGTAAGGTGAGTTGTAGGCAGCTCTGGGTAATTCTGACTGTGGTTCATGCTTCGTAAATCTTGCTAATAATCCCATTGTTCACACTGTAACTCTGCTTATAGCTGGAAGGAGGTGAAAGGAAAGAGAGCCAAGGTTTCCTCCTTTTTTTTTTTTTAAGATTTTATTTATTTATTTGACAGAGAGAGACATGGTAAGAGGGAACACAAGCAGGGGGAGTGGGAGAGGGAGAAGCAGGCTTCCCGCTGAGCAGGGAGCCCGATTCGGGGCTCGATCCCAGGACCCTGGGACCATGACTTGAGCCGAAGGCAGACACTTAGCGACTGAGCCACCCAGGCACCTCTCTTCCTTTTTATTTTTATTTTTTTTTAAAAGATTTTATTTATTTTTTGACAGAGAGAGAGCGAGAGCAGGAACACAAGCAGCGGGAGTGGGAGAGGGAGAAGGAGGCTTCCCAACGAAGCCCGATGCGGGGCTCGATCCCAGGACTCTGCAGTCATGACCCGAGCTGAAGGCAGACGCTTAAGGACTGAGCCACCCAGGCGCTCCCCTTTTCCTTTTTAATAGGACTATTTACCCCAACCTCCAGGGAAGGTGGGAGCCAGGCTGCCCTCTGTCCTGGGCTGTGGAACCTGAGAACCAAAGTTAGCATTTCTACCTCCTTTGAGTCAGATTTTGACAGTTGCTTTGTTACCTAGTTTTAACTGCATAGTCCTCCCTGATAATTAGGCAAAGCTGATCAAACAAAGGATCTGAAACCATATCCAACTGGAAGCAAAAGAGAAATGGCTTGGAAACTTTCTGCACTGGAGTCCCTCTTCCCATTGGTAAAGGAAATTGAGAGGTGCTATCATGTTTCTAGAAGCCTGCTGACTTGGGTGTGGTTACCTGGGCTCTGATGTCCTGATTTGGCCACCAGGGGCCTGCGGCATTGTGAAGGCGGCCAGGTTCACAGGTGACTCAAAACTCAGCCTGGATCACAGCTTGGGTAGGGCTCTTCCAAGGACTCTTGGAAAATAAATGGGTTTACAGGGGAGTTTTGTTTGGTTCTAGATTAATGATTCCACTCTCATGCCTGTGTGGGAATTCTGGCACATAGGCAATTTTAGGTTGAATTTCAGGATCTTCCATCATGCTCTTTGGTTGACTGACCCACCCCCCATTAATTCTGATTAGAAGACAAACATGTTCAGGGGTACTAGTGTGCATTTGAGAATTCACACTTGTACTGCTTTTCCCTCAGCATCTGTGATCCAGAGTTGACTGTGACAGAGAGTGATTGGTCCAAATGCTCCTTTCCATAAGCATAGGATTTTTAAGTGGATAATCTATTTTTAACATTGTTTTAGGAGACATTTCCTGAGGGGTCTGTATCCTTGAATCAATCTTACTTATTTTCTCACCTCCTCTAGAAAGAAAGCAGTGTTGTATCTTAGACTGCCCTTGCACAAACTGGACGTTTAGTAAATACTTTTAATTGATTTGCAGATTTAATTCTCCATTTTCATAAAGGAGTTCAATAATTTAAAAAGGTAAAACATTTATTCATTGTGGAAAATTTATAAACAATAGAAAAGCTCAAAGAAGAAACGATCTTGCAACAAAAATCCCTCATCGTCTTACTACCTAGACTGGAAATAACCATTGGTAACATTTTGGATGTTCTGGTTTTGTGTTTGTACACACTTTTTTATGTCTAAAGAAGTGTGAATATGGGATGCCTGGGTGGCTCAGTCGGTTAAGCGTCTGCCTTCAGCTCAGGTCATGATCCCAGGGTCCTGGGATCGAGTTCCTCGTCGGGCTCCCTGCTCAGCGCGGAGCCTGCTTCTCCCTCAGCCGCTCCCCCTGCTTGTGCTTGCACTCTCTCCCTCTGACAAATAAGCAAAATCTTAAAAAAAAAAATCATTTATAAAAAAAAAGTGGGAATATGTTCAGTCCTTCTCTTTATCATGTTGTGCCTTGTTCTGTGACCTTACGCTCCCCAACTGTGTCATTGAGGCTGGTGGTTTTGGAGGCAGGAAGCATACAGAGATGTCTCTCTGCTTGGCCACATCTTGCCACCTCAGGTGCGGTTTCCATGTCCCTCCTGCTGCCAGCTCTTCACTTAGCCACTTCCTCCTCCGAGCACTCGGAGTGATGTCTGTTCTCCTCATTCAACTGTTTGTTCCCTGCCTTGTGTCAGAGGAGGATTTAAGGTGCCTTGCCTCATTGTGTTTTTCTCTATATTTATAGGTTTTTTCCATCCCTAGTTTCTCACCTATCCCTATGCCTTTCACAGAGGTGATTAATAATAAATGACATTGGTAACTGCTCAGTGTAGATGAGATACTTTAAAAATCAGTCTCTCTCTCTCAAATAAGTAAATCTTTAAAAAAAAAAATGGGGCGCTTGGGTGGCGCAGTCGGTTGAACATCCAACTCTTGAATTCAGCTCAGGTCGTGATGTCAGTGTCATGAGATCGAGCCCCGCATTGGGATCTGCACTCAGGGGGCATCTGCTTGGGTTTTCTCTCTCCCTCTACCCCTCGCCCTGTTCGCATGTGCTCACGTGTGCATGTGTGGTCTCTCTCTCAAAATAAATAAATAAATCTTGAAAAATCAGTCTAAGTTTGCAGGAATTGTCTCTACTTCTGAGGGTGTTTTTATTTATTTATTTTTATTTATTTAGTTTTTAAAGATTTTATTTATTTGACAGACATAGCGAGAGAGGAAACACAAGCAGAGGGAGTGGGAAAGGGAGAAGCGGGCCTCCCGCCGAGCAGGGAGCCCGATGCAGGGCTTGATCCCAGGACCCTGGGATCATGACCTGAGCCGAAGGCAGTTGCCTAGCCAACTGAGCCACCCAGGTGCCCCTGAGGGTGTTTTTAAATTATGGCTGATAATTGGCAACCCTTGAAGCCAGAAGGATATGAACCTGGTCCTGCCTCACTACATCAGGGTTCCCTGAGTGAAGCTTTTCTTCAGAATCTTAGGTTACAATGTAGAATCCATGAATGGGAAGGCCCTGGTGTGAGAGCCCGAAAGAGGCTGGCTTCATACCCCATGCGTGTCGTGTCTCGTATTCTACCTTTCCACCACCTCAGTCCAGGGTCAGGCCATGTCACTTCCTGCTCATCAGCTCCTTCATGCTCTCCCTGCTCTTTCTCTTGGCTGCTGTGGTTTTCATCTGAAAGCAGGCAGCCTTCTGTCTCCATCACAAAGGCATGTCTTGGTTTTCTGGTGGGGCTCCATGACCTGGTCACAGATAGGTGTTCCTGGCCTGACCCATCCCTGCATTTCTTCATGCACCCACGGGGAAGTGAACCACATGTCCTCCCAGGAGGACTAAGCAGTCTGAGGTTTCTCTGCTTTTGATCTGATTGAAATACTTGTTCTTCCTCTGCCATTCCAGGTATAGAAATCACATTCATTTTTTGAATAAGACGTCAACTCAAATTTCATCTTCTTCTTTTTTTAAAGATTTTATTTATTTGATGAGGGGGCGGGAAGGGGCAGAGGGAGAGAATCTCAAGCAGACTCCCTGCTGAGCGTGGAGCCCGATGTAGGGCTCCATCTCACGACCTCTGAGATCATGACCTGAGCCGAAATCAACAGTTGGACCTGTAACTGACTGAGCCACCCAGGCGCCCCTCAAGTGCCTTTTTCTTCTCTTTTGTTTTTTTTTTTTTTTTAGTATTTATTTGAGAGAGAGAGAGAGAGCGAGAGAGAGCACAAGCAGGGTGAAGGGCAGAGGGAGAAGCGCAGGGAGCCCAATGCAGGACTTGATCCCGGGACTCTGGGACCATGAGCCGAGCTGAAAGCAGTTGCCCAACCAACTGAGCCACCCAGGCACCCCTTCTTGTCTTTTTTTTAAAAAATTTATAATTTAAATTCAATTTAATTAACATATAGCATATTATTAGTTTCAGAGGTAGAATTTAGAGATTTATCAGTTGCATATAACACCCGGTGCTCACTGCATCAAGTGCCCTCCTTAATGCCCATCACCCAGTTACCTCATCCCCCCACTCACCTCCCCTCCAGCAACCCTGTTTGTTTCTTATAGTTAAGAATCTCTTATGGTTTGTCTCCCTCTCTGTTTCTGTCTTAATTTATTTTTCCTTCCCTTCCCCTATGTTCATCATTTTTGTTTCTTAAATTCCACACGAGTGAAATCATATATTTGTGTTTCTCCAACTGACTTATTTCGCTTAGCAAAATATCCTCTAGCTTCATCCATGTCATTGCAAATGGCATGAGTTCATTGTTTTTGATGGCTGTGTAATATTACACACACACACACACACACACACACACACACACACACACGTCTTCTTTATCCATTCATCTGTTGATGGACATCTGGGCTCTTCCCATATTTTGGCTGTTGTGGACATTGCTGCTATAAACATTGGGGTGCATGTGCCCCTTCGAATCACCTTGTTTGTATCCTTTGGATAAACACCTAGTAGTGCAATTGCTAGGTCATAGGGTAGCTCTATTTTTTACTTTTTGAGGAACCTCAATACTGTTTTCCAGAATGGCTACACCAGTTTGTATTCCCACCAACAGTGTAAGGGGGTTCCCCTTTCTCTGCATCCTTGCCAACATCTGTTGTTTCCTGACTTGTTAGTTTTAGCCAACAAATGCCATTTTATAAAGTGAAGTCAGAATTACTTCTCTCTTCTGCATGTGTAACACTTTTCTTAAGAATTTATTCTGTTTTGTTATATTAGGAATTGTATTTATAGTTTGTACTTTTTTTAAAGATTTTACTTATTTATTTGAGAGTGAGTGAGTGAGAGAGCATGAGTGGGGGGAGGGAGGGTGGGGAGAAGGGACAGAGGGGCAGAAGGAGAGGGAGAAGCAGACTCCCCACTGAGCAGGGAGCCCGACTTGGGGCTCAATCCCAGGACCCCCCTGGGATCATGACCTGAGCTGAAGGCAGACGCTTAACCAACTGAACCACCCAGGCGCCCCTGTACAATTATTGAGGTTGGGAACTAGGTCTTTTTTTGTATCTCTTTCCTCCATAGAACCTAACACACTTCATAACACTTGGTAGGATTTGTGGAATGAATTATTGCTTTCTGTGACATTTTTTCTTTTGATTTTATTAACTATGATTTTTTAGGATAATACCAAATACAAGTTGTGACTTATATGCTGGTGGTAAAATGGCTGACATTTATCGAGCATTTACTATGGGCTAGACGTTATCCTGAGTGCTTTATATGTATTAGCTTGTTTAATACTTATAGTAGCCCTATGATTATTATAGTAGCATTAAAATATCACCCCCATTTTACAAGTTGTGAGTAACATGGTCAAAGTTCCCTTGATAGTAAGTGGCAGAGTCGGTGGGATGTGAATTTAGACAGTTTGCCTCTAGAGCCTCTGGTCCTAACCATATACTGTTCTGTCAGTTCAGCACAAACCTTTTTTTTAAAGATTTTATTTTTAAGTAATCTCTGCACCCAGTGTAGGGCTCGAACTCACAACTCCTAGATCAAGAGTCATGTCTTCTACCGACCGAGTCAGCCAAGTGCCCCAACAAAGCTTTTTTTGATCCCTGAATTGGTAGTTCATTTAACAGTTATTCATACGATTTGAGTTTTTGGTTATTTGATCCCTCCCACATGTTTTGCATTTCTGTCTTTGAGGTCTGGAGCAAATCAAAAGGTACCCTTCCAGGGGGATTTGCCACGCATGAGACGCACTTCCCTGCTTAAGTTTAACACTTGAAAGAATAGTTAGAAACACTGTCACTAAATGGGCTGGTTTTCTTTTTCTTAGGATGGGGGTTCCTTGGATCAAGTCCTGAAGAAAGCTGGAAGAATTCCTGAACAAATTTTAGGAAAAGTTAGCATTGCTGTGAGTATATTGTGCAATTTTTCTTCCAAGCCCCCTCACTGAGAAGTTAATGAGTTGGCAGGAAATGGACAAGGGAGGGAGATAATTAAGTCAATCAAGGGAAAGTTTATAAGAAAAGTAGGGTCTTCAGTCTAGAATTTTCCGTGTCTAGATTCTAGATACAATATTCTCTCTCTCTCTCTCTCTTTCTCATCAGAACTAGAAAAGTGAGTTTCTTTATATTAAAATCTGTGTCTGCAGAAACAGGACAGGGTATGCAAAAGAATTCCCATTTGTGGCGTGAGAAAGCCTCTTTTTATATTGCAGCTTTAGAAAACGAATTCAAGCACAGGGGTTTTTAAAGTTGTCTAAACTTGCAATAATCAATGTTGCTTAAAGTAACTCTATACTATGTAAAAAAGATGGTTTCTTGATAAGACAGGTTAAAAATCAAAAAATAAGGGAAGAAGGCAAATTTGTGATGTTAGATGAAATATTTTCTAGATCATTTTAGAATACAGAGGCTGACTAACCACCATCATTTCAGTTTCCCATCTTGTGACATTGTCTTTCCTCTAGGTAATAAAAGGTCTGACATACCTGAGGGAGAAGCACAAGATAATGCACAGAGGTAAGAAGTTACTTGCTAGTTATTATGTTTTGAATTTTAGCTGAAATTGAAAAGTTGTTGCATTCTCTTTTGTGTTTGTTTCAGTGTAAAAGCCACTGAATAGTGTTTTTAATCTTTATAACAAGTCTTTGACTAGTTAGGTGTTTAGTTTGAAGTAAGCTTACCTCCAGCATGGGCCTTGAACTCAAGACCCTGAGATCAAGAGTTGCATCCTCTACTGACATGCAGTCTCTAGACATTCTAGTAGGTGTGGAGGGATATCTCACTGTGATCTGAATTTACGTCTCCCTAATGACTAATGACGTTGAGTATCTTTTCATGTGCTTATATGCCACCCATATATCTTCATTAGTAAGGCATCTGTTCAAAGGTTTACCCATTTTCCCAGTTGGGTTATTTTTTATTATTAATTTTTAAGAGGTCTTTATATATTCTAGACAGTGCTACTTGACAGATAAATGTTTTGCCAATATTTTCTCTTAGTCTGTGGCTTGCCTTTTCATTTTTGTATCTTTTGAAAAGCAAATTTTTTTATTTAGATGAAGTTCAATTTCTTGATTTTTTTTTTCCCTTTAGACTTTGTTGTGCCTTTTGTGTCCCATTTAAAAACTCTTTGCTGAAGCAGAGGTCACTAAGATAGTCTGTGTTTTCTTTCAGACGTTTTACAGCTTTCATTCATACAGTTAGGCCTATGATCCACTGAGAGTTCATTTTTCTCTATGGTACGAGATAAGAGTAAGGGTTCAATTTTGGGCACATGGACGTACAACTGTTACAACAACATTTGTTGACAAGTTATTCTTCCTCTGTCGAACTACCTTGGAATCTTTGTCAGAAATCAACTGACTATATAGGTAAATGTCTACTTCTGAATTCTTTTCTGTTCTATCTATTATGTTTAACTTCACACCAACACAACACTATCGATTATCACAGCTTTATAGTAAGTCTGGAAATCAGGTGGTCTAAGTGCCCCAACTTTGTTTTTCTTCAAAGCTGTTTGGGCTCTTCTAGGTCCTTTGCATTTCCATATATATTTTAGACATAACTTGTCAATTCTACAAAAAAAGGTTATTGGGATTTTCATTGGGATGGCCTTCAATCTACAGATCAAATAAAGCAAAACCAACACCTTAACAACCCTGATGGTGGTGGTTGCATAACGTGGGAATGTATTTACTGCCAGAACTGTATGCTTAAACACAGTTAAAATGGTAAATTTTATGTTACGCATATTTTTTTATAGTGTTTGAAAAAAAACACCAATTTTAGCAATCTGTCACCTAATCTACAGTGGCTCCTAAGCTGGCCAGTTGATTCCATCAGCCCACTTCACTCCTCCTCAGCCCTCCCTCCTCATGCCTGTCACCATTAACACACCGTGGCTGGACAGACGTGGTCCACAGCCCTGTGTTCTCCATTCTTCTGTCCTCTGGCTTCTTCAGCTTTTTTTTTTCCTAATAAACTTTATTGAGGTATAATTTATATACCATAAAATACAGCCACTTTAGTGGAAGGTTTGATATTTGATGCTTGATAAATCCATGCATGCATCTAGTACCATAATTAAGATAGAACATTTCCACCACCCCAGAAGTACCCTTGCACTTCTGATACTCATTTCTCCTTAGACCCTCAGGCAACCACTGATGTACTTTCTATCAATATAGATTTGTTGTTACTTTCTCTGTTTTATATGGATGGAAATAGTTTGTACTGTTTTTTAAGATTTTATTTATTTGAGAGAGAGAGAGAGAGGGAGGGAGAGAGCACAAGGGGTGGGGGCTGCAGAGGGACAAGCAGACTCCTTGCTGTGAGCACAGAGCCCGATGCAGGGCTCCATCCCAGGACCCTAGGATCATGACCCAAGTCAAAGACAGATGCTTAACTGACTGAGCCACCCAGGCGCCCCCTGTGTGCTTCTTTTTATGTAATTCTAGAAATTACAAACTGATCTGTAGTGATGAAATGCAAACCAGTGGTTGCCTGGGGAGTGAGGGAAGGGGGGAAGGGGAGAATTAGAGGGGCATAAGAAAACTTTTGGGGGTAATATGTTTATAATCTTGATTGTGGTGATGATCGCATATATATATTCGTCAAATGATACACTTTAAGTATATGGGGTTTATTGTGTGAAAATTATATACCAGTAGGGGTGCCTGGGTGGCTCGGTCAGTTAAGCATCTGATTCTTGGTTTCAGCTCAGGTCATGATCTCAGGGTCATGGGTGGGATCGAGCCCCGTTTCAGGCTCCGAGCTCAGTAGGGAGTCTGCTTGAGATTTTCTCTCTCTCTCCCTCTGCCCCTCCCGGGCTTGGTCTCTCTCTCTCTCTCTCTCTCTCTCTCAAGTAAGTAAATAAATCTTAAAGAGAAAATTATATACTAATAAAGCTGTAGAAAACCAAAAAGCAAAAAAAAAAAAAAAATAGTGAAGTTGCTGAAAACAGTGATAAAGCAAGTTTCTTAAAAGCAGCCAGGGAAAGGGGTGACCACTTTGAAAGAGAGTTTGGTAGTTTCTCTTAAAATTAAAACATACAACCAATCCATCAACCCCATATCTCAGTATTGACTTAAGAGAAATGAATACATTTGTCCACATAAAGACTTGTGCACAAATATTCATAGTATCTTTATTCACAATAGACCCAAACTAGAACAAACAAAATATTCATCATCAGATGAGTGAATAAACAAATTTTGATATATTTAAACAACAGAATGCAACTCAAGAATAAAAATGAACAAACTGTTGATACAGTTTGGATGAATCTCAAAAACATTATGCTGAGTAAAAGAAGGCCTAGACAAAAGAATATATACTGTAGGATTCCACGTATATGACTGTCTAGGACAGATGTAATTAATCCACAGTAACATAGTAATAAAGTAGATTAGTGGTTGCCTGAGGGTGTTGGGGGCTGGAGTGGGGATCGCTTTCAAAGGATATGAGGGAACTTTCTGGAGTAATCAAAATATTAAATCTTGATTTTGGTGGTGGGTTCACAGGGGTATATACTGTATTCAAAATGCATCAGAGTATACACTTAAAATGCAAAACTGTAGAAAGCTTCCTACTTTCTAACTGCAGTAGCTACCACTTTGTCCTTTTTCTAGTGGTAATTAAGAAAAATATCAGTAAGGAGGTACAGTATGACTGGTGTGGGAAACAGTTTTCCAGCAGTATATGGAGCTTAATCTGGTTTTTTTTTCCCCCAGACCTCTGAGTTCCAGGATAGAATATTCTAGTGTACTTATTTCTAGGAAATAGGAGTAGCTGAAAGGAGAGGAAAAGTTAACATTTCTTGAGCATAGAGTTGTGTTTGAGGGCTGCAAATGACATAAATCTCACTTAGCGGGACCCATGAGGGACCATCAGTGTTGTAGAAGGATCTGGTGGAGGAAAGTCATTGTATCTATAAAATAGAGTCCTCTTGCCTACTCCTAGATTGCTGTGAGGATTTAGGAAATTACATATGGAAACTGCAACTAGCAAAATGGCTTGCATAAAGAGGGGCCTAAAAGTGAATTGCCTTCTACCTTTATGTAGTTTGTGAAGAAATGAAGACCCAGTGAGACTGAATTCCTTTTATGAGCTGGACCGTTGTGTGCGGCTTGCTTTTGGTCTTATTACTGCCTTTCCTGGGAATGCTTACTTCCCACCCCCACCCCCTCCCTCATACTCATACCTTTTCTAGGCTAAGTCTGCTCATCTTTTAAAGTATAGCCCTGAGGCTTGGGAATCTGCCAGTTAAGTTCAAATCTTAAGTCTCTTACAAACAGGGTGTATAAACTCTGAGTTATTTATTCATCTGTAAAGTGAGGAGAGTTCATGCCAAAGGGCAGTAATTGCAAATTACACACATATTTTGTATATTTGTGAGGATTAAGAGGGCGGCCTCACATAAATCATTAATAAATAATGTTACTGTTTAGCTTAGTTATATTGTTACTATAGTAATAATGTGACTGTTTAGTTCAGTCATCTCTTCCAAGAAGCGTTCCCATGAGCCAACCCTTTCCCAAAGCAGATGAAGTGCTTTGCGTCTGTATTTCTTTGGCACAGTGTCTGTCCCTTTCTTGCTGTAATAGATACTGACTGTTTATTGAGGGCCTATTAGGTACCATGTGCTGTATTACGTGCTTTAGCTACTTTGCTCATTTATTGGTCACACTGACCTTGTGCTGGGTCTCTTTTGCCTACATTACCGATGTGGAAACTGCGGCTCAGAGTTTGTTTTTCTCTCACTTGTCGGTGGTATCTTCCAAGTCAGGAGCCATGTCTCCTTCATCTCTGCATCCCCGGCCCCTAACATGACAGCAGACAATGGCTCACCCTTCAAGGGTTGTTAAATGGGTGGATGTGTGATTAACTTGTGCCAGAACACGCAGGAATCAGCAGTGAACCCGGGCCAAGAAGCCGTGTCTCCTGCTCCTAACACAGTCATTAATCTAGGCCTGGGTTTTTCTCTTTCTGTTGCCTTCCATGTACCGAGCGCTGTGTGTTTGATGGAGAGCTCTGACTTATTTCTGTTCCAGAGAGAGGAAAGTTCCAGCTTATTCTTGGAATAACCAACTTGCTTTTCCCTTTTGCCTGGTGCTGCCCCACTTTCTCAGGAATTTCTTTTCTGGCTCCACCAATTACTCTTCTTTGGCATGAAGAGCTGCTCTGTGAGCCAGACGGGTCTCTGGACAGATATCTTTGGTGGAGATTTCATTCCTTGCCCAGCCAAGAAGGGGAAGTCACTGGGACTTCTGCAATAAGCGGTGCGCACAGGCAGCTTGGCCTGACTGCTTCGCGGTTCAGACTCCTGCTGTCATTCGTCTTTTCCAGAAGCCCCGAAGGAATTCACTGGGAGGCCTGGGCTGTGGAATGGTCTTCTTGCACAATGTGATTCCTGAGCAAGAAGAACAATGAGTGGATGATTCCTGGAAACCTGAGTTAGGGTGACAATGGGACAGTCTCCCTGCCTCTGTCTTTAGGCTTCCTTGCTGCCAGTAAGTTTTTCCTCTGGTCTAAATATATTCTTTCCTGATGAAATTTAAACTCTGTGTTTCTTCTTGTTATGTCCTTGAGGAGAAATGGGGAAGAATGAAGAGGCTTTTTCTCTGCCTCACATTTTTCTTTATTCCTACTTGTTGATACTGACTTACTGGTGATAACTTAGTGATTATTTCAGTGAGCTTTCACTGTGGAATAAACCAGCCCAACACTGGAATACACCAGCCCAACACTTAGTAGTTTATTTGTTTTTATTTTTTAATTTTTTAAAGGTTTCATTTATTTGTCAGAGAGAGATAGCACAAGCAGGGGGAGCTGCAGGCAGAGGGAGAGGGAGAAGCAGACTCCCCGCTGAGCAGGGAGCCCGATGCGGGACTTGATCCCACGACCCTGGGATTGTGACCTGAGCTGAAGGCAGACATTTAACCAACTGAGGCTCCCAGATCTCCCAGCACTTAGTAGTTTAAAAATAGTAGTGTTTAGGGGCGCCTGGGGACTCAGTCGGTTGCGTATGTGATTCTTGGTTTTGTTTCAAGTCATGATCTCACGGGTCGTGAGATAGAGCCCCATGTTGGGCCCCATGCTCAGCGAGGAGTCTGCTCAAGATTCTCTGTCTCTCTGCCCCTCCCCCTGCTTGCTCTCTCTCAAATATCTTAAAAAAAAAAGAGAGAGAGAAAAACAGCAGTGTATTACTTTCTATAATTTTGTGGGTTGGTAGGGCCTCTTTCCTCATGTGTTCACTCATCCTCTGAGACGGTAACGCCCTGGCTTCTTTCCACAATGGTTTTGGGGTTGAAACTACAACTGAAGTAGTAGGAGGGGTAACTCTAATCAAGCACCATTTAAACCTCTGCTTCCAACAGGTTCGTTAATGTCCTGTTGGCTAAAAAAAAAAAAAAAAAAAAGTCATGTGATCAAGTCAGGACTTAAAACGTAGAGGGATAGATTCTGTGTCGTTGGGAGCAGCTACAAAATATTATGGCCACAGTTTTTTCACTCTATCCTGGTGATAAAAGTTCAGCATTTGAATTCTGACTGTGCTACTTAATGTGAAACCTTGGGCAAGTTAATTTAACTTCTCCAAGCCTCAGGGGAATGGAGAAAATAGTCCACCTACAGGGCTCTGAGGATTGAGATAATGCCTACAAAGCACTTAAAATAGTGCTTGACCGACATAGTCGACATATATGTTACTGCTGCTTAGCAGATGAATTAGTAGGTTTTTATGTTTGCCAGATGCTGGCTTAAGCATCTCAAAACTTTTTTTTAAAGGATTTTTATTTATTTGTCAGACAGAGAGCACAAGCAGGGGGAGTGGCAGGCAGAGGGAGAAGCAAGCTTCCCGCAGAGCAGGGAGCCCAATGCGGGACTCGATCCCAGGACCCTGGGATCATGACCTGAGCCGAAGGCAGACGCTTAACCGACTGAGCCACCCAGGCATCCCAGCATCTCAAAACTCTTAAATGTTTTGAGATCTGGGAAAGTTAAGAGAAGTTTTTGAAGAGCTGGACCCACACACTTGAGTGGGGCAGGAACCAGGGCTACTCTGGTTGGGAGGCTGGGTTGCATCAGCAGAAAAGCAACTGCCCTCAGTCCCCAGCTAGCTTCCACGATTGCTGCTGCTGGTCCCATTCAGCCTTCTTAGCCTCATGGCGGGTGTGGGAGTAATGTCAGTGATGTAAAATGAGGCACACTTGTACTCACCAATTGCTTTTTCATTGAGAGGAAGAGCCATACTGGTAGTTGCGGGGGGGTGGCGGGATACTCTTTTTCCAGCTGGGTAGCAGTCTCTTGAAAGTTTTTCATTTATCTTTAGTCGACCCGGTGAGTTGAAGGACCTTTGGTCCTAGTGAGATACCCTGCTGGGGGCATGCATGTGGCTAGCTTTCCTACATTTCTGATGTGTCCATGCTGGGTGCGAACCAGGTTCTCACCCTCGTTCCTGATGTGATGTGTCTTTGCCGCCCCAGAGTGGGACTCCGTAGGCAGGACTAGTGCAGCTGACATGCCCAGTGTCTGAAGTGCTGGCTGGCTGTTCTGGACTCTGCATCTGCAGGGCACCAGTTCGCTCTGATCCTGTAGCTGGTGTGCAGGCGTACAAGAACACCGGGCTCTGGGGGTTCCAAACAGACCAGGTTTGGTCACTGGCTGCTGACAAAATCCAAAGGCAGAGAGAGGACTGGTGGTGAAAAAAGAAAGGAATTTATTCCAGTGAGGCCGACACCAGGAAGATGGTGGACTGGTGTCTCCAAAGTGCTGAAAACACATTCAGGTGTTTTTTTGTTTTGTTTTTTTTTTTTTAAGATTTTATTTATTTATTTATTTGAGAGAGAGCGAGCACACGAGAGAGAAGAGAGCGAGCGCACACAAGCCAAGGGGAGAGGCAAAGGGAGAAGCAGAGCAGGGAGCCCGATGCGGGGCTCGATCCCAGGACCCTGAGATCATGACCTGAGCTGAAGGCAGACACTTAACTGACTGAGCCACCCAGGTGCCCCACTTTCAGGTTTATTGAAGGAAAATGTGGGACAAAGGTTGGTGGGTACATGCAGGTGGGCAGTAAAGGTCAGATTGATCATTGTCTTGGGGTCACACAGGGTCTTGCTGGCGTCAGGGCAGTCCCTATTGCTTGAGGGGATTGTTTCCATCACAGGATGCTTTGCCCTCCGGGTCTTTTGCCTGAGTTAGAAGGTGAGCTGGAAAGAAGAACTTACTCAATTAGAAAGAACAGAGTGAGGTCGAGGAGGTAGTTGAGGTCCTCTGTCAGTCTGTCCTGGTTGTGAAGACATCGTATTCTCTTTCCCTTGGGTGTTCAAAGGGCAAAGCATCCTGTATGGCTCAGCCTGGTGTGTGTGGTTTGTGGGCTGTTGATCAGGGAGTGGGTGTTAGATATGTGCGCCCCCTGGGACTTAAGTTGTGTCTGGAGTCTCTGGGTAACGTTGTGGTGTCTAGTCATGGGCAGCTATGTGCTCATGTTCCTCCATGTTTATTTGCCCATCTCCTCACCGTTGCTTCCCCCATCCAAGGAAAATAATATTTGTATAATATTCATAGAATACCTACCAAGCGCAAGGTACTGAGTGCATCACTACAGAGGGCATGAAGATGGCTCAGAAATGAATTGCATCCTCCAGGAGCTTGGAGTCTAACGGGAAAAGTGACTCTAAATACATGGTGGAACACAGCCAGTGTCATTTTTTATGCATGAATCGCTACCCTGCCAACTTTCAAATAGAATTTGATGTGATATAATTAGTCAGGATTCTTTGGTTGTGTCAGAAATCCAGTGCAAGATTACTTAATCAAAAGAGGGCATGTAATGGTGTGGGTTACCTGTTGGAAGGCAGGGATGAATATGGGGTTGAAATGACAGTCCCAGGACCCTGTTACCTCTCGGCCTTACTCCTCCTACTGTGGGCCTCCTTTACAGTCCGAGTCTTTTCCCTGGGAACAGCATGGACCCCACTAGCCCCGGGCCTTAGTGTTCTGTTCCAGAGAAAGCTCTGCCCACTCTCCTGCAGGCTTGAGTCACTGACTGGCTGTGGTTGGAGTGCCCGCCCACTTCTGAGCCAATCATTGTGTTCCAGGGCCTAGCGAAGTCTGGTTGGCCGTCTGGGATTATAAGCCCGCCCCCTGGCGGGGTGGAGGGGGCTTCTTGGTTGACTCCCTAGCAGAAATACTTGTTGGGAGGAGCATACCCCAGAAGAGAAGAGGGGTTTTATTACTAGAGGGTGGGGAGGAGGAACAGATGCTGAAAGCTAGCAAATTCGGAAGAAAAATTATTTTTCACTACAAAAACGATTAAGCACAGGGTCAGAAAGACAAAAAACTGTTAACAGATCAAAACAATAATTAAACATTCAAGCAGAGGTGGGCAGACTGGTGGCCCACAGGCCACATATGGTCTACTGCCTATTTTTGTAGGGCCTGCAAGCCAAGAATTGTTTTTTCAGAATTTTGTGACATGTGATAATTGTGTGAAATTCAAATTTCCGTGTCCATAATGAAGTTTTGTTGGAACATAGAGTGCTTATTTAAGTGTTTTCCGTGACGGTTTTTGTGCTATAATGGCAAAGGTGAGTGGTTGCTTGTGAAAGAGACCATATGGCCCTCAGAGCCTAAAAATATTTGCTCTGTGGTCTTTTACAGAAAAAGCTTCCTGACTTTTGAGTTTTAAGGGGAAGACGAATTCCCCGACTGAGGAAACTTTAGAATTTAAGCAAAAGATTCAGCTCTAAGGTTTTCAGACTTGAGTTCTTGGTGAAAACATGATGGACAGCATGAGTAGGAGAGAGGGTTTTTCCCTGATCCTGAAGCTCTGAAGGGAATTAACCACAAGAGTTTTGAGGTGGTCTTTCCACTCCCTGTGGAAGGAGCTCCTAGGTCTGGTGCATCTAAAGCTGACTCACTTGGTTAGGCTATGAGTACCAGGGTGGGAGGTGAGGGTCCTAAGGGTGCAGCTCTGCTTCATGTTACTCAGAGCAGTGATTTGCGTTGCCAGCCTCTCGTTCTTCTTAGCCCACTCCACTAACGAGGTCTTACTTTGATCAAGACTCCGAAGAAACATTATGTAAGTTAAATTGATAGACAGCTCATACAACTTAGCCCATAAATTGTTTCTGCCTTGGAGTTGCTGGCTGGTGAAGATCAGTAAATGCCAAGAATAGTTTTAAATGTTGCCTCAACTCGTTCTTCTTTTCCTTCTGTCAGATGGGGCAGTGTGTGGCCTGCCTGGTCGTTACGTGTGGTGTTGGATGAGTAGCCCGGGCTCGCCGCACCCTGGCACAGCCAGTCTCGATTTCTGACGGGATGCATGGCCCACGGCTCTCTTCAGAGCCAGAGTAGCTTGTACCGGGGGCTGTCCTGCTAGGAGGGCAGTCTGGGAAAGTTCCTTATTGCCTGGGGAGCTGTCAGGTCCGAATGAGAGTTAAGGCTTCTGCCGAGATTCTGGGAGTGTTTTTGGATCCCAGTCCCCGAGGACAGCTGTCGTGGGTGTGCTAGCCACAGCCTCCGGAGGAACCGTGTCCTCAGCCAGGGTCAAGGTTTAGGCCCCTGACGTCTTCCTCTTGCCCTAGGCACCAATAAGCAAGATCGGAAGTGGCCCAAGTGTGCTTTTGGTTTGTTGTTGTTTTACAAGCTCTTTTGTGGCAGACTCACCTGTGGTGAGTTTCTGAATGGCTTCTTCTGTGACCCTTGCAAGACACTGTCCTACCTGCCGGGCCTTTTCTGGTGTCCTGCCAGGCTTCCCTGAGCAGAACGTCACGGTGGCCCCTGAGGCTGCACACGGGATTCTGTCCCGACTGCAGTCCCTCCATCTGTAGGCTGCCCCGGGGGCGTCTAGGAGGCGGCTGGGCTGCACTGCTGCTTCCTTTGCCTGCCAGGCTTATCCACCAGTCACGTGGTGACAGCCTCAGGGGGGCCAGTGATTTACAGGAAAAACCGATTCCTTTGAACTCTGTCTGGACTGCTCCACCTTGCAGATGGAGAGAAACAGAGAGTGGCTAATTAGTAGCTAGCATCCAGTGTGCTGGTCTCTTGGTGAGAAATGTGAGTCACGTTCTCTCTAGAATTACCTCAGCTGCTAGACCCACAGTGATGGATCATGGTTCCAGATGAGTGTCTCTTAGCGCTTCGAGCGAGGCAGATGGGCCATTGGAGGAGGGAGAGTGCTTCCTCAGTCCCCTTAGGGAAGCACTGTGGAGGGGGTGTAATTGGCGCTGAGCTCTGCACCACAGGGAGACGTTATACAGGTGGCAGTGTCAGGGAAAGGAGTCTCAGGTAGAGCGGAACACAGGAATCGTGGCTCTGAGGCAGAAAACACAGGAAATAGCAAGTCGTTTGGGTTGTCTAGGTTCCTGACGGTGAGTGGTGGGAGTCCAGTAAGGAATGCTTGAAGCACTTGAGGGGAGTCTTTTAAGGTCCTGCTCAGGAGCTGGACACTATCATAGACAGCGGGGAACAAAGGAGGACTCCTACACAGGGAAGTAAGGTGAGCTGTTTTTTGAAGAAGAGGGCCCTGGCCGCTGTGGTTAAGATGAGCTGGAGGGGGGGCGAGGTCAGTTAGGAGGCCATTGCCATGGTCCAGTAAGAGAGCGAGGGTCCGAGTCAGGATAGTAGCTTCTTGGGGCGGGGGCGGGGGGGAACAGGTAGGGGAGAGGTGGTCAAGGGTTTATTCTGGGAAGTCCCTGGAGAGCAAAGGGCAGGTGCCGGTGCATTCAGATGGGGAGGGGAAGGGAGTTAGAAGACTTGCTCCGTGACCCTTCCCCAGCTGGCTGTGGTGCCAGGGAGCATGAGGCCCAAGCTTGTGCCTCAAGGCTGTACCTGGTCCCTTTAGGAAAGGCCTGAGAGGTAATCCTGGGAGGGCTGTGTCATGTTCCTTATCATGTCACAAAGCCTCGTTTCTAAGGCAAACCTGGGGCTCTCCTCAGTTACAGGTAACTTCTTGAGGAGGACCATGGACCCAGGAGAGTATGTTTGACTCAGAAGTCTGGTGACCAAGCAAAGAGCAGATGTCATTAACCGTCACCCAAGATGGAGCCCAGCTTGGGTGCCTGGGTGGCTCAGTTGGTTAAGCGACTGCCTTCAGCCCGGGTCGTGATCCTGGGGTCCTGGGATCGAGTCCCACATAGGGCTCCCGGCTCGGCGGGGAGCCTGCTTCTCCCTCTGAACCTCTCCCCTCTCATGCTGTTTCTCTCTCGCTTGCTCTCTAATAAATAAATAAATAAAATCTTTAAAAAAAAAAAAAGATGGAGCCCAGCTTATGATGCCCAGCACTGCAGAGTGACCACGTAGTCTAGTGGTGCATCTCCACATAAGGCTGGGAACTAGCATTAGGCTTGATAGCACCAAATTAATGAGAAACAGATGTGGTGGGGTTTTCTGTTTCCACTTGGAAACAGCACATTTCAAATTTTTTTTTTATAGCACATTTCAAATTTTATCATTGGAGATAAATGTCTCCTGCCTGTGAAGTGTGCGCGGTACTGTCTTTGGATGGTAGTGGCAGGCACTAAGTCCCTCTTTCTCCCTCATCCTGGCTGCCCACAGAACCTTATAGAAAGTTCCCTCCAGCTCAGCCATTGGCTTCCTGAGTGGTCCTGTCAGAGTCATTGTCTCTGAGCCTCACCTTCTTCCCACCTTCATGTAGGGCTAATCTCTTCCTTCTCCATCTCCTGGAACTGTCCTCAGGATCAGGTGAAACCCTAGGAGCACGTGTGTGTAACATTTTGCCTCGAGGTTGTGGCATTTAAAAGTCCATTGGACATATAATGCTGGGGTCCTAAGAAGCTTCTAGTCTTGACTTGGAGCTAGTGAGTGGTAGAGCCAGGATTCAAACCAGCTCTGCCTAACTCCAAAGTTGGTGGTACCATTTCCACGCCACACTATACACCTACTTAATAGTGTAATTTTTGACACCAGTTGATAAGAACCAGTGGATATTAGGATTCTTGCTGGTTAGTGAACACTAATTAGCTCAAATAGTAAAAGAACCAAACCCCAGGGAGGATGAGATTGCAGCTGTCCTGAGGGATAACGGTGTCCAGGGCCTCAAATATCATTAGCTGTTATATTTCAGTTGAGATGTATGTGTAAAAGATGCCGTTAGCACTCTCATTGGCTTCTCTTCCGATGTCGACTTTATTCTCTCCTTTTGGCTGACTGCTGTGGGAAGCATTGTCTCTGGCTTTTGTCTGATTATCAGGGAGGGAAGAGCCCCGTGCCTTCTGTTATAAAATCCTGAGGAAGGACCATTGGCCTGCTATGGGTCATGTGCCCGGACCTGCTGGGATCACCTTGGTGGGGGATGGGGGACAGTGAGTGGCCTGCCCTGTGTCAGGGCCCAGGGTCAGCGTTTTCTGTGATGGCCGCCTGGAGCCTTTGGCTGGTGAGAGGGAGGAGCACTTCTCCTAAAGAAGAGTGTGTGGTGAGCTCTGCTCAGGAGGCTCCACAAACACGTCCCGTCCATCTGGCTCACATTTGTCCTTAAATCAGCAACACACTCTGATAAGTGCCTTTTTTTAGGGGCCTGTCCCAAGTTAAGCTTGAAATGACTGATGAATGGCCTCTTTACCTCCTTTCCAGACTTCTCTGGTGCATGATGTGGGCTTGTGACAGGCACAAATGGTCATGCCTTACTTTGGTGGAGTTTGGGCCACCCTAAATACAGTGATGTTACTAGAAATCTCTCTCACTTGGCATTTAAAAATGAACAGATCTCCGGCTCTCTCTACCTTTCCTTTTTCCAGTGTCTTTTCTCCGCCTCTCCTGCTGCTGAGCAAAATTAGCCTTCAGCAGGTCAACAGGTTTTTAAGCTAATTTCCCTTTCTTGAATTGTGGATGAGAAGTATCCAAGTTAGGCAGCATTGTTTTCTTTCCTGCAGGTGGGTGATTGGCTTTGTGATAGACCACAGATTTGCTGTCCTCTGAATTAGCCTGCAGCCTGTAAAGGGAAATGTGTGCTTGAAGGCAGTTTCATCTTTCTTTTCTTTTTTCTTTTTTTTTTTAAAGATTTTATTTATTTTATTTGAGAGAGAGAATGAGAGAGAGAGAGCACATGAGAGGGGGGAGGATCAGAGGGAGAAGCAGACTCCCTGCTGAGCAGGGAGCCCAATGCGGGACTTGATCCTGGGACTCCAGGATCGTGACCCGAGCCGAAGGCAGTCGCCCAACCAACTGAGCCACCCAGGCCTTTTTTCTTTTCTTTTCCTTTCCTTTCCTTTTCTTTCTTTCTCTCTCTCTCTTTCTCTCTCTCTCTCCCTTTTTCTCTCTTTCTCCCTTCCTTTTTCTTTTCTTTTTCTTTTTTTTTTAAGATTTTATGTATTTATTTATTTGAGAGAGAGAAAGCACGTGCACACAAGCAAGGGGAGCAGCAGAGGCAGAGGGAGAAGCAGGCTCCCTGCTGCTGGAGCCTGAGCAAGGAGCAAGGAGCCAGGAACCTGATGTGAGGCTCAATTCTGGGACTCCAGGATCATGACTTGAGTGGAAGGCAGATGCTTAACCTACTGAGCGCTTAACCTGCTGAGCCACCCAGGCGCCCGGAGGCGGTTTCTTTTAATGGAAAACTTACTTTGTGATCTTTGGCGAGGGACATCTATTTCCTTAATTCCTGATTTCTGTGTCTGTAAAATGGGGCTGCTCTGTCAAATATTATTAGGGGGTCATTGAAAATGACAGACCCAAGAGCCAGGACCCATGAGCTTTTCCCATGACTGCCCCTTTTTCTTTCCGTTTTGCTGTCCCCCCCCCCTTGAGTGTAACCCCTGTACCTTTTGCTGTGGCTTTTGTTACATCCTGTTTTAAAAATGTTGACCATTTCTTAGAATGGCATGTACTAATGAAAACCAAATTCTGAAAAAGAAAAATGAACTCTGAGTGCTCCCAATAGTGTCTCGTTTAATTGTAAGCATTTGAGTGCCTTTTGGGTCTAGATGAAAATTGAATTTGCCGAAAGGGGTGCACAAAGGTAGAAAATGAAAGCATTTCAAAACTAATGAATCTTGAGAGGGGAGAAAAAAATTAAATTGCACTTGGTGGCCTTGGTTGTAAGAAGTGGAGAGAGAAAAGTAGCTGTTTGTTATGCAGGCTCCGAAAGTTCCCTGGTTGAACTCTGTTATGCAGAAGGAGGTAGGAAGCAGCCTCTGGTCCCCTGTCAGCAAATATCTGCAGGTGGGACAGTGCTCTGGAGCTGAGAAGGAAGCACTCACTCACCTGGAGCAGAGAAACCTTTTCTCTCACAACTGGACTTAAAGGATTTGTTTATCCCAAGTCAGATCCTGTTCCCAGATAAAGCTTGTTATGTCTGTAGTGTGAGTGACCCTCTTCCCCAACCACAACTTTAAAAAAAAATTGAGATATGATTGACGTATAAAACATTCTGTTAGTTTCAGGCATACGGCATGCTGATTTGACGGATGTATCTGTTGGGAAATGATCACCACAATAAAGCTTAGCTAATATTCATCGCCATGTGACTACATTTATTTTTCTTGTGATGAGAACTTTTAAGATGTCCTTGCAGGGGCACCTGTGTGGCTTGATCAGTAGATCATGGAAGTCTTGATCTTGGGTTTGTGAGTTTGAGCCCTAGGTTGGGTGGAGAGGGTTCTTAAAAAACAAACAAACAAACAAACAAACAAACAGATGTACTCTCTTAGCAACTTTCAAATACGTACAATCCAGTATTGTTAACTATAGTCACCGTGTTGTATGTTACATCCCAGGAATATTTTATCTAATAACTGGAAGTTTGTACCTTCTGACCACCGTCACCTGCAACTGAATAATCGCTTTTCTGAAACTTTGGAGTACAGTTCACCATTTGCCCTGTCATCTAGGCTCTGAATAATCAAGAGCCTGAGTACTGCTGTTGCCTCTGCCATTAGCTCCGTGTGTAATCTTGACAGACGTCTCCCTGACTCTGGGCCTCACTGTTTCTCATCTGTACACGGGGGTGTATGGTGCTTGCTTCTCACCATTGTTGTGAGGATTAAAGAGGCCTGTGTATTTAAAAGGCCTGGCATAGGAGGTCCTCGTTGAACCAGGGCTGTTGTGGTGTCTTCCCAGGCCGGTGGGCTTGCCTGCGCCATCCCCCACCCTCGCCTTGCAGCTGCATCCATTCTCCTTCGCTGGGGGAGCCAGCGAGGGGGGAAAGCTGTGCTCTTGGGGAAGGCTGGGTGAGAGCAGGAGGTTACAGTTCATGGCTAACTGAAGGGCTTGGGATTTTCTCTGAATGTTAATTATCTTTGCTATTTAATTGGCTCCCTGAGGTCATGGATAAGTAACTGGAGGTGGCTCTGTGGAGACCATTATTTGACATACCAGGGACGGCCACCTTTCCCTTTTATTCACCTTTAGAGAAGGGTTAATAGGGATCTACCAGGGTTGCTAAGAAGAGGTCATTTGAGGCCTAAAGTCACCATTTAAAAAATCTCATTTGCCTTTGTTTCTTTAACCTTTGACTCACTTATCCAAAGTTGTCTCACTTTTGGATTCAGCCTTTGTCACAGATGAGCCAGAGTCTGGCTTCCAGGTGTCACTCACCTTGCTTCTCGGGGGCCTTCATTTCTTTTCTTTTCCTCCTGTTTCTCCTGTGCTCCCCATTCTCTCCTCTGCCCTCTGTTCCTCCACGCCCCATCTACTTCCATCTTGCGCCCCCATAGGGAATGCAACTTCTGGTAATATTCTTCTCTGCCAAACAGAATGAGGTTGCTTGAATATAGTACTTTTGAGGGGGCTGACACTCACCTTGCTTCATCTGCCTGCGAAGACCTTGCCCACTAGTCAGGCTGGCATTGAGCCTGGCTGGTTGGAAGAATTCAGAGTTATCAGTCCACAGTGCCCTGAGCATCGCTCTCCCTTTGCCCTTACCATCATACCCACATGCACATTTCCTTGTTACTCTTCAGGTTCTGTCTCCCCTAGTGGTGATGGCCTTGAGGACACGGGTGGGAACTGGGTCGTTTTTACTCGCAGCTCACTTGTAAGTGTTTATAGAATAAACAAACGACCCACTGAATTATTTAATCCAAACCCTTTGTTTCCCAGGAGTGGAGAATGCGCAGAAATTAAGTTAAAATAATGTGCTCTTGGGGGAAGAATCAGAAGGTTTTACACAGTGGTTATTTCTGGGGCAGAAAATAGTGAAGAAAATGTTCATCCACTTAGTTTTTTCATAAAACCTCCTTGTTTGTTTTTGAAGAAGGAGGGCTTACTCATTGTTGCAGGGGCTGAGTAGGATCAGGGCTCCAAACATTCACCTCTCAGGTTTCCAGGGGAAGCTTGTCAGCCTGGGGGCCTCGTGGATGCTGGATGCTTCCTTTAGAGTGCAGCCTAGCCCACCACGTCCTGGGGCTCTTCCCAGCCTCACTCTCTTGATCTTGCAGGGAGAGAAAGGGAACCCAAGGCCCAGAGAAGGCCTTGGGAGGTAGAGGGGGCCTGGGCCTGTGATTTGAACAGTGGTTGAGGTTGCCGCTGGGAAAGCTGTGGGAGGAAACCTGCTTAAACAAATGTCCCAGGGCTTTAGGAGCAGGGCAGGTTCCCAAGTGGGTAGGGGCACAGAAGAACTCGCACCTGGAAGTTGAGGTGAGGGTGAGTGGGAAAGGCGCACGGTTCACGGGCAGGGGCAAGCATGGTTAGAGGGGTGGGCCTGAACTGGGCGAGGTGGCCCCCATGGGGCTGGGTCACAGCAGGAAGCTGGAGGGCTAAGGCCGGAGCAGTGGCAGGCTGGGAAAGGCAGGCCGAGAGGCAGGGCCTGTCCCGCCCGAGGAGGAGGGGAGACGGTGAGCACGGGACAGAGGAGGGAGGGCGGCGATTGTAGAGAACAAAGGTGGGATGCCGACAGGCAGAGGAAGCAGCCTCTCCGGACTTGTGTGACGCATACTTCTGCCCCCCCCCCCCCCCCCCCCCCCCCCCCCGAGAAGAGCCTGATTGGGCTGGGTCCGCCAGGGGGAAGCATGCCCCAGCCTGGTGGCTCAGCCGCTCGCTCTGGAGTTGAGTGATTTAGAGGCCCAGGTCTGCAAGCAGCTTCTTGTCTGCCCTTCCAGGTCACCGAGGGGGCCCTGTGCGGTGTGGGTGGATCCCAGGCTGTGGTTCAGGCAGGGAAGACTCCTCAGGGTTTCCCTCTGCTCCTTGGACCCATCCCCTGTGGTCTCTGCAGCTTCCCAGGCAGTAGTGTTCTCTGGCGATGGGGGAGGCCAGAGCTGAGAGCCAGGGGTGGAGGAAAGTGGTGTTACATAAATTTCGAGAAAAAGAGGCTTGCTTGCCATGGGAATAGGAATCAGATCCAAGCAGTGACAGAGGCCATGTGGCCATGCCTGAGCAGCAGCCTGGAGAGACGCCTCTGAGCCCACAGAGGGAGGAAAAGCAGGTGGGGGGCACCTGGGTGGCTCAGATGGTTAAGCGTCTGCCTTCGGCTCGGGTCGTGGTCCCAGGGTCCTGGGATCGAGCCCCGCATCGGGCTCCCTGCTCTGCGGGGAGCCTGCTTCTCCCTCCCCCCTCTGCTGCTCCCCCTGCTTGTGCTCTCTCTCTCTCAAATAAATAAATAAAATCTTAAAAAACAAGAAAAAAGAAAAAGAAAACCCGGGTGGAGGTGGGGGCTGCTCTCTGTTGGGGAGGGAGGAAGCAGGGGTCTGGTGCTGTGAACTGCTCATCGTGGAGGGCGGCTTGTGAAAGAATCTGTTGGCCCTGTAACGGGGTGTGCCATGTGCTGTGTAAATGCCCACCGCGCACCAGGTCGGCCCTGGCCACCATCGGGCGAGGTTACAAGCGCTGTGACGGTCACCACCGCCTCACTGACTGTCACTGACTGGTGGGCCGGCGCTAGGGCCTCAGAGGGGCTGGCTCCAGGCTGCAGGTGGAACAGGCGGCAGGGCAGGGATTTGAATACAAGTCTCTTTAGCCAGGCTGCCCTTTTGCTTAAGAACAGGGCCTAACCTGCCGAGGGCCCATTTGGGAGGTGAGGGAGGCCTCGGCTTGGTGGTCCAGGCACAGGGGTGAAGGGCCGGGGTATTCGGTGGCAAGTGTTGGAGGGTCTGGTGTGTGCTCTCCGAGCTCTGGCCTGTTGCTTAGCGGCCCCTGCTGCATCCTGAACACTAACCTCTGGGGTCAGGCGTCTGTCCTCTGTTTGAGGGCCACGACCCTATGTGGATGGGGACCAGTCGCTCCTCGGCGGCAAGTGTTTGTCGGGGCCTGTCCTAATTCTAGGTGTGGGGAAGAGACCGAAGACAAGTCAGTCCCTGACGTCCTGAAGTTGCCGATCTCCCCGTGTGTTTGAAGTGATTGCACAGGAGGCTGCATGACAGGAAGTGGCTGAGGGGAGCAAAGTTGGGTCATGTGGCAGGGGGGTGGGCGGGGAGAGGACAGGCCTAGGTATTGGAGAAGGTCTGACTTCTGGTTCCAGCTGCACCCAGTTTTTGCTGTGTGCCCTGGGACAAGTTCCTAGACCGTTCTGGGCCTTAGACTGAAGGGGAGGAACCGGATTCCCTCTAAGGTGACTTCTGATGCTGGCATTCTAGAAGTCTGTATGTAGGAGACACAGGGAGGGGGCCAAGGGGTTGGGAAAGGTCTTGTGTCCTGTGCCATGATGAGGGCTGGGTCTTGGAAAGATCACCCCAGTGGCTCTGAGTGCTCGTGTGTGTACACGGTGAGTTCAGAGCCGTTCCTTCACAAGGATTTTGGAGGCTCCGGGCTGACAGTGGTGAGGCCCAGGCCTGCAGCTGGCAGCCCCGCCCTGGTGGAGCTGCTGGTGGGTGCAGAGAGGCTTGAGCTGGCTGAGCACTGTGCTTACGACTTGACCCAGCCTCTGGAACGAGGGGGGAGGTGGGAGGGGTAAGGGAAGGACTTAGTGGGATACAAGAGGGTATTTTTTTTGTTTGTTTGCTTTTTTTACTTTACCCTTGGAAAGATACTTACATAGACTCGTTAGAATCTGTTTAAGGATAAATACAGGCAAGAATATATCATTGTGCTTTGCAGATACTGCATTTTTTTTTTTTAATATACAAATCGACGGTTTGCATCAGTCCCGTGTTGAGCAAGTCTGTACCATTTTTCCAACAGCATTTGCTCACTTCATGTCTCTGGGTCACATTTTGGTAATTCTTGAATTTTTTTTTTAAAGATTTTATTTATTTATCCATGAGAGACAGAGAGAGAGAGGCAGAGGCAGAGGCAGAAGCAGGCTCCCCAAGGAGCAGGGAGCCCAATGCGGGACTCGATCCCAGGACCCTGGGATCATGAACTGAGCCGAAGCAGACACTCAACCATCTGAGCCACCCAGGCACCCCCCCCAGTTCTTGAATTTTTGAAACTTTTTCATTATTATATTTGTTATGGTGATCTGTGATCAGTGATTATGCCTTGCCGAAAGCTCAGGTTAACCATGGTTAGCATTTTTTAGCAATAAAGTATTTTTAAATTCAGTTATGTACATTTTTTTTGGCATAATGCTGCTGTATACTTACTAGACTACTGTCTAGTGTAAACATAACTTTAAAAAAAAATACTTATTTGACAGAGAGTGAGCGAGCATGAGTGGAGGGGTGGGGAGCAGGAGCGGGAGAGGCAGACTCCCTCCTGAGCGTGGATTCCCCCCGATTGGGGCTTGATCCCAGGACCCTGAGATCATGACTTGAGCTGAAGTCAGCTCCTTAACCAACTGAGCCACCCAGGTGTCCCAACATAACTTTTTTATGTACCAGAAACCCCCCAAGATTCATTTGACTCTCTTTCTTATGATACTCACTTTATTGCGGTGGTCTGGAACCGAACCAGCCAGATCTCCGAGGTGGGCCTGCAAATGCATTCATCTGAGAGTACTGAAGGGAAAAATAATAAAATGGGAATAGTGGTTCTAGTAGTTTTGACTTATGGGGATCTGGTTTTTTTCCTCTAATTCTCCAGATATTCTATAATAGTGTCTTTCTTACTTCTCTCAAAGACTACCTGTCCAGTTTATGCTTTGCCCCTGGGTATGGCCTGCTTATTCAGTGAGTCTCATTGCTGATGTCTGCGCACAGATCCCTGGCCTGGGGACTTTTACCAAGTCCCAGCCTCATTTCCCCACCTGTAAATGAGTGACCCTGCTCTGTCCACTTTACAGGGGAAACGGGGGAAGAAAACATTTGGAAGTTCACCTCCCTCTGCAAAGGGAAGGACAGGTGAACTAGTAATGAGGGGGGCAGCTGGGTGGGAAGTGGGGGGGGTCCGAGTGCAGGGGAGGGGTTGGGGCTGGTTCTGGGGGTACTGCCTTGCCTGGCCCCGGCAGAGACACGAGGGGCTCTTCTGGACTGACAGCTGGTTGCACCTGTGGAGGCTATTTGGGAAATGACTTTCGAAAAATCATAAGGCAGCTCCCAGCCTCTGCCACGCATATTCAGAAAGCCCACAATGCTCTGTGCTTGGTATCAAGGTCCAGAATCGAAATTCCTGCCCCCCCCGTCTCTCTGTAGTCTTTAGCCTGTAGCCTCAGCAAGCATGCAGGTCTTATTAGTTGTGTTTTTCCCCCTGCCTTATGATCCAACCATAGATACTCATAAGGGTGATGAAGCAACGAAGTTTGAAATTCCGATTATTCGTGATAACTGATTACCTCCTGTGGGTCATGTGTTCAAGTCTGGATTCTCAGAGTGGGAATCCACTGACTTCCTGCCCTGCTTTTACAACAGGTTGCCATTTCCTCTCCTGACAATTCTTTCTTGAACCCTGAATAAGGGGGAATAAGGGACCCTGGTGTCCAGTGTTTGCAAGCCAAGGGCTGGCTATGTGATGGCTGCGGGTCTTGGGACTCATGGTCAGGGCTGGTCTGTCTGGAGAGCGTTGACCCTTCCGCTCCCCAGTCCACCTGTGTCAACTCCCTCCTTTTCTGTATTCTCTCCCCTGCAGATGTCAAGCCTTCCAACATCCTCGTGAACTCCCGTGGGGAGATCAAGCTCTGTGACTTTGGGGTCAGTGGGCAGCTCATTGACTCCATGGCCAACTCCTTCGTGGGCACACGGTCCTACATGTCGGTATGAGCAGTGGATTCCATTTCTTGAGCATCTGGCCTGGCTGGGGATAGGGGTGAAGTGGGTGGCTTTTCCTGTGGAGCCAGAACCTGTGTGCTGGGTGATGGGCTTGGAGGAGAAGGAATTGAGGGAGGAGGCGTCACTGCCCCTCCCCCAGGAGGTGGCAGCATCAGCATGTTCTCTTCTTCCCCCCATGCCATGAGCTCCGCAGGGGCAGCGATAGGACCATGGGGCAGGGGGGGATCTTAGTTGTCCCTAGGGGCTGGCTTGGGGCCTGGCATGTGGTAGGTGCTTGGGGAGTGCTTGGTGAGCAGGTTAATGTTTGGTTGACTGAATGGGTGGTAAATGGCTTGGGTGCTGCAGAGAAGGATTCAGAAAGGGGGAAACGTGACTCTGGGTGAGTGCTGGTGTAGAGGGGCATTAGGGTGAGTGGGGATCTCCATGGAGGTGGCAGTGAGTGCAGGCACGGATCAATCCGTGGGGGAGGCACAGAGGCTGGGGCATCCCAGCACATAGGGTGTTTTCCGCGTTCTCGTCCAAATCCTTGAGTGATCTCATTTGTTCTACGTGGTTGCCCCGTGAAATGCAGATCATCGCTCCCATTTTTAGAGTTGAGGAAAGCCAGATGCAGAGCCTGGATTGAAAGCCAGGTCTCCTGGCCAGTTAGTCCCCTTTGCTCAGCACGCCCTCACTTGCCTCTTGGGTCCGATTCGGCAGCTGCTTCCGGTCCCCACCGTGACAGCCACTCTCAGCATGACTGGCCCAGTGCTGACCCACATTTCCACGCCCTCCACTCCAGTGACACACGGTCTTTCAGAAACATGAAACCAGTGGGCCCTTCAGCTTCTTCCCTAAGTGTCTAAGAGTTGAGTAGCTGGCATTCTGGGCCACTCACCTGCCAACTGCAAAGTTCAAAATCACTTAACAGGCCCTGGGACCCATTGATCCAGGGTTAGTGGTTTGGGTTTTTGTGGTTATATGGTCAGTTCCAAAATAGTCCAGTGTTTGAGTTAGTGAAAAATCCTATGGGAGATATTAATGATGTCCAAAAAAATGTACAATGGTCAGAATGATTTTTTTTTTTTTTGTAGAGTTCTTGAAATACCTGTGCCATTTCAGTTAACGCTGGATAAAAATAGTGCTTTGTGTAGCACTATGTACTTTTTCCCTGACTCTTCCTGCCAGTAACAACCCATATTGAGTAGCATTTTGCAACATCTAACATATATTTGCATTTGGTTTGACCTTCTCAGTAACCCCTGTAAGGAGAAGCGGGTATTTTGTGATGTCTGTATTGTCGTCACCACCACCTTCATCAGCTTCACTTTATAGATGAGGAAACTGAGGCTCAGGATCATGTGGTTTACAAGTTGCAGAATTGGGACTTGAACATGATCTCCTGACCCCAGATCCTTTGCCTTTTCTGCTGTTCCATGTTGTCCAAGGACAGTCAGTGAGTCCGTGGTGGAGCTGGTCTTAGAGCTCAACTTTCCTGACTGTAAAGATCAGTGTTCTTTCTATCCACTGCACACCTCATTCGTGACCCATGTTCCAGAAGCCGCACGTTTCAGACCCAGGTGACAAGATGAGCCTCGCAGGCTGGGCTTTGAACCAGCTACTCTGCACGTGCAAGGCAGTGATGAGGCTGGGCAAAGCTGGGGGTGTGAAGCTGGAGCCCCAGCTGAAGCGGCAGCTGGGGTCAGGTGGGCCGGAGGCTGTTAGTTGAGGGCAGTGAGGAGGCGTGGGTCAGAGCCCCAGGAGTCATCCAGGATTTGGTGAACACAGTAGTTGGAGACAGGTCAGAAACCAAATTAAAGCAGTTAGTGGAGGTCCTAAAGAAGGTAAAATCCATCAGCAGCTCCAGGGCCAGGGCCAAGACCAAGCAGGGCAGCCCACTCCCTGCAGTGCAAACAAGCCTCAAAGGGGCAGGGATTCTTGAGGCCTCCCTTTGAGCCTCCATGGGGATGGGCCTCTCCCTCTGCTGAATGGGCCTGGATTAGCTCACAGGTGATCAGAACTGTCTGTGTCTCCTGCAGCCAGAAAGACTCCAGGGGACTCATTACTCGGTGCAGTCGGACATCTGGAGCATGGGGCTCTCTCTGGTTGAGATGGCGGTTGGGAGGTATCCCATCCCTCCTCCAGATGCCAAGGAGCTGGAGCTGATGTTTGGGTGCCAAGTGGAGGGAGATGCGGCTGAGACGCCACCCAGACCAAGGACCCCTGGAAGGCCCCTCAGCTGTGAGTGGCCTGGTGTGGCCCCCGCTTGGACTGGGAGCAGGGGGGTGGGGACCTTACTCTTTTTTGGGTTTCTGGAGGGCTGATTCTCTGAACATTCTCCCAAGACTGACTGCCTGTCTGTGGATGCCAGGCTGGGGCCAGGGCGGGAAGCAGAGCAGGGGTCTCCGGGTGGGTGTTAACATTACTGTTACTACCAACATCTTCTCACCCTTTGTTCAGAGTGCTGGCTCTGTTCCTGACACAGCATTTAGTACTTTATATGCACTATCTGAATTTTAAAAAATCATGACATCTTTTAGGTAGATTTTTTTTTGAGATAAAATTTACACAGCATAAGATGCACATTTTAAAGTGTACATTTCAGTGGATTTTAGTATATTCTTATGTGTTGTGCGACCATCACCACCGTGTACTTCCAGAACATGTCCATCACCCTAACAGAAACCTCACCTCCATGAGCAATCACTCCCATCTCCTCCCACCCCCTGGCAACCGCTAATCTACTTTGTGTCTCCATGGATCTGCCAAGTATTATCTAATTTTAATAGCGATCGTGTGTGAGCACTATTATAATAATCTCTATTTAGATACGAGGAGACTGAGGCACAAAGTGCCTGACTTGTCAAGACTGCACACCGTAAACGGCCAAGTCTTGAGTCCTAGGTGCTGAGCGCTGCGCAGCGTGGCCTGCCTTTCGGATCACGCATACTGAGAAGTAAACCTGGTGCTTGGAAGATCCAGGCCCAGCCACCGTCTTCTGATGTACTTCCTGCTGGGGCTTGTGTGACCATGAGGACCTGGTGTCTGCCCCTGGGAGGCTCTCAGGAGAGAGGGAATGTATGAAGGGAGAAACAAGAGGAGGGCAGGGATAGCTGATGGTGGTGGGTCACTGGAGGGGCTGCGGCTGTGGCCCCTGAGGCTGCCCTGGGACTCTGGAGGATAAAAGAAGAAACCCAAGTTCAGGGAGAATTAAAACTGAATCCTTGAGTTACTTAGTTATTACCTTATTTACTCCTGTCTCAATGTAAGGAAGGGAAGAAGGGCAGACATGATGATTATCCATCTCCACTGTAGCAAATTCAGTACTAAGCTTAGCAGTCAGTGGATTTGCCTGAGATCGCAAACCTTGGAGGTGGTAGAGCCCAGCCTCCTACCCTGGCTGGCCAACTGTGTGGCCTTTGCTGGACCCCCCTGTGTTCAGCTTTATCTGTGGCTCTTGTGTCTCTGCTTATCATCTACGACCCTGTTCTGGTCCCCAGGACCCTTACTCCAATCCCTAGCCTCACAGTGGCAAATAACTTCCTGTTTTTTTGAGAAGTGTTTTCTTTTTTCTTGTTATAAAATCTGTAGCTTATGGAATGGACAGCCGACCTCCCATGGCAATTTTTGAGTTGTTGGATTACATAGTCAACGAGGTAAGTACTGCATGGCTTCTTTGACTTTGGTATTTGCTTCTATTAAGAGAACAGTTTATTTGATTGGGATACTTGTGAGTTGTTTGCACAGTGAGGCTTTTTGGGCCCCAAGGGGATTCTTGTATGGCATCATGCTCTTGGAATGGAGTGGCTGGTTTAGAGGTTACAGGTGTCCCTTCCCCAGCGAACATCTTTGGGTAGCTCTGAGTTTCTCTCCCTTTCTCATTGTCAGGAGCCTCGAGTGTGCCCATTCCATTCTTACTGCTTCATTCACCAGGCATTTCTTGGGTGCTTACTGTGGGCTGCATGCGCACTGCAGGGTGATGGTAGGGATGAGGTGCAGTCCACAGATGGAAAAACAGAAGTCCCTAGTCGTGAAGACTGTTAGCTTCACATGGGAGGCGAGACACACACATACATACCTGTAGGATAGGGTCTTCTCTGGTAAGTGCCATTAAAAACCAGTAGATGTAAAAAAAATGACAGTGTAGAAATAGTATGGAAAATATTCACTGTAGATTGTGTGAAAAACACTACAAAGTACTATGTATACGGTGATCAAGTCTTTAAAAAATATGAAAAAAATTCTATGCATGTATGTGCATATAAAGTCTGGAAAGTAGTATGAAACTGATTCGGGGTGATGGAAGTTTCTTTTGGCTTATTGCTGCTGGCTGACTTTAATGCAAAGAACACACATTATTTGTGTTTAAATTAAAAGAGGATCGAGGACGCAAGAGACCGACCAGCAGTCCTCCAACCCCGGTTAGAGGGGGTGGGAAGCGGTGGTGCAGAGGGTGGGGCAGGGCTAGAGGAGCAGGGCTTCGGGACGGGATGTTAGGTGGCAGGGCCAGCACGCCCGGCTCAGGGGCAGCCTGGGTAGTGCGTGAGAACCAGCTCTGTGAGGCTGGGGAGGCCGCTGGGGTACACAGTAAAAGGCATAGCCCTGTGCTCTTATTTAAGAGACAAGAGGAATGACTTTTCATACTTCGTACTGTGCTCTAAAACCAGACCTCAAAAGGGTCCCCTTGTCCCTTACAAACTCAACAGGGAAAATCCTGTTTCACCCCAGCATCACTGGCCAGGGAGGTTAATTGACCTCTCCTTACTGTCCAGCTTAATGCTAAGCACCATGGGACATGCAACAGAAGGATGTGATCTCAGCTGTTTAAGGACTCAACGAGGCAGAATGGCTTGCGTCTGTGGTGGTTAAGAAGGCCACCCTCTACTGCTGGGACCTGAGCTGGGGGGGCCACATTAAGACAGGAGATGGCCTGGGCTAAATAAGCCGCTGCCAGTCTCCTGGTGTGCCCTGCTTGCTTCTGGGGGGCCAGCTGGCTTCATTATCCTCTTCGTACAGGTGAGGAAGCTCAGGCACCAGGAAGAAAAGCTCAGGTGCTTCCCACCCAGTGCTCTTTCTTTACCACCCACACCTTCCAGGCCACTGGGCTGTATGGCAGCAGGTGTGGGTGCCTCACAGCCCTGGCTTTGCCCCTCATCCTGCTCAGGACCAGCCTGGCCTCGGGAAGCCAAACTGTCCGTCTCTCCCTTGAGCGTTCCTTTTCCCCCTCAGCAGCAGCAACAGTCTGCAGGGTGCCCTGAGAGCTGGGTTTTAGTTCCTGACTCAGATCAGGCTCACTGACCTGCTGTTCTGGTAAGGCCTTCCAGGCGAGAGGGTGAGGCAGGACTTTTAGGTGGTGTCAGTGTCTTAATTTTCAGTCTCAGATCGCCTGTTGGTCTGGGTTGCACATCAAGGCAGTGCCATCCCGGGCACAGTCTGGGAGTGTGCTCATGAGGAAGCTGCACTCAGACCCAGCACAGGTTGCGCGGGGGTGGAGCGCATGAGCCAGGTGCCCCAGGGCCCTGTCCCGTGTGACCCTGCATGACCTCCACTGCATACCCTGGGAAAACAGAGCTGGTGCCCGTGTCCTTGCACCAATGCCTGCGCACGGCCGCATTCCTTGAGTGAGGGTGCAGGGAACATTTCCTTCCAGACTCAGTCTTCTGTCAGCCACTGTTTTATTATTAACCTTGCTCCACTTCTTCAGGTCTCAGAAAAGGGCTACACATTTTATTACTATTTAGGTAGCTTCTGTGACGTGCACAGGTGGGGGTCTGCATAGCCCCCTAGCTGCGGCCGCTAGTAATTGCTGGGTATGTGTCCACGCCACACCGCAAGGTTTACAGTTGGGAGTGTCATGAGGCCCTCCGCAGCTCAGAGAACAATAAACTAAGATTCACCGAGAAACAGTGATTTGTTTAGTCACTAGACAAGAGAGTGGCAGAAGACAACCTGGGCCGTAGTTCTAAGTGTGCGTCGTGAGACCAGAGGTCCCACCTGGCCCCCCAGGCCTGCCTCCCCGTGGCTGTGTAAGGGCAGCACCGCGCCGAGGTCTGAGGGGGGGGGGCAGTTTGTGGGGAATATGGGTGGAGAAGGAAGCCACGCCTTTCTTAGGTCTTGACATGTATTTGCAGCCTCCTCCAAAACTGCCCAGTGGAGTATTCAGTCTGGAATTTCAAGATTTTGTGAATAAGTGGTAAGTCCCCTCCTTGCCCTCTGCAAGAGTACGCTGCTTTTGTCAGCCTCTCCGCCCAGTCTTGGGGAGCAGAGCTCTGCCCTTTCCCCTGCACTTCCAGAGTGCCACGACTTCGGGGACTGGTCAGACGACGGCAGTGGATGAAGCTGCAGCTTTCGGCACCTGCTCTGCAGGGCTTGGCATGGTGCCTTTTGGTCTTCGTTTAATTCCGCAGGCATTTGTTAACCTGCGGGCGTGCCGCTCTGCCAGAACAGAAGGCGGAGAAGGCTCAGGCACTCCTCAGAACCTGCGGGGGGGGGGGGGGCAGGCACATAAGTGCAAGCAATTTGAGGGGAAACCAGCGCCAGGCAAGCTCTCTCACCTTATCTTTTTCTTTCAGCTTAATAAAAAACCCAGCAGAGAGAGCAGATCTGAAGCAACTCATGGTAAGTCCACTGATTTCCAATTTGTACACGTCCTGTTTATTCATTTGTCCTCCCTCAGTCTACCTGCCCAGTACTCCGAGCCCATTCCCTGCTCCGCCTCGGCCGCTGTGCTCCCGCCGCCCCAGGGGCTGTAGGATCCCGAACAGCGGCCCCCCGTCTCCGCCGGGCAGTGTAAGGGCCGAGGGGAGGGCAGAGCTCCTGTGCCCAGGCCCCAGGGGAGGAGCGCAGGCTCTGGGTGGTGCATGGGAGCTGTGGCCTCACAGCCTATGAGATGAGCAGTGCAGGCTCTTGCGGCAGCTGCTGGCCCAGGACAGGGTCTGGGAGTTCCTTCCAAGAGAAGCTCTAGACCCAGGACTCTCAACCTTTCCTTTGGGTTTTTGACCACCACTTACTCTGTTTCCTTGCACATAGGTTCATGCCTTTATCAAGAGATCAGATGGGGAGGAAGTGGATTTTGCAGGTTGGCTCTGCTCCACCATTGGCCTTAACCAGCCCAGCACACCGACCCACGCAGCCGGTGTCTAAGGACGTGGGAAGCGGCGAAGAGTGAGTCCCCTGCCCAGTGGTGTGCCATGTCGCTTCCGGGCCTCTTGCCCACACCTGTGTGTTCAGACGTGCATCTCACCTATGACAAAGGATGAAGAACACAGCATGTGCCAAAATTCTACTTGTGTCATTTTTAATATTACTGTCTCTATTCTTCCTGTTCTCTCCCTAAGTGGATTGGCTTTGTGCTTGGGGCTATTTTTGTGTATGTCGATCAGCACACGCACAACGTTGAATTACAGTGAAACTTTGGTGACCGTGGGTAGTCATTCTTACTGAAAATTGCACTGCTCTTCCCTCACCGTGACTGGCTAGCTGCCTGTATTTTCGGGATTCTCTGACACTTGGTGGTACTGCATTCTTGCCAGGCGTACCTTCTGTTTGAGCAGGAAGGGGCCTTGTAAGATCCTTCACAGGCAGTGCATGTGAAGCATGCTTTGCTGCTATGATAAAGAACATCAGAAAGTATGTATCATTTTATTATATTTTTGCTTTTGGTGTAGAATGAAGCAATCTCTATCAAAATCTAGCCAGAGCCCTTCACTGCCATGATAGCTGGGGCTTCACCAGTCTGTCTACTGTGATGATTTGTAGACTTCTGGTTGTATTTCTATATTTATTTTTAAATATATTATGTGGGATATTTAGTGGTTTATGTCTCAAGTTTGAATTAGTGTTTCTAAAATGGTGGTTACTTTGAATGTTACAAATGGATCAAGGCATTAAAATACGAGATTTCTCTTTCCCCAAATCCAAGTACTGATGCTATTGTAAACAAGTGTGTATAGTGCCTAAAAATTGTATGAAAATCCTTTTAACCATTTCAATCCAGATGTTTAACAAATCTAATCTCTTATTCTAATAAATATACTGTCAAGTTAAAAGGATGGAAAAATATGTCTCCTTTTGGGGTAGGATTTTCAGTGTCTCTGGTACACATACACAATAAAGTCCAATGATTTAGCCAAGCCTTCTTGTGAGGGCACAGGTGGAGACGGGAAGGAGGCTGGAAAGCAGAAATGCCATAGTGAAGCCAAGTTCGGTGCTCTGGGCTTTAACGGATCCGTGACTCCAAGTTTTGGACTTTGTCCAACACTTTTCTCCACTTATGTGTGAATCTTCCAGCTACCTTTCCTGTGGCCCTGTGACTAGATCCCCTCTCTTCCTGCCATTTCTACACAGGGAAAAGCAGTAGGCAAGGTGGGGTTGGGGTGTCACTGGCGTGCTCCCAGGAACACTCCACTCTTGGCCAGCCTGACTGGTGTGGGAGCCTCCGCCCAGGACATCCAGTCCCATGCTGGAGCAACTGTCTCCCTGCTTTCACCAGTGACTTTTTTCCACTTTCCTGGAGAGGAATGGACCTGGTGCTGGCTTTGTCCTGTGAGGTAGCACTGAAGTCACAGGAGACAAAGCCATGTCCCAACTGACCACAGATGCCTTTTCTGCCCAAGTGACTTTC
This sequence comes from Eumetopias jubatus, assembly GCF_037043125.1. Classification (NCBI taxonomy): domain Eukaryota; kingdom Metazoa; phylum Chordata; class Mammalia; order Carnivora; family Otariidae; genus Eumetopias; species Eumetopias jubatus. The sequence continues at coordinate 106,456,862 of NW_028274813.1, forward strand.
GGAACTTGAGGGACACGTGATGCTGCCTGGGTGGCACCTCTTCCATCATTTTCTTCGAGACGCAGCTTAGAGAAAACCAAAATAAACATGTCTTTAAAAAGATAAGGCCTGTTTTGTTTTCAAACTAAAAGCAGGACCTGGGTAAAGCTCCTGAGTTGGCAGTTCCATTCTGAGCCTACCAGAGCTTGGAATCCAGGCAGGGTTTTAAAAACAGCTCACTGGTATATATACGGCTGCCTCAGCCAGTCCGTTTTCTCTTGCTGTGAGGCCAACGTCGGTTCTAAGCCAACAGTCTAACCTAAACAACATCCATTCAGACCAGGGTTTAAGACTCGCACCCTGTGTCTTTTGCTAAGGGACAGGATACAAACCGAGGTCTCGTTAAAATGTGCAAACTGCATCTAGGGAGGAAGGTGTCACCTAGAGTCTAATAACTGGATTTGAATGCTTTCATGTTTAGTGTCTTTTGAGGGATGTTGTACGTTCTCTATTTACATACAAAAGTGTGTTACATTTTGAGAGTCAAAAAGGTTTTTTTCCTGGTAATTTTTACCAAGAATGAGGTTACCTGCCTCAGTCTTGCTGTTTTGAGGTCCCTATGTCAAATCCCTTCCTTAGACTCCCTCTTGCTGAGACACCAATAGCTGTGTTTTCGCATGATACCTCGTTAGCACACCACAACCACCTGTGAAAGTGCTGGCTCAGGTAGGCAGACCTTTGACCGCAGGACTCTTGAGAGCTGCCAAGAGTTAAGAAGGCAAGCAACCAGTCAGCAGTAGAGCCAGAATTCACAGCCAACTCTTCTAGCTCTCAAAAACCCCTGTTCCTATTTTAAATAAAATAGCTTGATTGCTTTTCATTGCAAAAGTTTTCACACGGTGTTTTCCAAGAAACATGCTCATTTAAACTTCTATTTCCTTTAAGAGTAGCTCAAAATAACTTTAATGAAATGTTGATTAATAAATATACTCATGTTCTTTTCTGGAACAGTTACAAAAGAAGTTTTGCTTGAGGAGATTCTTTGTGTTGTTTGGCTTTTCTGTTGCTTGGGCAGGGCAAATTTTATAAAATTAAGCAACTACTTAACTGTATATTCACTGGAAGAGGGATAGTATGCATAAGTGAATCTCAACTACAAGTACTAAGTTTTAATAACTGTTATTCTGTAACTGTCATTATTACAAAACCCCAATCTCCCAGGCATAGTGATTTAACAGCACATTTCCTAAGTCCAGCAATGGGTTTTAAACCATCCTGCTGTATTTTTTGCCCCAGGGGAGGAACTAATCCTTTTCTCTGTTACTATCTGGAAACCAGGAAGCTGCATGACAGCTCTTTATCTGTACTTTGTTTCTAAGCACATTTTACTAAACATTGTGATATCTCAACCTACCTATGATGGCAGCCCTACAAAGCCCTCCGCAGCACAGTATTCCTACCTGCTCCACTGAGAGGTGGCGGCAGCTTGTGTTCTCTAGTGGCCCTCTGTGCTCCTCACTTGTCATCTTTCTCTCCTAAACTGTGGCCTTGCTCTGCTCACAATGGCTCAGTGGCATGCAGACAGCCTTTAATTGGTTTTCTTAAGAGGCAATGTTGACTGGAAAGGCTGACTTGTATTTAAACTCTGCCCTTTGTGCAAATGCCAGACTTTCTCAATAGCATTTTAGAGGAAATTTTGTTTTGAGCATAATTACTAATACAGTCACAGCACCACCCATATTGCTCAATGCTAAGACACTGCAGCTCTGCTTTTCTGTATGTCACTAATTTTTGTCAAAGCGTTCTGAAACTTGAGTTCTTGATGGAACCATTTTCACAACTACACATCCTAAAGTTCTTCCTTGTAAAGCAGGCCAGAGGGCCTATGGAAAGAATTTTTTTTGAAGAAACAAAAGTTCCTGAGATGTAGAAACTTAATTCCTCTAAGCTGGGCTCTTCCCTACCCTGCTTCAGGAATCTGATTCTTCTTCCTCCTCCTCCTCCTCCTCCTCTTCGGGCACATGGCTCCTTGTGCTCAACTCCAGTGCAGTTTGGTTGATTGATGCTTCATTGTCTACATGCACCAACATCTGCTTTAGGCAAGGACATTATGGATTAGTAGGAAAGATGCTGGCCTCAAAGCAGCAAATTCTTAAATAGGTTTTAAAATCAAATCTCAATTGCATCCTCATGCCCAATATTTATCATCAGGAGGTAAGGCCACTTCCTATTTCTCCCCTGACCCTCTTACCCCCACCTCCCCATTGCCAAAATGGGAGGAGAGTAAATGCCCTAGATTTGACAGAATGTTACCTGATCTACAAACATGGTTCATGCCGAAGATTTATGCTGGCCTAGATGTGCTACTTTCAAATGGTTTTAGATGGCTTAAACACATCTGGGAGAAAAAGTGCTCAAATATGGTATATTTAGAAAGAAGAATATTGTACCATTTTACTCGCGGACATTAGCAGGAGGAGATGTTGAGGACTGGAATTCACTTGTTCGCACTATGCTTTGTAGCTGAAGCTACACTCTTAAATCCCAGGCTTACTTATTCATGAGGCGGTGGAAGTTTTTGACAAATGCCTGCAAAGCTCTCCGACTCTCCCTGGGTTCACTGGAGTAACTAGAAAGGTCAGATGACTAGGATGGTGCGGGCAATACAATGGTACCTCATTAATCAAAGTGTGACCAGCTGGTAGAAAGGTGGGCTGTTTCCTGTCTATAACAGTGATATGAAATAACCAGTTCATTAAACTAGAAAGCTCTCACAAGCAATTCCCTGAGTCCTCTGGGCTTGATAATGTAATTTACAAAAATTTTTGGCCTCCAAGCAGCACAAGAGCAGAATGCACTTTGAATTCTCTCCCTAGGCCCACACTTGATTCAACTTACATCATGTGACTGTTCAGGTGCAGGTTTAGAAGAGAGTATCTCATCCCCTCTCCTAGAACTAATCATTGATTGGAGGGCTAGTTCTTCGACCTAGAAAAGAAGAGGTGAGGACACTCTGCTTACTATTTCACTGGGCTACTGACATGGGTAAAATCTGCTGAGCATGCTGTCAAAGGCGAGCATCATGAGGAGACGTGAAAACAGTGTCACCTCTGTGCAGCTCTAGAGGGAAGGGTGGGGCTCTTAATCTTTCCCCACATTTTTAAGGAAAAGAGCCAAGAAAACCTCCAGGCCTTTCCCTGGGTGTACAGGTTCATTCCCCTAGATACAGCAGATTTGGATAGAAAAGCCAAGTGTGCCCTTAAAAAAGCCAGGTGTCTTCTGATTCCACAGAAGGCCGATTCCCTAGACTCTAGATTTCTACCCAGTAATAAGAAAGTGAAGGCAGGAAGAACGGAAAGTGGAAGTGTTTCCCGGAGCATAAGGGAACAGAGGCTTTAGAGGTCCTGGTCACCAGCATACACTACACACCCGCTGGGTACTTGTACAGGTACTAGTGGTACAAACACATAAATAACTGCAGGCCATTACAACTGTCCTGAGGAAAATAATATTACTTTGATATGTCATAGCTGTACAATGCTTTTAGCTTACAAAAGGCCTTCAAAACCCGCATCTCATTTGGGCTTAAAGATCCTGAAGAAGAGTTACCAGGATCATCTCACTGGGGCTAAAGAGGGTGGATTAGGCCCAGGTGTGGGAAATGGCCCAGGTGCACCAAATCTCGTCCAGGCCATGGAGTCCATAGCAGCTGCCAGAATTAAAGCTACTGGGAACTCTGCGACACCTCTTTCCTCAGGCCCTGGCTTGCTTTCTTTGCACAACGGATCTACGCGTCTCTTCTGGCTTAACAATACTGGAGCTGTTTCAAGCGCCAAAAGCAGCTAGTAAATGGTGGCTAGCACATACTGAAGGAGCTGGGGAGGAGGGGGTCCGGGACAGGGAGAGCCTGGTCCGGGCTTAGGGAGGTCGCACTTGCTCAGCGCAAGATGTGCGGAGCACCTGCATTTACGGGTGTTGGCGGTGTGGCGGTAGCCTTGCCACACGTACAGATCGCTGGACCTCAGCCTAGGCCTGCAGGATCAAGATTCTCAGAGAAGTGGGCCCGCAATATCAAACACGCTCCCAGGGGCTTCTCAACCACCAGGTGGACGCCGCCGACGCCTAGGGTTCGCAGGGCAGCGGGGGTGGGGGGGTGCACGCAGGGTCACCTTGAGCCGGTTCAGCTGGTCGTGCAGGGCCGCCTTCAACCGGAGAAGCGTCTCCTCCTCCTTGCGCAGCTCCTGAAGCCGGCTCAGCATGGCGCCTCCGCCCGCCCGCCGTCCGGCCCAGCGCTCGGTAATGACGTCACTAAGCCCGCGTTCCCGGAAACCGAGCCGCGGGCCGGGCGGGGCTAGCGCCACGTGGGTCAAAGCGTTTCCGGCCGGCGTCCGCACTCTCGCTAGCTGCTTCACGTTCGACCTGCTCTGTCCCGCACAACCCCGGTTTTTAACCAAAAAACTTAAGTAATCATCAGGAATCCTAAAGCACAGGACGTGGAGCCATAAAGAACTCGGGAGATAAAAACGGTCAAGTACCCAGTTTCAAACGCTTTTGAGCAGTACTCCCAGCATCGAACTTTAGTTTTTTGCAACTTAAAGTTGTTTTAAACGCCATAAAACCTGCAGACGCATCTGAGGGCAGAGACCAAAACCACGAGCATCTAGCACAGAGGCGCACGAGCCCTGTTGATTTTTGCAGGCAAAGATTCCTGGCCACGTGAAAGTTGTTACCAAGAGGCTGCGCAAATTAAGAGCAGGAAGATTAAATTGGTGCTAACAAATTCAAAAGGGATGTGGAGCCTTTAAATGCTAAGGAACAGAGATCTTCTGTATCTGCAAACCAGAGGATACATCACCTGGATATGTACTTAAAGGAAACAAACCAGATGCAAAACAAGACCCTGACAAGAGACAGGTCAGGACAGGTCAACTGTTAAGGTGGTAAAGACATGCTGACAAAACAGGGTAGGGAAGGGCGCCTGGGTGGCTCAGTTGGTTAAGCGACTGCCTCCGGCTCAGGTCATGATCCTGGGCTCCCTGCTCAGCGGGGAGTCTGCTTCCCCCCCTGACCCTCTTCCCTCTCGTGCTCTCTCATTCTCTCTCTCAAATGAATAAAATCTTTAACAAAAAAACAGGGTAGGGAAAAAATCCCCAATATCCTTTTGGGTACACTTCTCTGCGGTATACTTGGTCAACGTATCCCTTTACCAAAACCGCAAACCCAGGTAGTTCTGAAACTCATACTGTGGGTCAAAATACTGAAGGTAGCATTTCCCCTAATAACTGTACTCTTTTATCACAGCAGGTTGTAATAACCTTCGTGGAGGAACCATCAGTTTCTTTTTGCAGAGCCTCAATCTATTCTGCCCTCTTGTGGTACTGAGAATAAAAAAACCTCATGTAATTTTACCTATTTTCCAAGGCTTGTTTTTTGTTTTGGGGGAGAATTCTTTTTAAAAAAGATTTGAATGAGCCTGTGACTGAGCATGTTGAGGGAAGAGGGAGAGAATCCCAAGCGGACTCCCCACTTAACTTGGGAGACCAACACTGGGCTTGATCCCATGACCCATGCATGCATGAGCTCTTGACCCAAAACCAAAAGTGGATGCTCAATGGATTGAGGCACCCAGGTACCCCGAGGAGTGCTAAATCTTCTAACAGCTTCTGCACATTTGAGAAGTCTTAACCACTTGCTTTTCAAAAACAGTTCCTACAAATTGGATTTTATATCTGGATTTATGCAGCATTCTTCTTCCCATTCAACTGCGTGATTTACTATGAAGGCAAGGCCCTGTTTTACACCAGACTATAAAATGGAACCAAGAGGCCAGAATTATGGGGGAATAAACAACAAAACTAACCAAGATTCACAAACACATCCAAAAAGTCGTGTTTTTCACTGGCTTTTCATCAGGTCTTTATTCAAAATTAGCTGTCCAAAATGATTTGACTTTTATAGAATTAACCTAAGTTTTTAGGCAGTAGGCTTCTCTGCAGTGGGTTTCTTTTCTGCAGGCTTCTTGTCAGCTGCTGGTTTCTTGGTAGCTGCAGCCTTTTTCCCCACCACAGGTTTCTTCTGCTTCTTCACACCAACAGCCTTCTTTCCTTTCTTCCCAACCACAGGCTTCTTGCCTGGAACCCCCTTCTCATCTGATTTGGCTTCTAAGGCTGCTGCCGCCTTATCCATTCGGAGTTTGTGCTGCAACAAATTAAGAGAACAACTTAAGAATCCTATCTTTCTAAAAAAAAAAAAAAGTTGACCTATCATCAAAAACCAAATTAACACTCACATTCTTGGCCTGGCGAAGAATGGTATTCCGGCGCATGGTCTTTGCATATGGGTTTAGCTTCAACATGATTCTCAGGTTCTTCAGTGGATTCTTCTTCAGGACTCTGCGATGAATCTTCTTGCTGTAAAAAGGTAGTACCGTTAGTATTTTATTCACATTATCCACATTTTTGAAATAACCAATACTATGAGGCTTTAGCAAGAGCAAGTATCACAACTTTACCGTGGTGCTCGGAGGGCTCTTTGGATCTCTGGACTTTTCAAGATTCTGCTAAGGTCTGTATTAAGCATCTTATGCATGGGAAGGCTGAAAAGAAAAAAATGTTGAACAGTAAGATGCTCAATTCCTATTTCTCAGTAAACACTGAAACCCTCCAGAGTTCCATCAGAATTTCCATTACACTACCACCATTCAGAATATCTCACCATTATACAATACTGAATCTGTACATAAGGGAAAATAGCCACACATCATCCATTATTTAGAAAACATGCAAACGAATTCTGAATGTGAATATCCACAGCATGAACATCTGTGTTCAATATATGAACACAAAGAACACTCACTTGTAGTTACTCTTGAGGGAGGCAGCCTTACGCCAAGTGCCATACAGATCGTCTAACTTGCGGAAAGCACTTTCAGTCCAAATGCAGAAACGTCCCACATGCCCACCAGGAGCAAGTTTCAAAATGTTCAGTTTGCTTACATTAAGTAAAGTAATTCCTTTTGAAGGGAAAAGAGAATTAGGGAGACTTTTTTAAATAAAAGACACACAAATCACGTTTATGACTTATGGCTACATAAGGTACATGAGAACTATGTTACTAATTAGGCAGTTTCAACCATTACTGGTGTACTCATTCAGCTGAGAATCAGAAGTTCCACAAAATCATGTGTTTCAGAAACACGGACCATAAAGTGGAATCTCATCATATAAAAGCCAAGTAAGCTTGCATCATATGGGCATTGAAATAAGCAATACAATTACCAGGAATGTTTCTGAAGGCCTTGATGATACCGTTGTCTTCATTGTAGATGATGCAGGGTCCCCTGCGCTGGATACGACGGCGGTTTCTCATTTTGCCCTTGCCAGCTCTCATTCGCTGAGAAGCATAGACCTAAAAAGAGAACATTTAGTATCTTAAGATATGAACCCTGCGACTGATCTTCAAAGTTAAACTCCACTTTACAGATGATGAAAAGGAGCCACAATAAATCGCCCCACATTCACACACAGCCGCAAATGGCAGTCAGGAGTCAAACCTGTTATAAGGTTTGAGTCCTTGTTCTCCTATGCACTGAGTTACATTGTCCTCCAGACATCTTTTTTAAGTTTAAAAATCTGACGACAAATTTGTGTTAAGGACCACCAAAATTTGTTCATTAAGCCTACCTTTTTGATATCATTCCAGGCTTTAAGTTTCTTAAGAAGCAAAACAGCCTCCTTGGTCTTCTTGTAGCCTTCAACTTTATCTTCAACCACCAAAGGAAGTTCAGGAACTTCCTCAATACGGTGACCTGACAATGCCAATCAACACCAACAAATACTTGGTTACCCTGACTTGTGAAAAATCGAGAAACATTTCATGAAATCCACAAAAGCAAAATAACGTATGAAGTGCCAAATCAGAATTCCCACAAATATCATGTGTTTCAGAAACACGGACCAATTAAGTGGAATCTCATCATTTTGACAGTTTAAAATAGAGTAGGGACATGATTAAGTTTGAGTGGAAAGTTTTCTAATACACGAAATCACCACATTCCAATTAGTTCACCAGTTATTACACAATATTCACTGATGACTTTACTATAGATTGAAGTAGAACTATTATTTGGTAGAGAGAAATTTAGTCAGAGACTTTGGGATGAATAGAATCTACACAGGTTATTATTAACATGAATGAAATGGATCAGGTGGAGGGGGGAAAAAAGGGTATTTTGTCCCATTCCTGTAATACAAAATATACAAACCTTTAGACATGACCAGTGCTGGTAAGGCTGAGGCAGCCAGGGCAGAGCAGATGGCATATCGCTTCTGTGTTGTGTTTACTCTGCGATGCCAACGGCGCCAGGTTTTGGTTGGTGCAAACATGCGGCCCCCACGACACATCTATTTTCCAAGTTAAGAATCACATTTCCCAAATTTTAGGAATTAAAAAAGGGGTATGTCTTGCTCAGTAAGAATTTTCGTCACCCTTCTGAACCAGCTTACTGACAGCAGGCAACTGTCGCTGAGAACAGAGTAAGACGCAAATTACGACATCATTGCAAGCAAAACTTCCCAATGCCAAGCCCCTATCTGCCCAGGGCAATGTTTAACCTAAACACTATTGGTATGTTGGATATATTTTCAAAACTGCTAACATGAATAAACCAGGCCCAGTCTGATAAATTCCACAAGAGCTGACCAATCCAGAGTAAAACAAAGGATACATTTCCAAAAGCACCCTGGCCAGAACGGTGAGTCCCTCCGCCTCGAACTCTGGGAATTCGAGCCACAGCTCTGCCAGTACCCCAAGACTCAGCACTGGTTTGATGACCTGCAATTGGGAAGAAATACAAGTTTTAGCTATACTCAACCATCTATCAACCTAGGACTATTATGCAGGATAGCAACAGCATCAGAACATCCAGGAAAATCATGCTGATTCAGAAACACGGACCAATGGAGTGGAATTTCATCACTGCTGTTAAGTAGGTCTTAAAAAATATCAACCCTTGAAAAATCCATACCTGCCAATTCACTGACAGCATACGGCTGTCTGTTGTTTTTGCGCAAGTTGGTGTGAACAAAGTTCACGATATCAGGTCGAATGGGAGCCTTGAAAACAGCAGGCAAAGTAACATTTTTGCCAGATGATTCCCCCTTTTCGGAGTACACAGATATCAATGGACGAGCACACGCCTGGGAAAAAGAAAAAAATACCGATGTTGACAATGTCAGAGACACTATTCTCACACATCAACAGTATCTTTATTTATTTTTAAAGATTTTATTTATTTATTTGAGAGAGAGACTTCGAGACAGCATGAGAGGGAGGAGAGTCAGTGGGAGAAGCAGACTCCCTGCTGAGCAGGGAGTCTGATGTGGGTCTGGATCCCACATCCTGGGATCATGACCCGAACTGAAAGCAGTCGCTTAACCAACTGAGCCACCCAGGCACCCCTCAACAGTAACTTTAAAGACTGAGTTACAGATGAGATTTGAATTTGGGTAGATAGACAACGCTTAGGGCTGAAACAAAGGCTGTTATCAACACACCATGTTTATTAACTTCAATAAATTCTTATACTTAAAAGACATTTAGAACCTCAAAATCCACCACAAAATTTATCATTCAACTTTCAACCCAGGCTGTACAAAAGAAAATGATCGAAAGTCTACCACAGCTCTACTTCAGATTTCTGCCCTTGGCCCCCTTCATCCCCAACATAGCTCATGAAACTTACCAACAAAAATACTGGTCCTATTACTTCCTGCTCAACCTCCTCCAAAGACTTACCATCTGAAAATAATCCTACTAAAGTTTTGAGGATGGCCTATATAATCTGCTAGACCTCCTCTCCCATAATCTTTTCCAGACATCACTGTCCTTACACTCAGGGCCATACCCCCTTCTGCCTCAGTAATCATTGTCTGCATCCTGAAGAGCCACAGCATGCCTCCCCACACTCCTTCAGATCATCTTCTGGAAAGTTTCTCTCATCACTTTAAGGCCCAACTACTGCCTCCACTCCCATTCCCCATGTTAACAGCAATTACTACCATACAGTATTTCGGTGTTATTTTGTTCAAATTATGATCCAAGCATCACAAGTGTTTGTCTTTTTTTTCACTGAACTCCCCAGGGCACAAAAACACTACACAACACATGTAACAAACATTATTTGTGGAAATGCAGTTCAAGTGACATTAGTCCTACCACGAGATAAGAATTCGATTTAGGGGACACCTAACAGCAATTTTTAAAGAGAAGCTTTTGTAGAGGCAATTCTTAGATGAACACAGACGAGAATTCAGAAAAACGTGGATATACAAGTCTTTCCCAAGATCTCTCTCGAAACACGAAAATATTCCTTATTTAATAGCATGTGAAAACACAAGGCCCAAAACTGATTTTCACCTCGATTCAGCCTTAGGCCCCAAGAGTTTCCAAGTTGTCAGTAGAACCCATACCTTATACGATCCAAGGAAAACTAGAATCCCAAAGGTTCCTCTGCACTTAAGAACGATCTGGTGTCGCCCCGTGCTAGGACGCCCACGTTGCCTCTAAAATGGCTGCCGTAAAGCCACACTACCCAGCTCCGAGCCACAAACAGACGCCTTTGACCCTCATCCCATTTTCCTCGCTTTCTCTCCTGAAGATTTTATGCCCCAAACCCCTAACCCATTCCTGCCGGGACCCGAGAGCAAGGAAAAGCCTACCAGACAGAGGTTCCACTCACCATCGCGGGGAGAGGAGAGGGCCACGCTCCCCTCAACCCGGCGGCTTCTACAGGAAAAGGAAGGGGTTAGCACTTCCGCTCTATATGTAACCTTTAACTCGTCCGCCAACCTGCCCCGCCTCAGAACCAATCCAGGGACACAAAATATCGCTTTACCACTCTATAAAAATAATAAATAGCGTGTTATTTCTTTACATGCATCAAATTACGGTAATTGATAACAAATACGGTAATTTGGTAACAAAAGCCCTTAGATACAAGGGACTCCTTTTCGTGGAATAATCCCTAAGGAGGCGTGGCAACTCTCGCGAGACGAGGTGTCTTCCCCCCCCCCCCCAACCACTGCAATTTATTTACCTTTTTCTTACGGGAATGGAAAACTGCTGGGACGGAAAAAAACCGCTGTGTGCTCTAAAACAAAAGATTAACGTTGTGGACAAACGGGGCCTGTCGGATGTGGCACGGGGGGTGTAAACGTAGTCCCGGCGAGGGGGTCATGACCCCGGACGTCAGCAGCCGGCGCGCAGTTCAGTTTGGCGGCCTCGGATCTGCAGTCAAATTGGGGTGTGATGTGGTCCCGAATTAACCGAGCTGCCGAGGAGTTTTACTCTCGTCTCCTGCAGTGAGTTGTAGCTGGTGCTGTTGCCTAGGGTGCGAGGGCAGCACTTCTCCCTGGGCGTATTTCTCGGTCCCCGCCGCAAGCCTCTTTCCCCTGCTTTGGGGAGAAGTGCCTTGTCAGTTCTCAGCGGCGCCTAAGTTTCAGACTAAGGCAGCTTTCCTGGGGTCTGGGAGTTGGGGAAAGACCGGTTATCTGCTCCAGCGTGGGGTTGGCCCTGTGGGGGCTTGCTTGTAGTCTCGTATAGGAGAAAACAACTGTACGTTATCAGTCGGGGTGGAAGGTGACAAGTTTTTCGAGGCGCTTTATTCATGCCGATGATGCACCGAACTTAGGATATGTTAGAGACACCTCTCAGGATTTGGAAAACTAGATGTTGGCATCCTTCATCTGTTTAAAGCCTTTCTGGTGTGATACGTATTGTCTATTCAGAATAAGTATTTGTGCTACAGTTGTAATGAAGTAATAGTGTGTTGGGTTTTTAAAGTACCTTTATTTCATTGTGCTCTAAGACTTTGTTCTTAAAGTGGAGTGCTAGTACAAAAGGGGATTCCATCTAGTTCTACATCCAATTTTAAAATCTAATCCAGCAGTTCTCAAATTTGAGCTTGCATCAAGTCACCTGGAATGTTGTCAAAACACAAGATTGCTGGGCCCCATTTCCAGGGTTTCTGATTTAGTAAGTCTGGGTGGGGTCAAAGAATTCTAACAAATTCCAGGTGAAATCTGCTGCTGGCTTGACACCACACTTTGAGAACCACTGATGTAATCTAACCCCTAATTTTCTAAATGCCCTAATTTTTCATTATCTTTATTGCTTTTTTTCCTCTTATAAAAGTAGTAATGTAGCGCCTGGGTGGCTCAGTCGGTTAAGCATCTGCCTTTGGCTCAGGTCATGATCCCAGGGTCTTGGGATAGAGCCTCTCATTGGGCTTCTGGCTCTGCAGGGGAGGCTGCTTCTCCTTCTCCCTCTGGCTGCCGCTTCGCCCTGCTTGTGCTCTCTCTCTGTCAAATAAATAAATAAAATCTTAAAAAAAAAGTAATAATGCTTGACAATTTTTTGAACATTATGGACAGAGCACTAGGTTCTTTATTAATGTCCTGGATGGCTTTTAGTATGACACCTTATAGATCTATCTCATTGTTTTTAACTGCTTTGCAATATTTCATCCTATGTCTGTCTTATGTTTATTTAACCAGTTCCCCATTGATACAGTTTTATTTAGACCCTATTTATAATTCCCAATTATTTCACGGAGCTTAGTCTTTTTCTCTACTTGTAAGCACAGAAGTCTCTTTTACTTCTCTTGAGTCCTTCACAATGCCTGTGCATCCAGTTGCCTACTGGAAGTTTCCACAGGACCTCAAACTCAATATCTGCAAAACCGAATTCATCTTTTCCCAGCAACCTGACACTCTGCTTCTGAATCCCAACTCTGAATTAAGAGTTCCAAATCCAAGATTCTCACTTCTCTTTTCCAGCCCCCCCCCCCCAGCCCCCATTCCATCTATATCAGTCACTGGTGCCCTTGTTTCCCCTCTATCTCTACTGCTTTTGTTCAGGCCATTGTCAGTTATTCACAGCTATTTTCCTGGCCTCCAAGGTTATGCCCTCCATCCCATGGTCAGAGAGGTATTTCCCAGTTAAAATCTTTTAGTGGGGCGCCTGGGTGGTTCAGTCGGTTAAGCGTCTGATCAGGTCATGATGCCAGTGTCCTGGGATTGAGCCCCACTTTGGGGCTTTGCTCAGCAGGGAGCCTGCTTCTCCCTCTGCCTTTGCCCTCCCCCGTGCTCTCTCTTGTGCTCTCTCTCTCTCAAATAAATAACTAAATAAAATCTTTAAAATAAAATCTTTCAGTGAGCTCCTCTTGGTTTTCAGGATAAAGTTCTAGTGGTATGGCAACATGTCTTCCCTTGTGCCTCCACAGTACCCTGCACTCACCTCTGTGGGAGCACCCATCACCCTGTATTTTAACTGTTGGCTTACTCTTTGGACTTCAGTCAAGACTATGAACCAGGGACTATGTTTTTGTTGTATATCCTGGACATCTAGGAAGAGTGCCTGCCTATAATATACATGATTGTTGAATAATTGAATAACGTCCCTCAGTTATACACAAAGGACAAATATCTTTAAGAATAAATCACTGTCTTGTCCAAAATGGCAAAAGTGAATCATAGGCCTAGCTCTCCTGTTTTTATTTCATTAAGTCAGAGTAGATCAAATAATAAGTGGTATCCTGAAACAATTCCGTTGGGCTTCTTTGGGTATCTAAAGACTGTGTCTCTTTCAGAGTATATATCAGACATGTGCATTTTGGTATGTTTAATGGTTTATAGTTCACACGCTTTGGGATGACTATTTTAGAACTTCCTTGAATGAAACAATTATTAAATGATGCCCGAGAGTTTTGTGCTTACATTTTTAAAAGGAAGTTGTTTAACGTTATCAAATTTACTAAGCTTTTAGTGACAGCTCATAAAAATAGAGTGAGGATAGGTGTTTCTATTTTAGCCATAGAAATCTAGGACTAGGAACCTTAAATAACTTTTTCTTGGTTACCCACTGATTCAGTGGCAGACAGAATCCAGTGATTTTTACTTCCCATAAGTTACATGGTAAATTACATCTTAATAGTAACTGATGATGTGTTTTAGAAGATGAGAGTAGAGGTAGGTAATCTGATTTCCTGCTGCCTCTAGGAAGCTGTTGTGCCCAGTTGTGGGCAGCAGTCTCTATTAATTTCTACCACATCTCTTTTTTTCTGATATTCTTTTTTTTTTTAATATTTGTCAGAGAGAGAGAGAGAGTGAGTGCATGCACACAAGCAGGGGGAGTGGCATACAGAAGGAGAAGCAGGCTCCCCGCTGAGCAAGGAGCCCTATGGGGGACTTGATCCCAGGACAGTGGGATCATGACCTGAGCCAAAGGCAGACACTTAACCGACTGAGCCATGCAGGCGTGCCTTCTCATATTCTTTTTCTGCTTTTCCCCCCCCCTTCCCAACCATGCCTTAGGGCTGCCAGGACTACTTTGCGCTTTGCTTTTCTCACTGGTGTCCTACAGAGGTAAAGTGGTGACTACTGAATTTAAATGTCAGAATACTATAGCTCTGTTTTTCATGTGTAGTTCTTCATTTCAGGGAGTTTGATGAAGAAAAGAAAGGAATCCATAAAGATCCATTTATCTATGAGGTATGAACAATTTATTTCGTTTTTAAACACAACTCAGTAATCCTAACAGTCTGCTTTTTTAAAAGTTGGGTTCATTGAAGTTAGTTTAGAGTCCCACCCTTTTAGAGTACAGTTCTATGAGTTTTTACAAATGCATCAGTCATATAACCACCCCCGTGATCAAGATCTAGAACACTTCTGTCACCTCCAAAAATCTCATGTCCCTTTATAATCAGCCCTTTGTCCCTGGCCTTTTCCAGAATGTTATATAAATAAAATCACATGGTATGTAGTCTTTTGGGTCTGGCTTCTGTCAAGGAATGTAATGCATTTGAGATTCATCTATGTTTTGTGTGTATCAGTAGTTCATTCCATTTTATTGTTGGATAGTATCCCATTGTATAGGTGTGCGACACTTATCCACCTACCAGCTGATGGACACTTGGATTGTTTCCAGTTTTTGATAGTTATGAATAAAGCTATAAACATTCATGGATTTATTAAGCATCTAATATATGCCAAGTGTTCCATAGCTAAAGTCCCCATATGGTTTAATCTATAAAATAATTAGTGAACTAAAATTAATTGTATGCTAAAAGACAAATAAGCTGGAGAGAAAGAGTCATATAAGATAAACATTAATATCATGTATATATAAAACACATAAAAAATTCTTAAAAATCAAAGAATGACAACTGTAATAGAAGAATAGACAAAAGACATAAATAAGTAAGCCCAGAAAGAAAATTACAAGTAGAGTTATTTCTTACTGTTTGAATTTTCACTAACCAAACTCAGGAATTAAGTATATCTAGGTAAATGTATTAATCCTTCCCCATTGGAATTCTTGCTTGATACGTATATTAGTTTCCTAGGGCTGCTGTAACCACAAATTGGTTTGCTTAAAACATCAGAAATATATTCTGTTGCAATTCTGGAGACTAGGACTCTGAAATGGAGGTGTCAGGAGGGCCACGCTCCTATTGAAGGCCCTAGGAAAGGATCCTTCCTCAGCTCTTCCTAGTTTCTGGTGGTTTCCAACAATCCTTGGAGTTTCTTGGCTTGTAGACACATCAGTCTAATTTCTGCTGCTGTCAATACATAGCATCCTTTTGTGTCTATGTCTCTAAATCTTTCCCTCCTTATAAGTACATCAGTCATTGGATTTAGGGCCCCCCCAGTCCGAGTTAATCCTCAACTTGATTACGTTTGCCAAGACCCTTCTTCTAAAGTCACATTCAGAGGAACCAGGAGTTAGGACTTCACCATGTCTTTCGGGGACATATTCAGTCCACAACAGTACTTGAAACTCAAGAACCTAGTAGATTATAATAACACAACATCCTTTGCTTTCTGAACTTGGTATCTAAATGCTTTAGGATCCAAACTGAGAAACGAAACGGATTCAGGTAATGAGAGTTATTTGTCAATGATAAGCCTTTGAGAGACTGGTCACCTTCATTAGTAATCAAATAAATGAAAAAAACAGTAACAAACAAGACACTATTTTTTGCTGTGAAATGGTAAAAATAAACAGTGAAAATACTCTGTGTTGCTATAAGTGATGGGAATGCAAATATGTGGGGGCAGCATATTTGCAAGGCAATTTGACAAAGTCGGTGTGTTTCTAACTATTCATCTTAAGAAAGTAATTCAAGGATGTCTATTATTGTCTATTATAGTAGATAAAAGTATCCAAGTGTTGGGGTGCCTGGGTGGCTCAGTCGTTAAGTGTCTGCCTTCGGCTCAGGTCATGATCCCAGGGTCCTGGGATCAAGCCCCGCATCGGGCTCCCTGCTCGGCGGGAAGCCTGCTTCTCCCTCTCCCACTCCCCCTGCTTGTGTTCCCTCTCTTGCTGTGTCTCTCTCTGTCAAATAAATAAAGTCTTTAAAAAAAAAAGTATCCAAATGTTGAACAAAATGGGATTAATTATATGATGGTAGAGCCAAAGAACACTTAATCGGTGGAAAGAAGTGTATGATACAGAATGTCATATTTTTATTAAGCAAAATCCTATCTAGATATCTAAATACTGAATACATTTCTTCCTTTTTTTTTTTTAAGATTTTATTTATTTTTTTGTCAGAGAGAGCACAAGCAGGGGGAACGGCAGGCAGAGCAGGCAGAGCGAGAAGCAGGCTCTCTGCCAAGCAAGGAGCCCGATGTGGGACTCGATCCCAGGACCCTGGGATCGTGACCTGAGCTGAAGGCAGACGCTTAACCGACTGAGCCATCTAGGCATCCCAATACTGAATACATTTCTACTTAAGTAGATTTATTTATGGAAAAAGATCTGACAAAATAGATGCCAACCATCCTAATAACAGTAGTGATTATCCTCGCTCGTGGAATTATATGTGAGTTAAAATCACTTAGCTACCTATTTTCAGACCTTTCTGCAATGAACATGCTTGTCATTGGAATGAAAAAATACATAGTTCCTAGAGATTGATAAAAGTTCTAAATTCCATAGTACCATCAGAATAAAAGATCATATTTATAAACTGCTAATTATATGGTACGTTATAGTAAGTCCAGGATATGAGCCGAGGAAGAGGCTGTCTCTGTGATCCTAATCAAAAGAAGGTTCTATAAGGCAGGGTGCACTTTAGGGAGGCCTTGAAGCATGTGTAGAAGTGAATAGAGCTAGGTTTGTCTAAACATGAAAAAACAACATGGCAAAGAAGAAATGAACTCTTCTCTTTAGAACATTATGTCTTGTTCAAATTCTCTTTTTCAGTTGCTTCTGTAAAATTAGTCTTTTTTTTTAGTAACATAATGTATTATTTGTTTCAGGGGTAAAGGTAAAATTAGTCTTTATGTGTTTAAATATTTGTACTAATATATATGTGTGTATACATAACTGCTTGACTTTATTTTTAATAGGCTGATATTCAAGTGCAGTTGATCAGCAAAGGTCAACCAAACCCTTTAAAAAATATTCTAAATGAAAATGACGTAGTATTCATCGTGGAGAAATTGGTAAGTAGTGCTTGGGCTTTGCACTTGTTTAATTCTTTTTTTTTCTTTTTTAAGATTTTAAGTAATCTCTATCTTCAATGTGGGGCTCAAACCCCGAGATCAAGGGTCACACCCTCCACCAGCTGAGCCAGCCAGGTACCCCTGTATTTATTTAATTCCTAATAGCCAAATTCAGTTTATTGGGAATGATCTCAAATGTGCACATTTTTTTAAATCAGCAAATTAGTGAAAGTGGATTCTAATTCTTTTAGAAGTAAATACAGTGGTGTCCAATAGAAATATAATGAGAACTGTATAGGTAATTTAAAATTTTGTAGTAGCCTGATTTAAAAAAAAGTGAAATTAATTATCATGCAGTAAAATTGACTTTTTTCTTTTGTTGTCCACTTTGAATTTTATCACATGTATAGATTCTGGTAATCACCACCACAATCAGGGCACAGAACAGTTCCATCACCCCAAACAACTCCCTCATGCTATCCCTTTAAAATCCCCCTGGCAACCACTGATCTCTTCTCCCTTGGTGTAGTTTTATCTTTTTAAGAATGTCGTGAATGGAATCATAGAGTGTATAACCTTTTGAGTCTGGCTTCTTTCATTCTGTACAATGCCTTTGAGATTAATCCAAGTTGTATGTATATCAGTGGTTCATTTCTTGTAATTGCTCAGTAGATTCTGTGGTATGAATGTACCACTGTTTATCTAGTCACTCTTTGAATGACATTTGGGCTATTTTCTGTCTCCAGTGATCATGAATAGAGCTGCTGTTAATCATTTTTGTACAGATTTTTGCGTGAGCATGTTTTTTCTTTACGGTAAATACCGAGGAGTGGGATTGTCTGAAATTAGGTTTAATAATGCTTTTTATTTAGTCTCATATATCTGGTAATACCATTTCAGTGCATAGTTAATATAAAAATCATTAATGAGATATTTTAAGGTTTTTTTCACCCCCATACTGCATCTTTAAAATCTGGTGTGTATTTACACTTACATCTTCTTTTGGTCTGGCCCCATTTCCAGTACTCAGTAGCTGCGTGTGGCCAGGGCCTGTTGTATTGAACAGCACAGCATAAGTAGCTATGACTCATGAAGTTCTACTTTTTAATTTTTGTTTGTGAAATGTAAGAGAAAACTTATCTTTTGCATCATTTTATAATTCCAGCCTGAAACCTTTGTGTTTTATTTTTATTTATTTATTTTTAAAGATTTTATTTATTTATTTGAGAGAGAGAGAGCACGAGAGGGAAGAGGGTCAGAGGGAAAAGCAGACTCCCTGCTGAGCAGGGAGCCTGACGTGGGACTCGATCCCGGGACTCTAGGATCATGACCTGAGCCGAAGGCAGTCGCTTAACCAACTGAGCCACCCAGGCGCCCAACCTTTGTGTTTTAATTATGGTGTTTTGGCAGAGCAATTATAGTGATTTTTACTGAGTGGTGATAATGCTGTCAGGTTATACAGTTGCTTTGGGGCCAGAACACATTCCTTTGACTACCTTTTTCCTGAAGTGGATTGGAACAGACTCTAATAGGGGAAAGTGGAGGTACTTTTACAAGGAACTCTTCTGTTTGCTTTAGGACCCTCCTGCTGTCTGGTGAAAGAACAGGGAGCTTTTCATTTGAATGCATACAATAGCTCCTTTTGAGGAAGGGGGGCAACTTTGTTTTTTATGTTAATGAAAGGGTTTTTTTTTTTTAAGATTTTTTTTTTTTTATTTGAGAGAGAGAGAGCACAAGCGGTGGGGAAGGGTAGAAGGAGAAGCAGACTCTCCTCTGAGCAGGGAGCCCGATGCAGGACTCCATCCCAGGAGCCTGGGATCATGACCCGAGCCAAAAGCAGATGCTTAACTGACTGAGCCACCCAGGTGCCCCTAATGAAAGAGTGTTATTACTGCTTATCGATAGTGGACAGATGCTTGGGAAATAATTATAGGTGAGTTATGTGGTTGAATTTAGGCTTTTGTTATGGGGAAAAGGGAAAATGTATGTAGAGCAAAAGCCGAAAAAATTAAGATGTTCAGATGAGCCACCTACGAAGAGATAAGAATGAGCCAAGGGGGATCTGAGAATGTGGTTGGGATCCCAGTGAGGACACAGCTTGCCCTTGTGGGAAGGTCCCTGGAATTCCCTGGGATGCTGGCATTTTTGGACGAGGAGGAGTCAAAATGGCCATTGTCTCTGCAAAGATCAGTAGAGCTTACAGCATGAATTTTAGGTAGATGGGTATTAAACAGAAGAAAAAAAATGACATTTTGGGTACCACCCGTTCTAGGAACTCTTTGGAAAGCCAGGCCTAGAAGGGACTATGATCTGGCGAATGAAATTCAAAGTTGGGGAAATATCTGGGTCTGATACCTATTAAGCAGGCAGAGTATTTATTGCCTGAAGAGCTTAATTAATGGATAAGATCCTGAGGTTTGAAGTCAGACTGTCTAGATTTCAAATGTTGCGGTTGCCATTCACTGGCTGTGATTCGAGGCAAGTTATTTAGCCATTTGCTACCTCAGTTTTCCCATCTATAAAACAGAGTTAATGGGGCACCTGGGTGGCTCCCGTTGGTTAAGCATTCCACTCTTGGTTTTGGCTTGGGTCATGATCTTGGGGTCATGAGATCGAGCCCTCTCCTTCTGCCCCCCCTCCCCAAAATAAATAAATAAATAAATAAAATCTTTTTAAAAAAAAGTTATAGTATTGATTTCAGGGTTTTTATGAAAAGTAACAGAAGACTTAGAACAATAGCTGTACATAGTAATGCTCAGGAAATGTTAACTCTTGGGGTTATTGTTATTATTGGCAAGGCTGAACTACGACTACTTAAACATGGAGATATTAGAAGAACATAGATTTCAGAACCCTGTAACACGAATGAGAGCTGCTAGTCCTAAGAGTAGATTTAAGGAGTAAGGGCTGTGGCCCTTTGAGTTCTGGGAGTGAAAAATCAGGAGTCTCCCATGGGTTTCTTTTGGTGTTTTGTCTTTGGTTCATCATTTTATACATGTTGGAGCACTTCCTTTTCTAATGGCATCAGATGCTTCCTCTATCAGTAGCAACTTAGATCATTATCTTTTTATAGGACAGCGGAAATGCTTCTGATGGCAAGATTTGTTGGTACCAGACTGGTTTGTAGCTGTGATTCTTGCCATCACCCAGTCATTTGTGCTTAAGGGTTTGGAAACCAGTACCTTATGTTCTAGCATAGTGAAGAATTGACTGGTGAGTGCTCTTTTACCTGACTAAATAATTAAAAAATATTTTTTAAGCCTTTGGACAAGGAAGAAACAAGTCATGTTGAAGAACCACAATGTGAAGAAACGGTTATTTCTGATTTCTCTACTGGGGAGAATGTTGGACCACTTGCTTTACCAGTTGGGAGAGCAAGGTAAGTTTTTCTTAGCATCAGGCTAGGAGGAGGGCTGGAGGCTAGGATTTAAATGAAAGTGTTCTTACCAACATTGGGGGAAAAATATGTATCTAGTCCAGGTCCTTCCCTCCCTTCTTCCCCCTCTCCCTAGACATGATACCCGATCTCCAGGGATAGCTTTACTTGAATATCCTATAGGTGTCCCAAGCATGACCAAGAAGACCATGTCATGGTCTCTTTCTCTACTCCCCCGTACTGTTTGTTCTTGCTTCTCAATTGTTTTCGTTGTATTTGGTTCCCCTCCAGTCTTTCTTCCTTGCTGCTGCCAGAGATCTTCATAAATCACTGAAAGCCTGATTGTGTTGCTTCCTTGCTTAAAAATCCTTCGCTGGTTCTTGTTGCTTCATGATACAATCCAAATTTCTTTTGAATGACACATAAGAACCTTCACTGTCCAGTCCAGAGCTCCTCCACCAGGGGAGCCATTCCCAGTGGGCATTTGGAAATATGCAGGGATACTTTTTGGTTGTTACAGTGACTGAGGGGAGTGATTGGCTGTGGCTGTGGCTAGTGAACGTCCTGCAGTGCACTGGGCTCTCCTGCACGAGGAGGAATTATCCCACCCCGATGCCAGCCCCTGGTAGAAAGCCTGCCGCCCCCATCTGCCTGGCCAGCTTCACCTCCTGCCTCCCTGCTGTGTAGCTGCGGGCAGCTCTCCCCAGCTGGCCCCCCTCGCCTCCACAACCAAAGTTATTGCCGTCAAGGAGTTCTGGAGGATATAGTCATATAAATAATAACATTGGGCCATAAGGACTCTAATAATATTCACAAAGTGACTCTCCTTCATGGTGGTTTTTGTTTGTTTTGCTAGGTAGAAGCTTGTAACATTTTTCTGTAGTTAAATTTATCAGTCTTTATGGCTTCTTGATTTTAAGTCATATTTGGCCTTTTTTCTTTTCTCCCCAACTTAAACATAATTTATTGGTGGTGTTTTCTCCATCCAGTGTTTGTTTGGATTTATCCATACGCTTATCATTGCCTTGCTTTGCATTTGGAACCTTCCTTTTGGGATTATTGTATTTCCTTTCTGAAGTACAATCCCTTAGAACTTCCTTTGTTGAACATCCGTTGGTAATAAATTAAGTTTTCGTCTCTGAAAAATTTCAAGATACATTTTTGGGCAACTTTTAATTTTGATACACTTTCAAATTTACAGAAAAGTTGAAGGAATAGCACAAGAACTTCTGTGTGCCCTTGACCCAGATTCACCAGTTATTTACACGTTACTGCATCTGCGTTGTGACTCTCTCTCATTCCTCCCCCTCCTCGTCGTCCCCCCCCACTCTGCCACCTTTACAACATGCTCCTTCACCCACACACATTTTTTTAATGAAATATTGAGAGAATGTTGGAGAAACTGTGCTCCTTTACCTCTAAATACTTCACTGTGTATTTTCTTTTATTTTTTTTTAAATTTTATTTATTTGAGAGAGAGGGACACAGCGAGAGAGGGAACACAAACAGGGGGAGTGGGGGAGGGAGAAGCAGGCTTCCCACGGAGCAGGGAGCCCGATGTGGGGCTCGATCCCAGGACCCTGGGATCATGACCTGAGCCGAAGGCAGACGCTTAACGACTGAGCCACCCAGGTGCCCCTACTGTGTATTTTCTGAGAACAAGTATATTCTCTTCTGTAAACACAGAACGATGACCAAAATCTGGAAGTTTAACAGTTAGAGTACTATTATCTCATTCACAGAGTATGCAGTTTTCTTTTTTTTTTCAAAGATTTTATTTATTTATTTGACAGAGAGAGACACAGGAGGAGAGGGAATACAAGCAGGGGGAGTGGGAGAGGGAGAAGCAGGCTTCCCGCGGAGCATGGAGCCCGATGCCGGGCTCGGTCCCAGGACCCCGGGATCATGACCTGAGCCAAAGGCAGACGCTTAACGACTGAGCCACCCAGGCGCCCCGAGTATGCATTTTTCTTAAGTATTCCAATGACTAATGACCTCAAGCATCTTTCATGTGCTTATTGGCTCTTTTTTTTTTTCGCCCCAGCTTTATTGAGGTATAATTAACGTATCCTACCTATTTCTTTTGCTTCATCTCGCACCCTACTTGTCCTCCTACTGAACCTCTACCCTCACCCTATTAGACTCCCCACTTGTAGATAGCTCCATTCTCATCACTTGCAGGTGCGTGTATCTTCATCTGCCTGGTGTGCCCTTCTCCCAGTTCTTCACTGGGTGAAATATTTATGTATTTTGCCACTTAATTTCCAGACTTTTGTTTCTGGGATACTGGGTATTGGCGTTTATAATTAGAAATGTATTTGGTCTTTGTCCACTGTTCCTGGCACAGAGTTCCTAAAGCCCTTAGAATTTCCTAAGTGAGGAGAAAGAAGAAGGTGTTTTTGGTTATGTTAGTGAGGTGGCTTTTGGGGGCACCTGGGTGGCTCAGTCTATTGAGTGGCTGGCTCTTATTTTCCCCTCAGGTCATGATCTCAGGGTCCTGGGATCCCGCCCTGCATCAGGCTCTGTGGTCAGTGGGGAGTCTGCTTGAAGATTGATTCTTTCTGTCCCTCTCTATCTGCCCCTCCCCCTGCTCACATGTGCACACGCGCTCTTTCTCTCACATAAATCTTTTTAAAAAAATTAGGTGGTTTTTGGAAAGCCCCTAGGTAACTTGTGGCTTGGGGCTGGGGTTTGTCAGGGTACCAACCCTGTGATTAGAGGGTTAGACCTACCTCCAGAGAGGGGAGGAGGACTGGAGGTTGAGTGCAGTCCCCAATGGCCGGTGATTAATCATTTCATGCCTATGTGACTAAGGCTTCATAACAACCCAAAAGGAGAGTGTTTGGAGAACCTCTGGGTTGGTGAACAGGTGGAGATTTGGGGAGAGTGGCTCACTAAGAGAGGGCATGGGCGCTTTACACTCTTTCCCCATACCTTGCTCTGTGCATCTCTTCCATCTGGCTTTTCCTGAGTTACAACCTTTTATGATAAACCAGTGATCTAGTAAGTAAAGTGCTTTTCTGAGTTCTGTGAGTCGCTCCAGCAAATCAGTCGAACCCAAGGGGGAGGTTGTTGGAACCTCTGATCTATATCTGGTCAGTCAGAAGCACAGGTGACAACCTGGACTTGCCTTTGGCATCTAAAGGTGGGTGGCGATGGGGTGGGGTGCGTCTTGTAGGACTGAACCCTTAACCTGTGGCATCTGATGCTGTCTCTGGGTAGATAGAGTCAGAATTGGGTTGAATTGTAGGACACCCAGCTGGTGTCAGAAAATTACTTGGTATGAGGAAAAACCGCACACATTAGAGTTGGGTGCAGAATCTTAGTTGGTGACCAGAAGTAAGATCAGTGTCAGAATCATAGATGCCCTTCATGATATCTTTGGAAAAGAAAACTTGATTGATGGACAGTTTTTACTTACAGTTTATTCTTCCTATTCTTGTTTTCAAGGCAGTTAATTGGACTTTACACCATGGCTCACAATCCTAATATGACCCACTTGAAGATTAATCATCCAGTTACTGCCCTTCCTCCCCTGTGGGTAAGGTGTGACAGTTCAGATCCTGAAGGGACCTGTTGGCTGGGAGCTGAGCTTGTCACCACAAATAACAGCATTACAGGAATTGTCTTATATACAGTCAGTTGTAAAGGTGAGAGCTTACTTTTATGGAGGGGGTGTGCATTTATTTATTTGTACTGTTACTGTGTTGTGGTTTTTACTGAAAACATATTGTGAAGAGGGAAGTGCACACAGTGGAACTTGTTAGCCACCAGGAACCTACTCTGGTATGTAACTTGCAGCATATAGGAGGTATTCCAGAAACAGATCTCCAGAAATCTGAACAGGAGTTTATGGCCTTGTTAGTTTTATTTGGGTTTCATTTGGTTTATATGTGTGTATTTTTGGAAATTTTCATTGGAGGATAAAAAAATGGAATATAATGACAATATAATTCCAATCCCGTAGTAGATGTTTAATTATATTTTTGGTAGTAGGATTCTTACTAAACTCTGAAATCAGATTTGTATCCAATGTTCAGTAAACCAAATCTCTGAGTCACTAGGTTTGAAGCAGAGAAAGTTGTGTAATCAGAAAGGCAGCCCATCTGGAGGGCAGGCAGGGGAGTATTCCCAAATCTGTCTTCCTGACTGAGCAAGTTTTATGATCAGAGGGGTTGAGACTGCATACATATTGATGAAAAGGGAGGGGGAAGTTTGTGACTATTCATGAGGAAAGATGGAGCATGCACATTGGGCAAACATAGGTAACATCTATCCCATGTTCACTTTGGGGTGGAGATTAACACCAGAACAAGGCATGATTCAGTCTCTGACACCAGGAGGTTCTCTTAGGACAAGGAGAAGGAACTATGGGCATGCTCCATGAGCCCGTGGAAACTGGATGACGGGGTCTTGGGCTCATTATCTCGGGTAAGGGATGCAGAGCCTTGCTTGTTCATAGGCTGGAGCCATATCAGTTGACCTTGAGTCCAGGCTTCTGCAGAGACAGCCAATGGGGTGTCTGAAGAGACACAATAGCTGATTAGAGAGAAACAGGTCTCTGAAAACCAGCTTTAAATTTTCTGCTGTGTTTCAGTCTCATTAACTCAATGGGGCATGGTTTCAGTATTGACCTCTGTTCCACTTTCCTTCCTTTGTCAAGATGTCATCTGGATTTAAAATTTAATGTCTTCTGTTACTACTGTGAAGTTGTGGTACCCTCAGAATTTGAGGGGTTGTCATTTTCCAATTCTAACAGTCTAATTTTGAATTGTACCTTTAAAATTATTTTTTCTTTTATGTCTTACAGCTGATAAAAATTACTCTGTAAATCTTGAAGACCTGAAAAGTTCACATAAGAAAAGACATCACTTATCTACGGTAGGTATTTCTCTCTTCTGCTCACATTAGTTTCTTCAGACTGTTATGGACCTGCCTCCCTAGTTTAGTGGCTTTTTTTCACTCCTAATATGACTACATGTTTGTTTGTTTGTGTTTTTTTGGTAGTATCAAAATCTTTGTGTTGATTTTCATTTCAGCTAATGACTAAAAATAGATTCTGCCTTGCCTT
The DNA here is from genome assembly GCF_037043125.1 of Eumetopias jubatus. Taxonomy (NCBI): domain Eukaryota; kingdom Metazoa; phylum Chordata; class Mammalia; order Carnivora; family Otariidae; genus Eumetopias; species Eumetopias jubatus. The sequence goes on from NW_028274813.1 coordinate 106,482,798, forward strand.
TTAGCCAGTCTTTGTAATGAAAAAGAATTGTCTTATTTTTCCATTTGGGATAAAAGTATGGCACTTTTTCTTCTGCTGGGGAAAAAACCAAGGTAGTTTTTCTAACGGGACTCTGGCCACATGAAAGCGTAGCTAATGGTGGGCGGATATGCTCTTTTCAGGTAACAGCCAGGGGCTCCGCCCAGTATGAGCTCTTTAAGTCCACAGCCTTGGATGACACACTTGCTGCATCACAAACTACAATCACTTTGGATATTTCCTGGAGTCCTGTGGATGAGATTCTTCAAATCCCCCCACTTTCTTCAACTGCAGCTCTGGTAAGAGTGAACCCTGTTTTGTGTTGAGTTTATTCAGTGTGGATTTACTTTTAACTTGCTTGCTGCTGGTGCTGCATACTTCCAGCCCCAGCACTGCTGGATGGTTCTGAGAGGCCCAGCTGACTCCTGAAGTCTCACTGGGGCAGCCAATGGAGGTTTGGCCAGGTGACCTCATCTGTCAGTTGCCCACAGTGGCCATTATGTAACTTTAGAAAGTCTCTTGAGTTGGGATCCAAGTGAAATCATCGGAGTGACTTATTTCTGCTATTAAAAGATTGCAAATATTGGCAACACATCAAGAACCATTATACTATTAAGGCTTTTCACCTTATATTTACATTTCTAAGAATCTGTCTTAAGTTAATTGGAATTGGTAGCAAAAATATATGTGCAAAGATATTCTACACAGTGATAATAACTGTGTCCAAAATATTAAAAACAAACCTGACTGTTCAATAGGGAAATGCTTAACATAGATTTGCCTGATGAAATATTATACATTCTTTAAATATCATGATTTAAAGTGTCTTTAATGATAGTAAGAAATGCTTATTGTTAAGCAAACAAAAGGAAAATAGACGAAATAATATATACAGTAGGATCTCAACTATGTTTTTGAAAACCGTGTACACAGATGCCTGGATAGTGTTAACTGTGGTTCCCTCAGGGTTGTGGGATTGTGGATAATTACATTCTTAATGCTTTTCTTTTCCTGCAATAGGAATTTACATACAATGGCATTTACTTTTTTTCCCCTTTTATCCCCCCTTTTTTTTAAGGTTTTAGAAAGTTCCTAAAACTTTGACCTCTGGCTAAGACAGCACATTGTTGGTTTAGCTAGGAGTCTATTGAACATATTTATTAGGGGGTGGTTATTTTTGGTCTGTGGTAATGCTGAGTTTGTCATTGGGTCTTAAGATGTATTTATTTACATTTCTCCCACTTTCTTTTGGAAATTCAGTGGGGAAGGGCAGGAGAAGAGGGTATGAGGAGAGCAGTTGTTCCAGGTAGGCACAATCAGGGAATAGAGAGAGGGGTTGGTAGCATGAGTTTAGGTTACTTATTGGGATGGACAGGATCTATGGTATCTCTGGGGGTGATGTTCTAAATGGAGTATTACCCTACTTATTCAGTTCATTAATGCTTTATGAAATATATTTTTTAATGTGTGGGGAGGTTGAAATGCAAGTAACTATGACCACTATGCAGAGAAGATGGCATTACCGGTGAAAACTGACTTTGGCAACTTTTTAGAATATTAAAGTGGAATCAGGAGAGCCCAGAGGTCCTTTGAATCATCTTCAAAGAGAACTGAAATTTCTCCTTGTGAGTATCCTTCTGGAATTTGTGACTTATATTAAATTTTATGTTTTCATAAAAAGGTTTGTTAATATCACTGTTACTTTGTTTTGTGTTCAAAATTTGTTCCAAATGTTACGAATTCAGTAGATACTCTCGGCAATTTGGACAGTATGATTTTACTGCATGGTAGTTGTCTTTATAATCACAGGGAGCATTAGTTAAGAGCTGCACTTCTTCCCCCTTTTTACTGGAGTATTCAGTTTCTATTCATACAATGGATTCCCCTCTTTTTAGGTGGGTCAGCTGCCAATTTATTCCAAATGCACGTATAATCTGCTTATTGATAACTGGGATTTTGATTCATGCTAAGGATTAGTGAGCATGTGTTTCAAGAATTTTATGTCTCAGTGAGTTTTACTCTATTCTACAAACTGAATCTCAAGGGGGTGCCTCATTTTAATGCAGTAGAAATTCGAAATGTCCTAGCCTGGCATAGAGAACCATTTACATCCAGTCACTGCCCTACTTACTTTTTTTTTAACAGCTTTATTGAGATATAAATTATATCCCATAAAATTCACTTGTTTCAAGTGCACATTTCAGTGGTATTTAGGATACTTACAGAGTTGTACAACCGTGGCCATATATAATTTTGGAGCATTTTCTTTTTTTTTTTTTTAAAGATTTTATTTATTCATTTGACGGAGAGAGAGATAGTGAGAGCAGGAACACAAGCAGGGGGAGTAGGAGAGAGAGAGAAGCAGGCTTCCTGCGGAGCAGGGAGCCCGATGCGGGGCTCGATCCCAGGACCCCGGGATCATGACCCGAGGCGAAGGCAGACGCTCAACGACTGAGCCACCCAGGCGCCCCAATTTTGGAGCATTTTCAACAAAAGAAACCCGTACCCATTAGCAGTCACCTCCCAGCCCCACCAGCCCCGCGGCCACTAACCTTTGTTAATACTTTGTTGTACTTTGTTCCTTTTTATCGGTGAATAGCATTCCATCATACAGCTACACCACATTTCATTCATCCACTCACCAGCTGATGGACGATTCTGTTGTTTCTGCTTTTTGACTATTATGAATAATGCTGCCATAAGCAGTCTTGTACAAGTTTTGTGGGACATATGTTTTCACATCTTTTGGGTGGAGTTGCTGGTCAGTGTGATAACTGTGTTTAAGCTTTTGAGGAGCTGCCAAACTATAACTGTTTTCCAAAGTGGCTGTACGATTTTACATTCCTGCTAACAGTGTGTGTTCCAGTTTCTCCATATCCTTGTCAACACTTGGTATTGCCTTTTTATTATGATTATTATTAATTATTTCCACCGTCCTAGTGGGGATGAAGTGGTATCTCATGGTTTTTAGTTGCATTTCCCTGATGGCTTACTGACTTTGATCATCTTTTCATGTTCTTATTAGCTCCTACTTATTTCTTTAGCTTAATCTCATACCCTACTTCTACTCCCACTGAACCCCTAACCCTGGCCTGCTTATTGTACCTCAGTCCTGTCACGCTGTCACTTTGTGGTGAGTGCGTCTTGCTCTCCCTAGCATGCCCCCCCCCCCGCCCCAGTGCTGGATGAACTCTCTGTGACATCCTAACCTAGAATGATTGCACTGATCCCCCAGAATGGCTAATGCTGCCTGTGCTTTGTGCTGCGAGAGCACTCTTCTCACACCTCTTGTCATGACGTTTATCAAACACAGTGGTCTGTTTGCTTCTCTGTCTCCCCTCCTAGACTTGAGTGACAGGTACTCTGCCTGCAGCATCTAGCACAGTACCAAGCATTTCTAATATTTCACCTCCCATTATTATTTCCCTGTTTGTATACAACTTGGTATTTTTTTCTCAACTTCCTCTCTGGAAAGCTCCCCTTTCAGGACCTTTCCTGTGGGCTTCCATCACACTTCTCATGTCTCTGCTCTTCTCTCTCCACACTCTGGCAGAGAGCTTGTCACTCAGTGATTTGGCTAATGCCTTTCTGAGGGAACTCCAGACTCTCTTCTTCAAGCTGATACCATTCCCCTTCCTTCCCACTTCCACCAAATTATTTCCCACTTGAGTAGAGGGCTGTTGCCTCAAACAGTATTTCCAAAATGAAACTTGAGATCTTCTCCAGACAAGATCCTCTCAGAGAAACCACCCACCCCATTTCTGTCTGTGGTTCCACTCTTCCTTCAATTTCCCAGGCTAGAAACCTTCTATTTTAGTTTAGTAAGAACTATTGCTACCACCACACTAACACGGAAGGATTTTTTCTCCTTCCGTGCTCTGGTTCTTGGTCACGCTGCTTTGAAGAATGAAGAGGTAACAGACAGAGTTGTGGGCAGCAAAGCAAGGTTTATTGAGTGGTAGTACAAAGCTCCCAAAGAGGGAGGGGACCTGAGAAGGTTGCCACCAGAGTTTCTCAATCTAGGGATTTTTATGGGCTTGTTAGCTGGCTGTTTTAATCTGACTAACCCTCCCTGCACGTGTCATCCAATCAGGTTTTTGTCCTCTATCTGTCACATGGGAAAGAGTGGAGGGCTCCTTCCAAGGTGATGTAAAATCCTTTTAAGGGTGGTTTCCTCTTATGGCAGGGCCCCTTGTCCCTGCCTGTCTGCCTTCCAACTATCCTTCATCATAACCACCACAACTAGAAGCTGCCATTGTGTGCCAACTGATCCATTGTGTGGTGCTGGATGGATCAGTTATTTTGCTGGAGACATCAGCAGTTGCTAAGTGGAAGACCTGATTCAAATACATGTCTGTCATTCAAACACATGCCTGTCCATCTGACTTGAAAGTCCATGTTTTGTGATAACCTCCCTTATGAATTCACACAATCTTAGATGGCATAATCTCTTCCAAGTTCAGTCCCCTGTATTTTTGTAAATAGCTAGGATTTTTTCTTTTATTTTTTCTACATGTCCCTTCCTTTCTCCCTCCCTTTCTAATAAACTGTTCTTTTTTTCCTTTAAGCTTTTTCTCACTGCCCATCTTAGTTAAAGCCCTTATCACCTGCCTCCTGGACCACTCTAATGGTCATTTATTGTTTCTCAACAGGGACACTATGGGCGTTTTAGGCAGAACCATTTTTTGTGCTTTGGGACCACTGTACACATTGCAAGATGCTTAGCATCCTTGGCCCCTACCAAACTAAATGCTCAAAGTGCCCTTGTACCCCCAGTCATTGTGACACTAAAACTATCTGCACATTTTTCCAAAGACCCCCCCCCCCGGGGGTGGAAAATAATATCATCTCTATTGAGAAACATTGTACTTTCTCTTTTCCTTAGAATCCATCCTGGGTATTTCTAACACAAATTCTTAACAACTTGATCATGTCATGTTCCTGCCAAAAAATCGACAATGGCTGTTGTCTTTCATATGAAGTAAAAAAAATCTTTTCAGGTTTTAAGATATGTCTAGCCCCTGTTCCTTCTAATCTCATTTCCCACTGTTCCATAGGTGTTTTCTCCACCACGGCTGGACCTTGCCCCACCTCTTCATGTTATTCCATGCTCCGTCCCTGCTCTGCGGCTCCTATCCCCACATTTGCGTGCAGCTGATGTTTCACATTGTGCCCCTGGCTATTCTGGTCTCCCTTTCCTTTGGTGTAGATACTCTATGTGTAGGCATATACATTTATATTATTTTTATATAAACTTCCATTCGGTTTCATGTTTTTTCTTTCCTGATTATTGCACCTGGATTATCAGTCCTTTTTAACCAAAATTACAAGTGTCTTCAGGGCAGGTTCATTAGTCTGGAATCCTCGGTAGCACTGACGCACATGGCATCACCCTTAGAACACCATCTTTGGTACCAGACTGCTGGGTGTGTGTCTTGGCACTGTCGTAATGTGTGATCTTGAGCAAGTTACTTTACCTCTCTTGGCCTCAGTGAAATGGGGGATGATGGTAATATCTGTCTGATGGGGTTTTTGTGAGGATTAAATACCATTCTACATATAAAACACTTAGAACTGTTCCTGACATGGTAAAATGTTCAAGAAATGTTATAATGACTGGTATTATTATTAAATATATTCCTACTGATTAAACTATCTTTTTTTTTCTAAAAATTTTTTGGATTTCTTTTTTTTTAATCTCCCTTAGGTTTTGGCTGATGGTTTGCGGACTGGTGTAACCGAATGGCCTGAGCCTCTGGAAGTAAAATCTGCTGTTGAACTTGTGCAGGAATTTCTGAATGGTATTTATTTTCCTAACTCACGCTCTGTATATTGTCAATTTTCTTAGTTGAGAATTTATACTTTCTAAATTTAAAAATAAGTTGTCTTTCTAGGCTTGGTATTCTTTTTGGTTGGGAAATTTATAAAACTGTGAGGTCTCATGGTCAGAGGGACAGATTTGTTCTGAATTACTAACAGTAGAGGTCTAAGTAATTTTAAGAATAGTATTGAATTTAAATTTTATATCCCACAGCTGTATTTGAGATTGTAGGAAAAGAGGGATGGAACAGAAACCTCTGAGCACCTACCATGTGCCCAACGTTGTGTGTCGGGGCTTTCACTGAATCTCAGTTCATCCCCGCACTCCCACCTTGTGAGTGTGCATCATAACCTCCAGTAGAGTCAAGTAATTTGCTAAAATCCCTGGTTATACTTCTACCGTCCTCATTTACCATTTGAAAATAGGATTAGAATGGAAATAATTTAGAAAGCAGAAAAATAAAATCTAGAGTTAACAAGCTTTTCTACTTTCTAGACTTAAATAAGCTGGATGGATTTGGTGATTCTACAAAAAAAGACGCAGAGGTAAGTGATTCTTGTCAGTTAGAAATGTGCACGGAAATAGCTTTTAAAATTTGGTTGTACTGCTATCCTTCATGTCATACTATTTCAAGTGGATCTGGTGTAGCTAAGGCAGCATCTTAAGGGTAGTTTCTTGTTGGTCTTTAATGTCAGCACTGGTGATTGTTTTACCTAAGAACTAGGAAATGCTTTTGAGGGGCGCCTGGGTGGCTCCGTCATTAAGCGTCTGCCTTCGGCTCAGGTCATGATCCCAGGGTCCTGGGATCGAGCCCCGCATCGGGCTTCCTGCTCCGCGGGAAGTCTGCTTCTCCCTCTCCCACTCCCCCTGCTTGTGTTCTCTCTCTCGCTGTGTCTCTCTCTGTCAAATAAATAAATAAAATCTTTAAAAAAAAAAAAAAAGAAATGCTTTTGAAGAGAACTAATACGTACGTATTATTAATTGGTCAACTGCAGAGAAACAGAAATGACCAAGTCAAGATGCTATTAGATGGCATTATTATACTAATATACTGTGAGATGATATGTTAATATGCCTTTCCTGACATCATTAAATTAAGCTAAATAGGTTGTCATTTGATGGAACAGGAAAATGGAGACAAATGTCATTTAAGTATTTTTGCATCAAAGGAAAGTTGAATGCTTGCTTTTAGGCATCACACTTCTATAACAATTTTAGGGGTCCCATTTTTCACTGTCACTTGATTGATCTCTCCTCCTGATTGAATGAAAGTGTAGAAAATTCATTCCCATCTGTGGATCCCCATTTTCTCAGAGCAGCATTTGAAAGCTCACTGGCCTTGAACTATTCCTTTTCTTGCTTAATAAACTGAGTCACTCTCTGACGCTGCTTTTTCAGACGGTGAAGCATGACAGTGCTGCAGTTGATCGCTCCATCGAGTGTCTCTTCACAGTACGGGGGGATCTGGATTTTGCTGAGCAGCTGTGGTTCAAAATGAGTGGTAGTAGGTGTCTGTCGTGATTGTGAAATAAAATGTTTCCTGTCATCTGTTAGGTTTACTTTTAAGTCTTTGAAAATAATACAGGACTAGTGTACTACTAGTCTTGCATGGAAGGCTGGTTCCTATTTTCTCAAATTCACTTCTAATAATAAACTGGCACATTCTACTCAAGAATTGTACTAAGGTAAGGCAATTTATAGAGTCTGTTCTTCTCTCCTGCCTTGAGTATAAGACGTAGGTGGCTTTTATATTACATTTATATAAATAAACACCTCTACCTTAGTGGCATTATAATTATTAGCAAAAGGAAAAGATATTCCTTAATTTTGCACTGTGTTACTTTGTGACAGTGAGTTTACTCTCTTACTTTAGAAATGTGTTAAATCTTGCCTTTAATTTCTTTCCCCCACCCATAAAGTACAGATACTTCTATTTATTTGTCTATCCTTAAGATTGATGATATATTTGATCTGCAAAAATACCATGAAAGTAATGTTGGACTGACTTGTTTTCCAAGGTGTGATTTCATATCAAGACTTGGTGAAGTGTTTCACACTGATCATCCAGAGTCTACAACGTGGTGATATACAGCCGTGGGTAAGTTTAATAGTGTGTGTTAGAGCACTTTTTCAGCTGCACAGCATGGGCCCGGGAGCAGACTGCCTGAGTTTGAACCCAGCCCTCCTACTCTCTTAGCTCTGTAAACTTGGGCAGGTTTCTTTACGTCTCTGTGCCCCAGCGTCTTCATCTGTACAGTAGAGGTAGGAAAAGTACATCTGTCATAGGGTTGTTTTAGGGCTTAAAAAAGAATTTGTTTTTTTTTTAAATATTTTATTTATTTATTTGAGAGAGAAACAGCACAAACAGGGGGAGTGGCAGAGAGAGAGGGAGAAGCAGGCTCCCTGCCGAGTAGGGAGCCTGATGTGGGGCTCTTAATTTATATCAAGACCTTATATCAAGACCCTGAGGTCATGACCTAAGTCGAAGGCAGACACGTAACCCATTGAACCACCCAGGCACCCCATTAGGGCTAAATAATTTAATTCATGTAATGCAACTTAGTACCCAGCTCATAATTAAGTGTTCAGTATGTGTAAGATACTAGTACTGTAGTTGTTGCTGTGAATGATCATTCTCACATACTACTGATGAGAGCACAAATTGGGATATTCTCTATGAAGCAATTGTGGATAAATACACTGAGATCCTCAAAATGTATCATGCATGCCCTTTAAATCATTAGTTTTTTTCTTAGGATCCACCCTAAGCTCATACATAGGAATATGTATCAAGATTTTATGTGTTAGAATAGTCACCACAGCCTCATTTATAGTAGCAAAAAGTTATAAATAACCTAAATTTCCTGTTAATGGACTATAAGTAAATAATGATATAGCCTGATAATGGCGTATGTGATTGTTGCTAAAATGATGCTGACATGATGTGGAGAAATGCTTACAATCTGCAGTAAAAAGAAAGGACTGTATATTATTGCATAAAGAAAGTAACTTTTGGAGGGAAAAACCTGGGAATAAATATACCAAAATGTTAAAGCAGTTGCCTCTGGTGCTAGGGTTACACATGAGTTTTTCCAACTGCATTCTACATTTCTACACTTTATGGATTTTCCACAATGTACTTGTGCTTTTACAATCAAGAAAAAGCTAAGTAAAAAAACTAGAAACCAAAAGATTCCTCATTTCATAGGAATTCTTTGAAATAGAGTAGCTGCCGGGGTGCCTGGGTGGCTCAGTCGTTAAGCGACTGCCTTCGGCTCAGGTCATGATCCTGGAGTCCCGGGATCGAGTCCCGCATCGGGCTTCCTGCTCGGCAGGGAGTCTGCTTCTCCCTCTGACCCTCTTCCCTCTCGTGCTCTCTATCTCTCATTCTCTCTCTCTCAAATAAATGAAATAGAGTAGCTGCCAATTCATAACTCCAAAACTTAGAAACTTTCGTGGGCGTGCACAGAGATCTGCTGCAAAGCAGAGGCATGTGAGTGCTGCCTCTCACTGGGCGGTGGTGGCTGTAGGCATTCTAACCTCTGCCATAGAGGTTTTCTCACGCGACTCTCTGTGTTTGTGAGATGTTTGCCAGTATATCCCCACCATGTGCAATGAGTGTAAACAACACGGAAATCGTTTTTATTAAAACAAGGGAAACGCCAAAGGTTATGATGGAGCTTAGAGATGACAGACATTAGTGAGAAAATGTCCAGCATTTCAGGTATCTTTAAAACGAAGTGTTTAACATTTGGTACATGCATTAGATCTATAAGTTCACAGCCCTTCTTGATTTGCAGATGATCTAGTTAGTATGTGAGATACTGTAGCCAAGGAGCGCTGACACATGTAGAGACCAGCGAGGGTGGCAGTTGTCCCGAAGTAGCAGGTGTTCTGTGCAGAGGAAGATGCTCAGTGTTGGGGAGGTTGCCCAGGAGCACTTAATGAGCTCTAGGAGAAAGGGAGTCCTAGTTACAAAGCTTCAGAGGACCAACTCTGTCTTCTCTTTGGTGGAATTGTATCTGGGGGTGATCAGTTGAACCTCTTTGTAGTTGCTTTGGACTAAAGCATATCATATAGGAATGACACTTCAGGAATGGGCATGTTTATAACTCTTGGCTTTTTATTCAAGCAATTTATGGTATCAGGAGACTAAAAATGCACGCTTATCATTTTTAGCTCATAGCTAATGCAGTTTGCTTCTTTTTTGTTTATTGGATTTGTTTATCTTTTTATTTATGGTATATATTTTTTTATTATTTCTAGCTCCATAGTGGGAGTAACAGTTTACTAAGTAAGCTGATTCATCAGTCTTATCATGGAACCATGGACACAGTTGTTCTCAGTGGGACTATTCCAGTCAAGATGCTTTTGGAAATTGGTCTGGACAAACTAAAGAAGGATTATATCAGTTTTTTCATAGGTGAGTCCCTTTCCCAGCTCAAAAAATTAAAAAGCACTTCACAATCATCAGTCATAGGTATTCTCAGATGTTCTCTTTCTACTTGGCCCTAGTCATTTATAGCTCTGGCTTTGGCTCTGGTTCACTGTGAGATTAGCACTTCTGTTTTCCGATATTTAGTTTCCTTCTTGATAAAGATACTCGATTAAATAGAACTCTAGATTTTGTTTGGTTGTGTTTTGAGTTCAAAGATTTTGAGATCCTACCAGGTTGGTGTAGTAAATTAAAAAAAGCCTTTTTGTGGGATGCTGCTTGAATACCCAACACTTGGTTGTTTTTATTAGAGGCAAGCTGTGATCATTTTAAAGTAGCATTAATATATATTTAATGTATAACATGCCAGAATATTTGGCCATTTCTGAGGAACTATTTAGCTTGAGCATCCCTTTTATATATGAACTCTGAAAATTTTTACTTAAGTTCCTTAGCAAGTAATAGACAATACCCAAAGCTTATTTGCATTTATGTGTTTTTTCTTACTAGGTCAGGAACTTGCATCTTTGAATCATTTGGTGAGTTTGTTTTTTTATTCTAAAGTTGATTTTCTTTTATTCATTCTACCTGTAGATACTAAATACCTATTCGTGCCAGCCCCTGTCCTAGGACCTAGGAAATAGGTAGATAAGTAGACAGATAAATAAATAACAGATAAAGTACTCCTTATTTTCATGAATTCCCCCCTAGTCATTTCATTTGCCTGTTTTTTATTTTAATACGGTTTGACTCCAAACTTTTGACACAATGGTCCTTAAACTTGGAGAATCTCCTTGCAGGCTTATTGAATTGCTAATTCTTGGGCCCTAGTGACTCCATAGGCCTGGGGCTCAAGAATATGTCTTTTTAAACAAGTCCTCTCCTATTTCACGTGATTCTGATGCTTTTTTCCTTACTGTATTCATTTTCTGTTACTGCATAACAAATTACAGTAGTCCCCACCTATCCATGAGGGATTACCATGGGCAGTACTGAATCCTTTGTATACTGTGTCTTTTCCTGTACACACTTACCTATCCTAAAGTTTAGGCACAGTCAGAGATTAACAGCAATAACTAAAAATAGAACAATTATAATGATATACTGAAATAAAAGATATGTGGTGTGGTTTCTGCCTTTCTCAAAGTATCTTACTATGCTCACCGGTCTTGCTCACAAGACCCAAAGAGATTGAGTGAGGTGAATGATGTAGGTGTTGTGACCTAGTGTTAGACCACTATTGACCTTTCAGGAGGACTGAAACCATAGAAAGTGAAACCTTCGATAAAGGGGGGACTCCTGGAGTAGAAACTTAGAAGCGTAAATGAACACAGATGTATTCTATCACAGTTTCCTGGGGTTGGTCGTTAGGTACATTTTACCTGGGTCGTCTCCTTAGGGTTTCACAAGGCTGAGATCAAGGTGTCATCCCTCTGCTTGACTAGGGAAAAATCTATTTCTAAGTTCCCTCATTTGTTGTTGGTACAATTCATTTCCTTATGGCCTGATGACCAAAGTTCCCATTTTATTCCTAGCTCTTGGCCCACAGCCAGTCTCAGGTCTTAGGGGTTGCTTGTGGATGGGCAGTTTGTTTCTTCAGAGCCAACAGGAGAGCATCTCTAATGCTTCACCTTCTCTTAAAAATCTCACTTGATTAGGTAGGTCATAGTGATGACCAGGTGATAATCTCCCTTTTGATTAATTCAAAGGCAGTCATCTAATAAACATATCATGGAAGTAACATCCCCTCCTATTCACAAGTTCTGGCCTCAGTCAAGGGGAAGGGATTATACAAGATGTGTACATCAGGCAGTGGGAATCTTGGGGGCCATCATAGAATTCCACCTACCATATTTACCATGGAGTATTTCCTTAGGAGCTGTTCTCAGAAATAGGATGAGGTCTGAGCATTTTAAGATGCTTGACATACATTGCCAAGTTTCTTTTTTTAAACGGTTGTACCACTTTACCAATAATAGATGAGTGGAAGCTTATCAATACACTTGATTAATTTCTTGCTACTTGGTACCTATTTTTAGAGGTGGACGCTACCGTCACCCCGGCGAGGGTATTGAAATTAAGAATTATCTTGTGGCTTTGCCAGTTATTCCATCTGGAGAGCTCTATGGGTGGTATTAGTTACCCCACTCAGGCCTCCTTGGTGAGGCAGTTCTTGGATTTGTTTAGACCAGAGAATGTAACAGTTTGCTGAGACCATTCTCAGTAAGGACGCACAATATTGAAAGGTGGTAAATTTCTCTCTGGCTGCCTCCATATTCCCCCTATTGATCAAGCGTAGTTGAAGTTTAGCAAGCATAGCAATCTTCGTAAGGGTTTTTCTGTTAACAGAACCTAACAACCTTCTGTTCTGTTAACCCCCTCTTTTGGTTGTACTGTTTTTCATTCCAGGAATATTTCATTACTGCATCAGTAGATATACAAGAACAGGTGTACCGTGTTCAGAAACTCCACCATATTCTAGAAATATTAGTCAGTTGCATGCTTTTCATTAAGCCCCAGCACGAGCTCCTCTTTGCTTTAACACAGTAAGTATTGCTCTCTTGTTCCCGTCACATGAACGTGAATTCTCTTGTGAAATAGCTGGAGCCGAAATTTGTGCAATTTTTATTATCAGTTAGGCTTGAATCTGTACAGCCTGTCTTCACAGTAGCAGAAGGGTTCTCAATCCCTGTCGGAGCAAGGGAAAGGCTTTGGATTCAGAAGGACTCAGGTTCGACACTTGGCTCTAGCACTTTCTGACTTCCTGAGGAAGTTTCCTTTTGCTGCATCTTGTTTTCTCATCTAGAGACAGGAACTGATAACCTCATGTGTTGGTTGTTGGGGTTAAATGATGGCCTGTGTATAAGTACCCAACACCTAATAGGTGCTTCATGACTATTTCCTTTTCTTTTCTTTCTATCCTTATACATTGGGGCCAAATGAATCATTGCTAGATCTCCATATGGTGATTGAATGGAACCAACTATTATTACCATACCTCTGTCAACAGCGCTGCTATAATTTTAGAGATTCTGCTGATCAGTTTGACCAGAAACAGTTTGGAACTATCCTTTTACATGGGTTGCTGGTGTCTTACATGTATTTGAAGCCTCACATTGGAAATGAGTGAACCATCCGGGGGAAGGGCTGGCTTTTTCCCTGGGGAAGGAAATGTACCATGGCCTTTCCCGAAATCAGAATCTGTCTCCGTTTTACAGGGAAAAGTTTGAAATTGTTGTTGTTTACAGAATCTAAAAGATTTATTTTCATTAAAGATGAATAGGGTAGGGCGCCTGGGTGGCTCGGTCGTTAAGCGTCTCCCTTTGGCTCAGGTCATGGGAGCCCCGCATCGGGCTCCCTGCTCCGCGGGAAGCCTGCTTCTCCCTCTCTCACTGCCCCTGCTTGTGTTCCTGCCCTCTCTCTCTCTCTCTCTCTCTCTGTGTGTTAAATAATTAAAAATCATTAAAAAAAAAAAGATGAATAGGCTAAATGAGTTAACTCTTTAATTCGCCAGAGTCTGAAAACCTTGGAAGCTATATCATTGTCTCTCTTTTGCTTTTCTTTTTCTGATAACCTCTTTCTCCCCACTCATGCCTTTACTTTGGCTCAACTTAAGTATATTCTGTATTTGTGAGAAATATGTCTTCTATTGATTTTTAAAAAATTGGAGAAAAAAATTGAATGAGATTTCCTTTCAGAGTCAAAAGCAGCCTAACTTTTGTGTCGGGGGAGGGGGCATTGTTTTGTTTGTTTACTTTTGTGGCCCTGGAATTACTCTTTTGTTGTTGTTTTGGTTAGTGGTACTGGATGAAAAGTTTCCCATATGAGCTTTAGATTACCAGAAAGCCTTTATCTCCAAGTGACATTTTTTTTTCCAAAAGAGGTCCTTTGTTGTTGTTGTTGTTGGTTTTTGTTTGTTTGTTTTTAGATCCTGCGTAAAATACTACAAACAAAATCCTCTAGATGAGCAACACATTTTTCAGCTGCCAGTCAGACCAACTGCTGTAAAAAGCTTATATCAAAGGTCAGCAATTCAGTAATTAAATTATACTTTAAAGGGGGGGTGCCTAGGTGGCCGTCTGCCTTTGGCTTGGGTCATGATCTCAGGGTCCTGGGATTAGGCCCCCATGTCTGGCTCCCCGCTCAGTGGGGAGTCTGCTTCTCCCTCTCCCTCTTTTGCCCCTCCCCCTACTTGTGCATATGTACTCTTTCTCTCTCTCTCTGTCTCTCAAATAAATAAATCTTTAAAAAAAAATTATACTTTAAGCCTGGCTGTAATTCCTGGGCAGTTTCTGTGTCCTTCCCCTGCGGATCTCCTGACCAAGAGCTACTCCACCTCTGAAGCCTTAATCATCTCTTTCCTGCTCTGTGATTGTCATCTGATAGGAGTTCCCCCTCTTTCCTCTCCCAGACTTTCTTTTGTCTTTTCTCTTTCTATCTGTGGACCTCTAGTCTTTCATTTTTTCTCTCAATCTGTAATTCCTTCACAGTATAGGGCAGAAAATACAGCCAGAAGGGAAATGACAGATTGGGAAGGAAGTGATCAGGGCAATGATGACAAAGCCAAGGGTATGGCTGTGGGAGCGAGAGGGTTTGGGATTGGGGAGGTACGGGGGCTGTGAGGCTAAGGTGACGGATTGGCCATCCACATAGACTCTGAGGTTGCCTCCAATGATGGTCTCCCTGACTCTTCCCTCTGCATGCAATGTACTTGAAATTTCTCTTCTACCCAAGCCACTCTGTTTATACCCTCCTTCGGTTTGGTTCCCTCTCGGCCAAACCTTGTCATTCCTTGAAACTGCTCTGGCAGAGGGCCCCAGTGGCCTCCTAATTGCCAAATCTGGTGGACAACTTTCTGGTAAAAGAGTATGTTTTCGCCCCTTGTGTCATTAGCTGGCCCACCAATTCTTTCTCCTTACAAGTAAGCACTTACAAGGTTGTTTGGCATTTAACACTATTCCTTTCTTGGACCTATCCCCTTGCTTCATTTCTGTGATGTAGCTTCTGTCTTAATTTTACCTCTCTCTCTCTGGCATACCTGCAAGACTGAGAGTAGATCTCTCTTCACGTTCTTCCCCTGCCTGCCTCTCATGTGGGTTTTCACCAGAACTCCACCTTCTGCCTCCTTTTCTTCTTACTTCCCGTCTTCCCTGGCTGGTTGTATTCGTACTCAAGGCCTTGCTTCCTCTGTGCTAATGATGATTCATAACTCATGTCTCTAGCTCCTGAGCTTCAGGCCGTGTTTCTAGATGCCTGTTAGATGTGAATGCCCAACGTCAGTGTCCTGTAGGTAGTTCGGACTCAAAACCCAAAATTTAGAACTGCAGCCTGTTCGTCTCTGCTTCCTCCGTGCCTCTCACATCAGGATTTCTCTAATGAGTGTGGAGGGAAGGAAGGAAGGGAGGGAGGGATGGATGGAGGGAGGAAGGAAATGAAGAAAAAAGGAAGGAAATAACTCGGGCTTTTTTGTTCCCCTTTGATGTTTTCTCTTTCCTTAGTGAGAAGCCACAGAAATGGCAGGTGGAAATAAGTGGTGGTCAGAAGAAGGTGAAAACAGTTTGGCAGCTGAGTGACAGCGCACCTGTAGACCATCTGAGCTTCCACAAATCTGGTAAAGATGGCTTGTCATCTGTTCAGATAAGTTCTTCCAATAGAAGAGAAACGGAATCTTTACTAGCACATATGATAGCTCTCGTGCTTAGTTTTAAAGGATTTTCCTGAACTACAGGTGTAAAACATATTTATTTTGGGAAAAAAAAAACCCTGGAAGAGTGCTTTTTCTCATTATCCTCGATAGAGGAACTTTTATTAAAAGAGGTCAAGCAATAGGGATACAGGGAGTAAAAACAGATTATAAGGTTGGAATTCCAGCTCATTCTTTTGTGCACTCTTTCATTGATGATATTTCTGCCCTAATGTCTTCTCTGGGGGGCAGGAGGAGGGTTGATACTTCTAATGTTCTGTCAAATATGGTCCAAGTCAGTCAGGGAATGTGTGCAAGCCCCTGGCGTAATCAGCTGGCTCCGAGTATTTCTCCTTCAGCAAAAGCACCTATAAACTGTTATCTTCGGGTGTGTGGATTGCATGGTGCAGTCCTCTCGTATAGCTCTTAAATGGCTGCATTTCAGATATTGCGATGATTATCCAAAATCAAATCTGATCGTTTTAAGACAGAATCCGAAAAGATTTCAAAAGCCTATAGTCAGCCACTGCTGCTGGTTGTTGAACTGCAGAACTATATAAATAGTTCTATTTTAGAGATTGATACCTTGCAAAATTATTTCCAGAAAATGTTTGTTCTTCTCCCCAGAATATTTTTGGATTCAAGCATAATGGAAACTTCTCTCTTCATATGGCTGAACGGTAAAAGTCCTAAAGAAACTGAAAAATATTCCTGAGAACCATCAGTCAAAATTTTTCTAAGTGTGATTGAAACCTGGAGGGTATAAAGCTTGAAAATCAACCATATAAAATTAGAAAAATTTCTGCATGACAAAAAAATACCAGGGGCAAACAACAAGGAAAATTAATTTGCTGCCATGTTCAGAAAAGGGGCTACATTGCCTAGTATATAAAGAACTCTTAAATCAGTAAGAAAAATATATTAATAACTCAATAGAAAAATGGGCAAGTAACATGAACAGTTTACTAAAAAGGAAATTCAGATGTCATCTTCAAAATAAAAGGTGCTCAGCCCCACCTATAGTAAGAGAAATGCACATTTATATCCCAGAGATACCATCTTTCACCTCTCAGATTAGCAAAGATCAAAAAGTTTGGTGTATAGTACTGGCAAGGATTTGAAGAGGTGGTCAGCCTCACACATTGCCGCTTCAAGTGTAAGGTTGTACAGCTCCTGTGGAGAGTGATATCCACCAAAATTTAAAATACATTTTGTAGGCCACTAGTTTTACTAGTAGGGATTTATTCCATACATAAAACCAGACATGTGGAAAAAGACCTATGAACAAGTGTGATATTGTTTACAGTAGCAAAAGCGTGGAAAAAAATAATGGAGAATGGGGCATAAGAAAATATCTGGAAGGGTACAATGAAGTTTTAACCCGGAGGTGTGGCATGATGGGGGCAGGGGTTGTTCTCTGCTTTGGGTGAACATTAAAATCATTTAGGGAGCTTTTTAAAGTCTTAATACCAAGACCAAGTAAATCAATCTCTGGAGCTAGTGCCTGGACATCAGTAATTTTTAACATTCTCCAGGGGATTCTATTGCGCAACTAGTTTGAGAACCACTAATTTAAGTATTTTGTTTCTCTACCTGTGTTGTTTCAGGTTCGTTTTTTCTTTTTTAAAGACCTATATTTTATGATTAAAAATAAAGTTTTAAAGCCATGAACATATGTGAAAATGCCGTTTTAAAGTAAGTTTTAGTACGTAAAGCTTAAACCTGTTTTATGAGGAAATTCATGCAAGATTAAACACCTTTTTCAATGATGCTGATTAAGTGAAATAGATTGAACGTATCTTCTAGAGTCTTTGATGCAGATTACTTCAAAAAAGAGTGAAAGTTACTTTGGTTAGAGTTAAAACAATTTATTGATGCATTGTTCCAATGACTCCGTCTATGAAAATAAGGAATTTTTTTTTTTTTTTAAATAGGAATTCTTACGAAATCGTTTATTTGCGTGCTTGGGAAAGCACTCATACTCCATTTTGGCTAGAACTTTTTAACCTCTTCTCCCCATCTTATGTTCTTGATGTGTTCATCTAGAAATTATTCAGTCCTCAGCCCAAAGCAAGACCCACTGGTGAAGGAGGCCCTCAGTTGTAAGCAGTATTGGCTATTCAAAGACCCAACTGTGTAAATATTAAAGCCCAGTCATGATTTATTCTTGCCAAACATCATATGCATTTCAGAGGTTAGACTTTCTGCTTCATTGGACTGAGCACTTAGGTCAATTACTAGCTTTTCAAGATATCTCATGTTGTGATACTGTAGAGTAAAACATTGGGATCAAAAGCCGGAAGACTTGAGAAGAAATGTCATGGGGAAGAGAATAATGATTTGGAGTGAACAGGGGAGAAGATCAGTGTCCAGGAGAGTGCCACTCTCCCAGGGGGCACTCCGCAAATGATTGTTGAGAATGGTGAGAATGTGGAAACCAAAATGTTGACCCACAAGAACGGGGACATAATCTCATCTAAATGTTAATTGTACCATTTATTTTTTAAATACAACAGTCTTCAGCAGAGGAAAAAATGCATATGTGTCTAGAAGTCCCAAGTAGAAATTGGTTTCTGAAACATGTGTTAAGATGGGAAAAAGAGTTTAACCACAGTGGATGAGACACAAAGATAAAGCAGTAGGTTCCCAAATTAAAAATACAGGATTAAAAAAAAAAATCTGCTTTGTATTTTCTTTAATCACGTTTTCAGTGCACAAAGGGTTTACTATGTAAAGGAATTGTCCCTGCTGGGTTTTGTCTCACAAATTCAAAGTAGAAGACACATGTCATTCAGATTACCTCTTGATTATTGTAACATTCAGCAGTATGTAGTAGAAAGGCCAGCAAGCTGGTAAGCAGTTCTGATCTCTGGTTACAGATGTTTCTGAGTTAACATTGAATGGTAGCCTGGAAGAAAGGATGTCCTTTACTAACCTGGTTACCTGCAGCCAGGTGCATTTCAAGTGAAGTCGGCTGATGGAGTCCTCTGTAAGGTAGTATGTTCGCTTTGTGTTCCCCCCCAAATACTTTGTAATGTATTAAGTATCTTATGTTTCAGTTTTTTCTACAACAGAAATGTTGATTTAATCCATTTGGAATATGGATTATTTTTCAGTAATCATGCAAGAGGCTTACCAGATGTTATTGAGCAACGCAAGTCTTTAATTTCCTTTTTACCTTCTGTAGTCACCTTAATAGGTCAGGTTAATCCTAAAACCAGAGAGACGAAAACATTTTTTTGAGTGGTAATGTCTTTGCATTTTAAATCTGTATATGTGGTAGAGAGTTTGATTTCAAAAACATTGATGGGAGAGAAAAACCCTGAATGAGCCTGTCGATTTGACATTGAAAGCAAAGTTCTGTTAAAAGCAATTTTACCCCAGCCCCCCGATATTTTATAGCAGCATTATCAACAGTAGCCAAACTATGGAAAGAGCCCAAGCGTCCATCAACTGATGAATGGGTAAAATGAAATTTTTATTTCATTCCTATATACAATGGAATATTACTCAGCCATCAAAAAGAATGAAGTCTTGCCATTTGCAACAGCATGGCTGGAACTAGACTATATTATGCTATGTGAAATAAGTCAGTCAGAGAAAGACAAGTACCATATGATTTCACTCCTATGTGGAATTTAAGAGGAAAAAAAAAACGGATGAGCATATGGGATGGGGGAAAATAAAGAGAGGGAAATGAACCATGAGAGACTCTTTAACATTAGAGAACAAACTGAGGGTTGATGGGGTGAGGTGAGTGGGGGATGGGCTAGGTGACTGATGCGCATTAAGGAGGGCACTTGTGTTGAGCACTAGGTGTTATATGTAAGTGATCAATCATTAAATTTTACTCCTGAAACCAATATTGCACTGTATGTTAATTAACTGTAATTTAAATAAAAATTTAAAAAGAACAAAACACTTTTACCCCAGCCCAGTTGTAGTGCTAAAGCCCGAGATGTAAATACCCTTTTTAAAATGTTTGAGATAGCCAAGAGAATTAATGCAATAGCATTTTCTACTGTCTTACTGTTTTTGTTTCAGAAACAGTAGAATTAGGTAATGAATAAAATGCTTCATATCATTCTTAAGCCATGTTTTGTCCCCAAATAAATAGATGTTATTTAATTTTAGCATTTTAGCATAATTAAAGAATAAAATGGACCTTCATTTTAAAAACCCTGAATACCTAGTTACAGAAAAGATATTAAATAATATTTCTTTGAGGTATTTCACTGAGGTTAATTGAATTTAACGCAAGAAAGTTTATCTCAGAAAAGTGTATGTGCTCACTTACCTGGTACCCACCTAATAATGCATTTTCCTAGTTGCTTGATAGAATTTAGAACCTGAAGGGATTGTTATCTGTAGATGATTGACTCTGTCCATTGTGTGTAGGACAGTGCTAGGATGGCAGTTATTTCCACAATAAAGTAATTTTTCTGGATAGATTTTTATTTTTATTTATTTTTTCCAAAGGAAACTTTCTTTTTTTTTTAAGTTTTTATTTTTTTTTAAAGATTTTATTTATTTATTTGACAGAGACACAGCTAGAGAGGGAACGCAAGCAGGGAAAGTGGGAGAGGGAGAAGCAGGCTTCCCGCTGAGCAGGGAGCCGACCTGGGGCTCGATCCCAGGACCCTGGGATCAGGACCTGAGCCGAAGGCAGATGCCTAACAACTGAGCCACCCAGGCGCCCCTATTTTTATATATTTTTTAAAAGATTTATGTATTAATTTAAGAGAGAGAGAGTATGAGCAGGGGGAGGGGCAGAGGGAGACAAGCAGACTTTGCGATAACTGGGGAGCCTGTCACAGGACTTGATCCCAGGACCCTGAGATCATGACCTGAGCCAAAATAAGAGTTGGATGCCTAATCGACTGAGCCACCCAGGCACCTCTGGACAGAGTTTTAGAAGGAAAAAAAAAATCAAGTATCAAAACAGTTTGTGCGCTATGATTCCTTTTTTGCAAAGTGAAGATAGATGCCTAATAGCAAAATATTAACATTGGCTTTGACAGGTGATTTTTATTTCATTTATGCTTACTTTTATTTTCTAATTTTTAAATCCCAGCACAAGACCAAAAAAAAAAAAATTTATCACAGAGCCTGAAAACAGAAATGTATATAAACCTTCAAAGCAGAGAAAGGAGGAAGATCCTGAAGATTCTTGATGAAAGATGAATCCACAAAATGGGTGACACTGTCTCAGCTCTGGCTCCGCAGGAGGAGCATCAGGAGAACTGCAGAGATTAGTACACAGAGGGTGCAGACTGTAGGTACCACAATCTCTGTCACCATCTGCATGTGACTTAGCAGCGGCTCTGAAATGGGAGAGAAAACACCACAAATGAGCATGTCATCATTTCAGCGAATATAGCCTCACCCTGAAAGATTCAGCTGTATTGGGAAAAACTTGGAAAATGGTATCATCAAGCTTTGTAATTATTCTCAGTTGCTCTAAAAGAGAACATGGTGAATGAAATGTTACTAAAAAAATTATGTGAGGGCTTTATAAAATATTTCACAAAGTATGGGGTAAAGAATGCCTACATTTGGTTCTTCCACAGGTATTAGAATAAAGTCTAAGTGTATGTTATACTTACCCTAAATTCATATGAGGATATTAACTAACAGGCGTGTTCCAGGGTTGCTGTAATTTTCACTGGGGGGGTTGTGAAAGAAAAATCGTGGGGAAGCCTCGGTAACCTTTCAAAGATGTTATTGTGTATCTTAAGAGGTGTAAGAGTTTCCATACTGAAAGTTTGTGTGGCAATTCTTGCATGGTTAATTAATCTTGAAGAGTTGAGTGATAAGCATGTTTCATGTACATGATTATAGTAGTGGACATTTATGTAATTCCCACTTCTAGGTTTTGTGCCTGCCACCCTGACTACCATGATAAATAAGGCATGAGGCCCTGTTCCCACAGAATTCATAGACTCAGCAGTAAATTCTACATCATGTGTCTAGGTGATAAAATACAAGTTAATTTTGGTTTAAAGGAATATATATCCTTAATATTACCTGGTTATTTAGATGGGAGCAGAGCACGGTAGTGTTGGCCTATAAAAATAGCTGAATTGGGGGAAAAAATAGCTGAATTGGTAGGATTTGTTCCATCTAGCACTTTCCACCTCTGATACCACATTAAAGATGGGTTTGTTAAAGCAGGAAGTATACTTCTCTGATTGCCCTTAGGGAAAGACAGAATTCAAAGAAACATATGCTGTGTGCTGGCATTCATTAGTATGTAGATGGATCTTTGTTATTCTACATCTCTGAGCCTTTTCTATCCTACTGCACCAGAAACCTTGCCTTCAGGGACCTTGTTTGGTTTATTGCTGGGCTTAAAACACCCCTTAGCTAATAGTGAGTGCTCAATAATTACTTGCTGAATGAGTGAATATAATACCTGGAGTGTTCTTTGCCTTTTCTTTATTTGAATATGGTTGCATTTTTCCCTCCTTCCGCAAAGCCCACTGTAACCAAAATAGGTTTATAAACTGGCTGTATGCTTCAGAAAGAATCAAAACTAGGGAGGATAAAATATCTCTTTTGTGGTAGATTTTTAAAATATTATTTGAAATGCTTATAAAACAGAAATTTGACATTGTTTCAAAGTGAAGGAAAAAATTCATTTTTAATTGTATGTTTCCGAATGATTGACTTCAGGTAGATCCACATTTTGAGGTTTCGGTAACATCATTATACGTATAATTATGTGCCTTAATTATCAAAGGGAAAAATTAAAATATACTCACCTGCAGCAAGCATCTGGTTGTTGATAGAACAAGTTTCCAAGGCTTTGAGGTACCAACTCTCCACCTAATAAAAACCCACTAGGTAAGTAATGTCATCTTAGACTAATTTTTTGCTGTTCCAAATCATTTTTGAAATAATGTGGGATTAAAAAAGCATAAATCTGCCTGGAGTTTAAATTAGTTAATATTTATTAAATACCTATGTGCATCATTGTGAGGGAGTCAGAAAAAACAAAACAAAACAAAACTGGTCTTTATTCTTGAGGAACTTACAGTCTAGCACTTTTCTAGAAATGCCAAACTGGTGAATGCCTATGAGTCACTGTTTATGGTGCCACTGGGCTCATCCTAAAAGGACATTGGTAAACAACTCAGATTTATTTTTAGAAGTTATCTTTATTGAGACATTCTAAATTATGATTTTTATTTCTTGCCATCAATAGCAACATAGAGAACGGATAGAAAAATCTACAGGTGACTGAAAATGGTATGTTTTAAAGGATTGTTAATATTGTTTGATCATTTTTAATCTCATTTTGGAACTAGTGGGAGAAAAGAAGTGGAAGTTATGGTCATTATACATTTAATTTGCCTGTTTCCATATATGTTAAAGAGTAAGTAGGCAGTATTTGTTTGCATTAAGATGTAACATTTAGGATAACATTTAACTAGAAGTCTCTACTGACTCTTATAACCTAAAACAAACAGGACTACATAACTTTCTTTGTTCTTCATGCTCTGCAAGTTGGGAGTGAATTTGAAGTGAGGACTGAATTTTAGGGCATGTTTACCCCATTCTAAGCAAATGAGCAAAGAGGTGGCACAAATTAGGGGAAGAATCAAAGGCCCATGTTCCCACACAGCCCTGTTCTCCTCCACAGAGGGGAGAGGCTTGCCACACTGCACACCCCAAGCTGCTTAGCTCTTCAAAAATCTAGAACAAGTGAGGGGCGCCTGGCTGGCTCGGACGTAAGAGCACATGACTCTTGATCTTGGGTTCGTGAGTTTGAGCCCATGTTGGATGTAGAGATTTTAAAAAAATCTAGAACAAGTAACATCAATAATTAGTCCTACCTCTCTCGGGTTGGGAAACCCATTGGCAGTGATAATCTTCCTGTAATATTGAACTGACGCCTTTGGGTAGCGCGGCTTATTTCTGTTGTTAAATTCGACATAGTAGAATCCGTATCTGTCTGAGTATCCTTTCTCCCATTCAAACTTATCCAACAAAGACCAGGAAGTATACCCTTTTATGTTAGCACCATCTTTTATAGCTGCAAAGACATTTTGTTCCATTTTTAATATATTTCACTTACTTGGAAAAATAACCTTGTGAAGATAATTTTAAATGTATTCATTTATGAGATTCAGAAACAAGCTTTAGTCAATCACAGCTGTTATCAAATTCAGTCCAAATTAAGTAGAAAATATGTGAAGGCCATCTTGGTTTGTATCTCACCTTTTAGCATTTCATTTATGTAGCCCTTAAGGTACTGAATTCTCCATTCATCACATAACTGCATACAGTGTAATATTTGAGACGCGCCGTTTTCTGTCACATAGATGGGAGGGTTGCCGTACTGAGTCTGAAATGAGTCATGGGAATATCTTAAAAATTCCGACCTACAGGTGGGTTTCTGAGTCTGAGGCACATAGGGGAACGGTGTATTCAAGCCGCCGTGTTCCAATCGAGTGTATTTAGCGTTTGGGAGGTGCCAGCTCACACATTTATTTGGAGGTGAATGTAGACAGGAGCCAGTTCATACAAAAGACTACATTTCTCAGTGACTCATCATTATAGAGAAAATGTAGTTCAGGTCTTGTTCTTTCCCACATAGCTCGTTTCAGGTGAGAAGGGCAGCCAAATAACTAAATGTGGGATGAGAATTTGTAGCTACGGTTCTATACCTTGAGATGGTTACTCATAGTTGGCATTAGTCTCTCAAGCCTGTATCTAGTAGCCTCTGAAGTAGAGGTCACTGAGTTTCACTTTAAAAGGGAGGCACCTAACTGGAATTAAAATAAAAACATTAAAAAAAATGTAGGCACCCGAGCCTAAGCTGTCAGATCATGAATGGAGGTCAGAAATGTTCACTGGGGGCACCTGGATGGCTCAGTCAGTTGGGCGTCCGCCTCTTGATATCAGCTGGGGTCATGGTCTTTGGGTCGTGAGATTGAGCCCCCTGTGGGCTCAGCAGGGAGTCCGCTTGTCCCTCTCCTTCCCCTCCCCCAGTGTGTGCTTGCATGCTCTCTCATTCTTTCTCAAATAAAATCTTGAAAGAAAAAAAATGTTTATTAAATAGCTTAATGTGATAATCACCTGAGCAAAGTGGAGGAGCCTCCTAAAGCCCCATGGCACAGAATAGAGCCACTTAGACCCCAGATCAGGCCAATTTGGGTCAACCAGTTCTACTAAGTCACGATCGTTCTGGTAGCTGGGCCCATGGCGGGAGGGGTAGTTCCTTTCTGTGATGTACCGAGTAGTAAAATGGCCTAATCCCAAGAAATCAGATGTGCCTTTAATGTAGCTTTTTTCCTGGCGTGAGAACACTGGTAACCTTGACATATCCAGGCCTTGCTCTGCACTCTTTTTTCCTATTGAGAGAGAAAAATAGAATTTAACAAAGTTGGCTTTCTCCCAGTCCTTTTGCTGTGACATGCCATGACGATACTGGCATGTTGACATAAAAACTGTTATCCAGATCCCGGGCTTTGGGATTCGTTTGTATGGAAAAAGTAGCCTTAGCTTTTTAACCTGGAATTTTGACATTTGAATACTATTCAAAATGTTAAAAGTTTATATTGCTTAAAAGTTATATTTTCATAGATTACTCAGTAAATGGTATGCAGACAATTTTGTAGCTATATGGAAAAAAGTGGAGTTGGGATTCCTTTATTATTTCTTATAGCCAAAATTGGTAATTTTGGTTGTCTCTGGGAAGAGAAGTGGAAGGCCATTCGTGGTGCGGACGGTGGCGTAGGGGGACATACAGTCACATTCATGCACCTTTGTAGCGTAGGCTGGTACGACCTCTGTGGTGGGAAATTTTGTCCTAGCATTTAAAATTGTAAAAGAGGGGCGCCTGGGTGGCTCAGTTGGTTAAGCGACTGCCTTTGGCTCAGGTCATGATCCTGGAGTCCCGGGATCGAGTCCCGCATCGGGCTCCCTGCTCAGCGGGGAGTCTGCTTCTCCCTCTGACCCTCTTCCCTCTCGTGCTCTCTATCTCTCATTCTCTCTCTCTCAAATAAATAAATAAAATCTTAAAAAAAAAATAAAATAAAATTGTAAAAGAGTATGGCCTTTCACTGGCCAATTCCACATCTGTTTATCCTACATTTTACTCGCATGTGTAAAAGGATGTGTGTTCAAGGATCTTCATCATAGATTAAGTAGCAAAAGATTGGAAACAACTAAATGTCTATCAGGAGAGACTGGTTAAATAAATGATCAGATATCCATCTGTACAACACTGCAGTCATTAGAATGAAAGAGGCAGCACTTTATATACCAACATGGAAAGAATGCCAAGATGCATGTTTAACTGCAAGACGCAGAGTGTTGCATGTAACAAGTACACACACGGAGCAGCAGTGATTTTGCTCACACGTGCACAATCCATCTCGGGAAGTAAGCTTCCCGAGGGGGAGGATGGGAGCAGTGGGGAGACGGAGGGGGAGGGAAGCTTGACTTTGCATCTTGTACTCTCTTGTAATTTAAAAGATTTGAAACATGCATAAAACCTTCGTATTATCTATGCCAAAAAAAGGTTTTAAATGAGTAAAGAAAAGTAACATTTGTAGGAGTTGTTCTTAAATATAACCATAAACATGTTTCCAAAGAGGCTATTGGTTTAGATTAACTGAGTGAAAAGCTTGTATTATTATAAATACTTTGAGATCCTCACCTATTATTACTTTCAGTGACATTCAGTAACTTGAAAACCAAAAGGCATTGTCCCTGGACTGTCTAATACACTGGCCACTGGCTACACATGACCATTAGATGATGCATCAGTTACCCTGAACGACAGAATTTTTAATTTTTAAAAATTTAAATAGACACAAATGACTACAGGCCATCATATTGGACAGCACAGATACAGAACACTTCCACCATCACTAGAAGTTCTGTTGGACAGCACGGGGCTAGAACTATGTTCGTACATCGTGCTTATGAGATGCCTGAAAGTAATTTGTGTAGAAGACTTCCGGCAGAATGCTTTCACTGAAGACAATATTAACTGTGCAGAGGATCCTTCTTCCCACATTGTAGCAGGAAAAATTCAGCCCCGTTTCCATTTGAATTACTACAAAGTTGGAGTTGGTGGGGTCTGGAATTAATTGGCCTGAAGCCCAAGAACTCTTCTATGACAAATAATCAATTTGGCGGGCGCCTGGGTGGCTCAGATGTTTAAGCATCTGCCTTCGGCTCAGGTCATGATCCCAGGGTCCTGGGATCGAGTCCCGCTCGGAAAGGGGCCTGCTTCTTCCTCTCCCTCTGTTGCTCCCCCTGCTTGTGCTCTTTCGCTCTCTCTGTCAAATGAATAACTAAAATCTTTGAAAGAAAAATATCAATTCAGGCGCCTGGGTGGCTCAGTCGTTGAGTGGCTGCCTTCGGCTCAGGTCATGATCCCAGAGTCCTGGGATCGAGTCCCGCATTGGGCTCCCTGCTTGGCCGGAAGCCTGCTTCTCCCTCTCCCACTCCCCCTGCTTGTGTTCCCTCTCTCCCTGTGTCTCTCTCTGTCAAATAAATAAATAAAATCTTTAAAAAAATATCAATTTGGCTTCTTTAATGCCATCCTGTTGTGGCTTCTGCCACGGCCTCTGAGGGTCCCGGGGCTGAATGCCAGGGGAGTGATGGGCTGTGCACTGCAGGGCAGGGCAGGGGCATGGGCTCTGTCCTGAGGGCTTTTCCCTGGGCGTCTTGAAGACCTCATTCTCAGGATTTCAAACCTATGTGTATAGACGTGTCACAGAACTGGTTATTGCCGAGAGATTTTTAGAGATTATTTGTCTAATCCTTCATTTTCAGATGACAAAAATGTCACCCAAAGAGGTGAAACCCCTTGCCCAGAGTCACTGGTTAGAGCTGAGTTGGAATTAGAACCTGCTGCTCCTATTCCAGGTAAGTCTGATAAATGGTGCTTTAGAACGGGAATTTTTAAAATGTTGACAGTTCTTCAAACATCCAAAATAGCCTTGCTGTGTGAGATTGTAACCTATGTCAATGCCACCCTTGTCTCTCTTTATAGGGGGATGCAGACTGCTGCCTCTAAATAAACAGAGCTAATACTTTGATTCCTGTGGCCAGACACTGGTGGTTGCCCACCCAGTCAATAGTCCCATGGCTGTCTTTCCCTCTTTCTCATCCTCCTTAGAGAGTCCTGGCTCCCCCAGCCTCTGAGGAGGCTCTAGTCCCAGTGGTCTAGGACATTCTGGGGCATGTGACAGTTCCGTCCCTTGAGGACTTCCCTTGAAGGGAAATAAGTTGTGGGTGGAGACTTTTCTGGGAAGATTGTCCTTGTTCTTAAAAACGGATATTACCAAGCAATTTCCATTTTTCTGCCTCTGGGTGTTGATGTGTAAAGATAGGATGCCCGGAGCTGCTGCAGCCATCTTGTGGCCTTAGTAGGGAGTGGTTTGATGGGCTGGCTAAAGGTGCCAGAGTGAAAGATGGAATGGGCCTCAGTCCTCAAAGACATCCTTTGAGGTCCTGGATCATCCTTTTCTGGACTCTGGACTTGAGGTGATAAATTCCCTACTTTTCAAGCCATTTTAGTTGGCGTTTTCTGTTATGTGGCCCTTAAAGGCACCCAAACTGATGGAGCCTTGTGAGCTCTACGCGTCTTTATTCTTTTCTCTGACATTGTGGAAACCAGAACTTGGAAAGCATTTCTCAAGTGACAGAACCAGCGCTAGAACTGGCACTGCCCACGACTGTGTCTGTGACTTCTCTCTCCTACTTCACATGAAAGGGAGTGGAGTAGGGAGAAGGAGACCAGAGAGCAGAACAGAAAAGAGAGCAGCCCGGAGAATGGCTCTACTTTCCCCTGGGTCCTGAAATTCTCAATCGCCACGTCTGGGGATCTGTCTGGGAGTTGTTCCTCCCCTCTCCCCAATTCAGATACGCAGTTCTCAGTTCCTTGAGGGCTGCTCTCCCTTGGGTGCCTCGCCCGAGCCCCGTGTGTTCTATCTCCTTGCCTCTCCATCCCCCTCACTTGCACTCAGTACTGTTGCTATGGTGCCTGTAGCTTAAAAATATGACTTGGCTCACCTATCCGGTCCTTCATGACTTGAGGGTAGTCTCCGGCATAGATGGGGTTGGCAAACCAGCCCAGGCAGAACTGTAGGTATCTTTCGGCAGCTTCTATGTCCTTGGGGCTATCGATGTCCACGGGTTCCCCCCAGTCGCAGTTTAATGAGATCCCCACCAGACCTTAAAAGAAAGGACAGGGGGGTGGCAGGTGCAAATGACACCCCCCCCCCAGGGCTGGGTCCTAGCGCATGGATGGTGGGGCTCACCTCGCTGCTTGCTGCGCCATGTGCTGTTGTAGGAATGCCAGGCTTGGGCGTGGGCCTGAAAATGGAGGGGTGCATCAGAGGTGCCTGGCTGGCACATTTCTCTCCTTCTGTCCTGACGAGAGATCAATTTGTTGGAGTCCTATCTTTTCCCTGAGTCCAGCCGTGATGATCCCGATCGCTTGTCTCCCTCCCTCTGACCTCCAGAGACACCTGTGTTCTTTGTTCTGTAGAGAAACGGTCTAATTCTGGCACAAACACATAAACTACCTCTTTGTGTGATTTCTTGTTCTGAAGACTTTTGCTAAAGTTTCTTGTTTTGTTCCTGCTTGTCTTCTGTAGTCACTAGGCAGTACTTTTACCATAGGTGCTTAGGAAGTTTGGAAAATACCAAGCATCTGGAACAGTTTTGAGAACGGAATTCAAAATGTGCCGACCTGCCTTCTCTCCATACTCTCCATCAGTGACCCACTGAGGCCTTCAGAGCTCTGCCCTTTAAATAGTCACAGTTTAAAGGGTGCCTGGGTGGCTCAGTCAGTTGGGCGTCCGACTCTTGATTTCGGCTTGGGTTGTGATCTCAGGGTCATGGGATGGAGCCCTGCATCGGGCTTCCCGCTCAGCGGGGAGTCTGCTTGAGATTCTCTCCCTCTGCCCCTCCCCCTGCTTGCTTGCTCTCTCTCTCTTTAATAAGTAAATCTTTAAAAAAAATATTCACAGCATAAGAACTGATAAGCCAAATGTAGAAAGAATGAGGAAGTCCTCTCCCTGACAGGAATTTGAGTCTAGTATGTCACTCAGGGGCCCCTGACTTCCTACTTGATCAGATTGTCCCCCTTCTGCTGAAAGTCCACTGGGGCCATGCTGTCATGCCTCTTCATCTGTGTCCTGCACTGTGACCCAATCCCCTCCCCCCGGCTCAAGCGTTCCCAGCAGCCTTGTAACTCATGAGTCACCCTGCAGCATCTCTGTCTCCTTCCCTCCCGAGCCCTTACTGAGCTTGGCTGCCTCCACGGCAGCTCTCCCTAGAAGGGGCCATTTTTTCTGTCACACCCCACATACCTTGCTGGAGTGGTTAGTGTCCGCCTTGCTCTTTATTACTGCTTGCAAACTATTTCTCCTTCCAAAACCCCAGGTTCTTAGAAGTCCACGCCGTGAGACAAACACTCCTAACCCCTTCTTACTGTTGTCCTTCATCAACCCTGTTACTGCTGCTCATGCATTGAAGATTTCAGCCCCTAGTTCACTGTCATCCCGCCCCTTCCTCCTGTCACCGTTCCTCACAAGGCTGCTGAGACCTGTCAGTGACAAGTTTTCACACGCATGCACTCCATCCCCCTGACTGGATTGTAAGCTCTAGGGAGCAGCCACTGTATTGTCTCGGTGGTGGCGGCCAGCACCGGGTGACTGGGCACTGCCTCCACAGGGCCTCGTGGAATGCAAGTGAACGGTGCGAAGGTGTGGAATATGCTAGAACCACAGAGGGCTGAGCTCAGGCTCAGACCCCTGGGGCAGGCTGAACTGACATTGGCATGTGTCCCTCCACCCCGAACCCAGCTTCACTCCTAGAAGGACCCACCTCACCTTAATGATGTGGTGCGCTGCCATGTACAGGCCCGTGCCGGGGAGCTGCAAGCCTGGAGCGTGGCGGCCCGTCTCATAGCCTTTCTCTGCCATTGTCTGCAGGGATGGCAAGCGGGCATCACAGCACCCGTGAGAACGGGGTAGGAGTGCTCTGGTCCGGGAAGGGGGGCTTCCCACCTGGAGGAGGGTCCTGCTTACCCGAGGATCACTGAAAGTGATCCAGTGCTTCACCCGGTCCCCAAAGGCCTCAAAGCACAGATTGGCATAATCCCTGAAGTAGCTGATCATGCTCACATTCTGCCACCCGCCGTACTTGACCTGGAGCAGCTGCAGACAGAGTGGAGAGAGAAGCAGCTATCCCCAAGGGTCTGTCTCTAGAAAAGACTTCTGGAGTCGATAGGCCCAGTATGTGGGAGAAACAGGGTGACGACCACCACAGAGGCTGTGGAGAGCAACAGAGCAAAGATGTGGGGTCTTGGGTGTTACAACCCGAGGATGGTGGCCAGTGATGAACCGTGAAGCAACATCAGTGGGGACAAGCTATGTGACATATACAATCAGGAGGGAGGGGACAGAGAAAGTTCAAGACTCTCTTGCTTAAAAGGAATGTGATAGATTAAATATTTAAGAAAATTGGCCAAGGCAGAGAGGTCTGCTACTGGGAGAAGAACCTCGACTATACATCCAGAAGAAGTAAGACATGATGCAGGACATGGAAGCTCCGATTAGGATTTTGAGGGCCGTGCGGACGTGAGAAACCCTAGAAGCTCTATTATGAGCATGGGTTCTGCCTTCTTCAGTGGAGGACTCTTCCAACCAAAGCCAACTGCTTGTGAAGGTGGGGTTTTCCCAAGATTCAGCATTCCATTGAGAATGCCTACT
The DNA here is from genome assembly GCF_037043125.1 of Eumetopias jubatus. Classification (NCBI taxonomy): domain Eukaryota; kingdom Metazoa; phylum Chordata; class Mammalia; order Carnivora; family Otariidae; genus Eumetopias; species Eumetopias jubatus. Next base: position 106,514,501 of record NW_028274813.1, read on the forward strand.
GAGCTCTCCCGGGTGGGTTTGAGGGCATGCTAAAGGGCCCGGTGAGTGAAAGCAGTTAAGCAGGGAAGAAGCTGGAATGTGGTCTCCAGTTTGTCTCCCTCAAGGCGGCTCTACGCCCCCAGCCCCAACTTAGAGGCCTCTGGCGGCTTACCTTCCCACAGAATGATCCCGGTCACCTTAGCTCAGCAGCCAAGGCTTTCTGGGCCTGGCCCCAAGCCACACCTCCCACCTCTACCCCTCCCACTCCTGCCTGCTCCCCAGACTCTTAACCCAATCACTTGCCATGCCCTCTCTGCCCCCTTGCTGTGCTCCTCCAACCAGAACACCCCTTCCACTTCATGCACCCCAACCTTTCAAAGCACTGATGGGACCCCATCCCATCCCCAGCAACCCCCTGAGGCCACATCTCTGCTCTCTGACCTCCTGTGGCCTGTGTCACAGAGAGTCACCTACACTGCCCCTTTCCCAGTAGGCTGTGATCTCCGTGGGGCCTTGCCGAGTGAAGGGAAAAATTGCTTCTTGGAATAGTGATGTCCGACAGTGACCCTGAGACTTAGCAGGACTTGCCTGGGGGGGGCGGGGCTGTGCTCAGGTGATGCAGCTCAAACTCGTTAATTATGCCATTTCATCACATCTTACTCAAAAGAGGTTTCTTTTTAGTTTGATTTGTTGTTTTTAGGCCAAATGTTTTGGGAAAAACCAAAATCCACTCTTATCACCTATTACAAACATCAGTGAAATCAGCACGATGTCCCTCCATGGGTGAGTCAGATTTCTTGGCTCCCTCCCATCTCTGGGTCCAGACCCCAGCCTTTGCCCCACCTTGGCAAGCCCCGTTCCCCAGGCAGGCTCCCCCTGCGGAGCTGAGCCCCCTGGGCCTCACCTGCGGGAGATCCCAGTGGTGCAAGGTCACGATGGGGGTGATGTTGCTCTTCAGGAGGGCATCAATGAAGTCACTGTAGAACTTGATTCCCCTCTCGTTCACCTTGTCAGCTGAAGGTGAAATAAAAGGGGCCGTAGCCTTCAGAAGTGCAGTGCTGCTGGGCCCTGTGGCCTCTCTGGGGCCTGAAGAAGCCCCCAGCCCGCCCAATTCCGGGTCTGAGGGATGGCATGGGTGCCCGGCTGCCTGAAGAACCTGGGAGGGCTGCTGCCATGTTCCGGGGATGCTCTCCCTCCCCAGCACTCTGTGGTGTCCCCACAGAGTCAACATGGCCAAAAGGGACCACACTTGGGCTTGGGAGGGGCTGCCCCATCTCACCTCGGATGCCGGTGGGTAGGAGCCGAGGCCAAGACAGGGAGAATCGGTAGTGGCTCACGTGCAGCTCCCTGAGCAGAATGATGTCCTCCTGTGCAGACAGGGGTGGGAGGCAGGGTGGGGTCATCTAGGGCTCTGGGGTGGGGGTTCGGGGTCCTGCTGGGGGCCTGGGCCAGTGCTCCTCACTTATACAATAGGTGTGAAAGCTCCTTCCTCCTGCCAAGAGTCAAATACATGCAGGATAGGGGGCTGATTTGAGGTGTCCATTGGGGTGTTCCTAATAAACTTGGGGGATGAATCCCCCAAGAAGTCAGCCCAGGGAGGAGAAATGGGTCCTGAGCAGAGGGAGTTCCTCCACAGGGGCCAATTCACAAGCAGAGACCAAGGGTTCAGGCCACGTGGCTTATAGATCCTGGGGTCGTGGTATCAGCTGCTCAGCTGCCCGTCGCTTGGAGTAAGGCCCTGGTTCAGGTGGGGCCCTGCTTTCCTTTCTCCCCGCTCCCCCCAGCCCACCAATTCCCAGTCATCAACGGCCCCGCCCCTTTTTCCTGCAGTGGGATGGGGGCTGCTTAGCAGAGCACTAGATTGACATTGTTCCCCGGGCCCCCCTCCTATGTCACTGTCCACCTCAGCTAGGTGCATACTCACCCCTCACACACACCTATCACTCACCTGCACCTTGTAGTAACCATCACAAGCCACATCTGCTGTCTCATCCCCAAGCACCTTTCCCTTCCCACTGTGAGTGAAGGCATCCCAGATGCTGGGCCCTTTCCCATCCTGGTCCCAGGCTCCCTCCGTCTGGAAGGCGGAACTGCCCACGCCCCAGGAGAAGCCTGCAAGTAGAGACCCTAAGCTGGGCCCTGGGCCCCCTCCCACGCCCCCCCCCCCCCACCCAGCCCCTGGACTCTGGGCTGTGCCTCCTGGGCCACAGGGCAGGTCCCCTCCCCACAACCTGCCCTGGTCTCCCCAGGAGTGGGAGCCTGTGGGGCAGGGCAGGGGAGGACCTAACACATTTAAAACATTCATTTGCACAATTTTAGCTCTGATTAACATTCACTGTCTGTATAGTAAGTTTAAAAAAATCTGTTAGGAACTTGTATTTTAAAACAACTATGTGGAGTTATTTTTCCCATCCTACCTGTCAGGAAACGAAAACATCAAAGTCTTTGGCAAGCCAGCCAAGGTGGGCAAACTGACAGACAGACGGACAGACCAACAGAGGAATGGACATACCAAGTGGGAAGGTTCCATAGTAGAAGGAGGCCTCTTCTGGGGATCCCTTCCTGGTGGCCCCCAGCCTGGACATCAGCAGTAGCACCCACCAAAGTGTGACAACCCGCACTGGCTTCATGGCACCCGGCCCTCCCCCATTCCTGAAAAAGCACACCTGACAGGTGGAGGTACACGCAGCCAGGGCTGGGGGGCTGGATCCCAGCTTGGGGGCGAAGGCCAGGAGGGGAGGAGGAGCGGAGGAGGTGGGGTGCTTTATCTAGAGCAGCGTTGGCTCAGCTAGGGCCTCTGGTCCATTGCTCCGCTGGGAGCCACCAGCAGACGCCGAGGCTGAGCACCAGGTATGGTTAAGGGGGAGATGAACACGGGGCCTGGGGGGGGGTGGCGCTCCAGGTCGGATGCGCCAGGCTCCAAACCACCCCCGCACCCTGTCTGAGGGGGGATACCCAGCCCATACCCTGTGAGAGGCCCTGATCACATGGGGAAACCACTTCTGCCTTAGGGAAGTTCCGGTTGATGGGGGAGGCAAGACAACCCACAGATCCCCTGAAGCACCCCACCTATCACTGTGGCAGGGGGGCGGGGGGACAGACCTCTCCCCAAGCTGGGGATCATGAGCAGGATTGCCATCCCGGGGCCTCCAGTCCTGAGGGTCAGGACGATGCCCTCCCCCTGGGACCCTCTCTCTGGTGCAGCCAAGCCGGATTACCTGGGATCGTCCTGTGTCCCAGACACCCCCAGAGTAGTGGTGGCAGCCAGAGCGCTCTCAGACTGACCCCAGGGCGTGTGCTGCCCCCGAGAGCAGAGCCCACAGCGCAGGGAAGGCTCTGGTTGGGGGTGTGGTCAGTGGCCCAACCTCCCCCTACAAAGAACTTCAATAGCCCCATTCAGTGGAGAGGGCAGGAATGCTGAGCTGGCCAGTGGGGCCTGAGTCAGCTGCAGGGGCAGCTTGGCCCTGGGCCCTGGGGCATCCAGTCAGCCCCCTGGGAGGGCAGAGGGGCAGAGATCTGGGCCCCCTGACCCCTTCTGGTCTTGATGTGCCCCGTTCTACACACCTTAGCTTGGGAAGCTGGAGGTGGGCGTGGCGGGGGGGGATTAGCATTTGCAGGCACTTCTCTTTGTGCCCACCTCTCCCTGCTGCCAGAGAAAATTCACGGCAGAAGATAAAGTTGGTTTTTCTACCTTACCTCCTTTGTTTGGACCCTTCATTCATTCATGCCTTCACTCACTCCCTCACTCCCTCACTCAATCAAGATTGCTTGCTAGAACACCCTCCCTGGAGGCTGAGCCCCTGTGGCTTCCCATCCTGGCTGCCCAGGTCCCCCAGTGTGATTCCCTTCACCCCATTCACCTCCAGCTCCCCTGCCTTTAACTGAGCCTCACTGGGGCTCTCTCAACTGGGTGCCCCTTTGCCCTCAGTGGTTGATTAATCTCTTTCTGCCAGAGTGGAATGGGATTGGCCTGTGACCTCCAGGGGCTCAAGGTCTGGTGGGGGAGGAAGGCGGGAGTTGGGGGGAGGGAAAGTGGTTCTAAACACTGTGGGGGGGTGGGGGGAATCAGGACTCTAATGGAAGGATGGACAGGACACTGTAGAGGCTCAGGGAGGTGGGCCTGGTTTCACAGGGGAGGGGACATTGGACCTGAGACACTTGAAGTCTGCAGAGGTGTCGGCTAGGTGGCGTGGAGCCGGGAAAGCATGGGAACAGACAGGGGAAACAGCCTGAGCAACGGCCCTGAGGTGTGTTTTGGGAACTGGGAGCTTGGTATCCTCTTTCCTCTTGCATCTGTCGTGCAGTGCCCAGGCAAGCAGGGCTGTGTCCTCAGGGTGAGCAGGCCACTGGACAGCCACCCGAGCGTCCATCTTTCCTGTGGATGGACTGCTGTGGCATCCAAGGCCAGTGCTGTGCTGTTCACGCCAGGGCTGGTGCCCGCCTCACCGAGCTCCAGGCTCTGGGGACTCTGCTCTCTGGGCTGAGGTAGGCAGGATACATAAAACTTTAAGAGCTGATGTCATCTCTGAAAAATGCCCCCTTCCTGCAGAGCCAGGGGCCCGGTGTTTGTGTTGGAGGGGATGGTCAGCCTGGCACGGCTGGGGCTGCTTGGGGGCTGTGTGTCTCTACTCTCCTATTCCTGTTCTGTCTCCTTCTACCAGCCCCAAGCCTGGCTCTGGCTGGGAGGACCTGGGTCTCACAGCGCAGTGACTCCCCACCACCTCCCTCCCCCTCCAGTCCAGGATCCAGGGCTGATTGGGGCCAGCCTGAGGCCTGCAGCAACCAGGGCAGGACCCTGCCTTTGGCTCTGAGGTCCCTGGGGACCAGGCCTGGCTGAAAAGCAAGTATGTTTTGCGGGGGGGGGGGAGGTGGCAGGTGGCCTTTGGGCTCATGTAGCTCCTCCTTTTCTCTCCCTGCAAGAGGCTGTAGAGGTGGGGGCCCCTCTGCCAATAGCCCCCACAGCACCCAGCACGTAGCCCAGCTCTGTGACTTTTAGGAAGGGACTTGGTAAAGGCAGAATGCCTGGGCAGCACTGGTGGGTGGCATGCATTTGGGTTCAGATATGGGAGAGGCCTAGCTCAGCCTGCTCTGTGGCTCAGGATCCTTCAGAGCTAATGGAGGGGCTGGAGTGGAAAAGACACTGGGGATTCGGGAAAAACAGATTCCTGCCTCCATGTAGCCAAGAAGTAGCTATGGGTTCCAGGGACAGTGACTTTCTCTCTCCGGGACCGAGGTTCCCTAACTATAAAATGAGAGCAGCTCTCTCAGGGTCCCCTGGCTGGTACTGTGGGGCCTCGCAATTCTCTTCCCTGGCCATAGGAGCTAATTTTTCTCTCTCCAGAGGGGTCTCTAGGCTCCATCCACCACCATCCCCGGCCCTGCAACCCAACTCAGCCCTATCCAGCCCTGACCTGAGGCGACCAGTCCCAGGAGACAAGGTTCAGTGCTGGCGTGCTGTGTGACATTGGGCCACCCATTGCCCCTCTCTGGGTCTTTGCTTTCTCCCCTGTAAAAACTAAGGAGGCTGGCTCCTAGTTGTCTGGTCTTCCTTAGCTCTGTGGTTCTATTAAAGAGGTGATAGGCTGTTTTTAGGTTGTCTTGGTTTGGGTTTTGTAGGAGGCAGGGAAGCTGGTCAGGGCAGTGCTGACGATGCTGGGATGGAGGTGAGGGGTTTGCAGGGATGACGGTGGGGTGGCTTCGCTGGAGCGTGTCAGGAGGTTGTGGGGTGTGTGTCCCGGGAGCGCTGGGGAAAAGAGCCCACCTCAGGGTGTAGATCTGGCCAGGGGGTCAGGAACGTGGGGCCAGGAGTGGGGTGCTTGGCTTCTAAGGAGCACTCTGGGCCCACGTCAGACTTTCTTCTGAGGCTGGAGCAGAGGCAAGTTGTCTGTGACGGGCCTCTGGGGGAGGGGGTGGGGAGGAGGGTGGAAGGGATGGGGTGAGTGGCTTATGGAGCAGAGGAGGGCAGTGGTTAGGCTCCAAGACTCTGGAGTCAAACATAACTTTGCTTCCCCGCTCAGTATCTGGCAGCTGAGTGTTAGACACATGTCCCTGAACTTCTCTGAGCCGTTTCTCTTGTGTAAATGGGGATACGTGCTTCCTAACTTGAACGTTAAAGGACATGATAGATGTAAGTGCTTCCTGCGGTGCCTGGTAGGGAGAAAGTCCCCAGCAAATGATCCCTGTCATCAACGCCATCACATTCTCAAGGCTGACCCCCATGTACCGGAGTGTTCTGGTGAGGCACAGCGCCTGAGGGTCTGATGAGGGGTTTCCGTGATCGGAGGGCTTTGGTTGTTTGGGAGATGCCCAAATCCTGCCATGCTGCGGGCTCTGCAGGAGCCATGCCCCTCTGTCCCTGCTGAAGGCGAGCTTTGCGTACTAGAGCCCTGGGCACTGCCCAGGGCCAGGGTGCGCAGGAGTCTGTGGACTTGGAGGGCGGGCTGCTAGCTCAGGCCGTGGGAACAAAACGTAAGGCCTTTTACCTTCCAGCTGTGGATGACTAACATCCATAGTTCTCTTCACTTCTCAGAGTGCCCAACCTTTTATTATAAAAGTGTTCAAACCTGCAGGAAAGTTGGAGGAATTGCACATTTCTCACCGTGCATCCGCCGAATGTCCGCTGAGACTCTATTTTACTCTGCTTTGCTTTATCACGGCCTCTCCTCCCCCTGCCAGCCGGCCAGCCAGCCACTCAGCTTCGCCCGTGCCTTTCCCAATAAGGGGCAGATGCTGGGTCACCGCATCCCTAAACACTTCAATGGCATCTCACCAACTGTATTTGTTTCGGGCTCTGTTCTCTTCGAGGCAAAATCCGCTCCCAGTGAAATGCATGCATCCCACGTGCACTATTCTGTGAGTTTTGACAAAAGCGGTCACATATCCCCAAACCACTATGTCCGACTCTGAGTCACACTGCATCTATCTGAGGACTTTGGGGGGAAATTCCTGCAGGTCTGAAGAGCAGGAATCCCATGTCTTGTTTCCCGCTGAGCTCAGACCGCTTGGAAATGCTGAGATACATCTGCGGCCTGCCTCTAGCCTGTGCCCAGGACTTGACTTACACAGTTTTGTGTCATCTCACTCACCCTTCCCCCTGATCTCCCAGCCTGTTATTTTTAAATCCTGAGGTATCCACCACTCTGCAAGCTGGTTCTCAAATCCTTTTTTTGGAACAAGACCAAAGGAGTGCTGCATAAATAATCATATTGGAATCTTCAGGAGATTTCAGTGGTTGGTGGTGTCCAAATATGTGAAACCGAGGCTGTTCCAGTACGTCTGGAATGAATTGACACCCTAGCCACAGAGCATGGACCTGTGTGTATAGTGTGTGTGTGTGTGTGTGTGTGTGTGTGTGTGTGTGTACACACGCACGCATGCGTACACGCACCCACACACACACGCGAATACTTTTCGTGGTCCAGGCACTGGCACTCACTGTGAACCCGCCAATTCTAAACCAAAGCAGCCCACTCAGCAGTGGCCTTGCTGCCCAGGACCCTTGCGGGGCAGACGCTGGGGAGGGGCTGCCCTCAGATGGCTGGAGGCCAGCCCCTGCAATCAAACGCTGATGATGTTTACGGTTCTGGAACCAGGCTGCCCCGTGGGCCAGCGCTTCCCCACCTGAGAGCTCTTTGGTCTGAGCTCATCTGCTGGCGGCTTCTCTCCCGGGTCCTGCCTGGCCTTTCCTCCCCCAGCTCCGCTCCTGGGGAGCCCCCGGGCCAGGCGAGTTCCAGATGGTGGAGGGTGGAGATGGTGAGGACTGGAGCGGGGAGAGGCGGAGACTCTCAGCAAAAGTGGGAGAAAAGCCTCCCATCAATTTCCCTTCCTCAGAACCTTGTCTGGGTCTGTCTTCCAGAGCCTGCATCACCAAGCTCATCTCATATTTACTGAGAAGCCTGTTTGATCGGAGTCTCTCTTCACCAGACTCCAATCTCGTCTGCTTTCATTCACGATTGCATATTATTTGTTTAAGGAATGAATGAATGGAGGTGTTTTTGGTTTTGCCTTCCTCCGTGCACAAGCTCAGGGGACCATCCCTGGGCAGGGAGTAGGCCTGGGCTGGGGACTGGCATCCTCGAGGACGGACCTCAGGGCTGCTTAGAGAACCTCTTGGGGAGGAGGCGTCAGCTTGGAAGAGGGGAGCCTGGGTCCTTCTACAGGGAGCATTTCAAGGAACGATGCTGGGGACTCCCTCCTAAGGAGGAAGGACCCACGAGGCCCAATGACGATCTCAGAAAGTTTCTGAAACAGTAGCCAGGGATCCAAAATTTTTAAAGACAGTGAAAGATTCTTTTTTTTTTTTTAAGATTATTTATTTATTTATTTGAGAGAGAGTGAGCACAAAGAGGGGAAGAGGGAGAAGCAGGCTCCCCGCTGACCCAGGAACCCCAATGTGGGGCTCGATCCCAGGACCCCGGGATCATGACCTGAGCTGAAGGCAGGTGCTTAACGACTGAGCCACCCAGGCGCCCCAACTTTTTCCCCCATGCTTTGCTCTCACAAAGAGTGCTGCAGCGAATATGCCTGCCCCTGTAATTTCATCCCTGTGTGTGTACACCTGTTCCTAAAAGTGGAATTGCTGAGTTAGTTGTGACTTTGACGGATGTTGCCAACTTGCCCTTCATTAGAGGTAAACCTCATTCTTTTTAACCGAAGCATATTCAGTGTCAACATTTAACCACCGTAACTAGACAGAGATGAGAAAGGCACTGTGGCTCAGTACGTGCAAGCCAACACGGCCTGTGGCTGGTGGCTGGGAAGGGCTTGACTCCTGCGGGGAGCTCAGCGGCGAGAGGGAGGTATATTCTCTCCAGCTAATTCCTGAAGAGTTTTACAAAGTGTATTTCTGTGTCTAATCAATCTTGCTTAACCCTATTGAATGAGGAAGGGCAATATCACCTATTTTCGTCCCATTCTGTGGATGAGTAAACTGAGTGTTGAAAGAGTCACACTCAAGGGACCAGCATGCTCAGGCTCTGAGTCTCCAACATGTCAACTGCTTTCCCCTTTCACTTCCTGTGTCTCTCCACTCTTGCCACCCCCTCTACACCAAATCCTCCCCAAATAATGCTGCTTTCAGGATGACCCCCCCCAAACCACATCCTCAGGCCCCAGCAAACCTAGGAATATGTAATGAGATGAGAGGTAGTGAGGATTTGCCTGAAATACACCCCCGAGGCTGTCCCCAGGGTGAGAACTGATAGATTCTTATTGCTTGGACAGGCTTAAGGACAGATGGTAGGACCTGGGCTCCTTCTACCCAGCCCCTTCACCCCCTAGGGCCAGAAAATTAGTTACTTAAGTTGGAAGAATAAATAATTGGGGGGGGAAGATGCATAAATTAACACATGTGTGGAAAAGCAAAAGACCTAAGTTATAAAGGTACTTCATCATGCAGACTCCATTTGGTTTTTTGGTATGTACAGTTGACCCTTGAACAGCCGGCGGCGGGGGGGCGGCGGGGGGTGGGCGGTTAGGAGCACTGACCCCCGAACAGTCAAATATCCATGCATAACTTTTGACTCATCAAAAACTTAATAGTCTACTGTTGACTGAAAGCCTTACCAATACGTTAATAGTCAATTACCCCATATCTTGTATGTTACTTGTATTATATACTGTATTTTTACAATACAATAAGCTAGAGAAGAAAATGTTATTGGGAAAATCATAAGGAAGAGAAAATACATTTACAGTGCTGTTCTGTGTTTACTGATACTGTAAATTTATGCCATCTGTTTATAAGATGAATAATCTGTACCTACATCAATACTGTCTTACATGATGCAAAGCGCTATAGATGTTTGACATACTGACAATGCGAGGCATCAAAAATGAAAAGGTAATGTCTGATCTGTTTTCCTGTGTGTAAGGTTTGATAGATTTTAACTTTGTAATAGATTTGTATCTTATGGTAGACTAGTATCCACATCTATTTTATGCATTCATGACATACCTAAATTTTTCTTAGTTTTTTCGATAATTCTAGGCTATGTGGTTCATCTGAGTTTTATCAAATTGCCACAAACCCCCCAAAATTTTCCAATGTATTTCATTGAAAAAAAGCTGTGTATAAGTGGACCCACGCAGTTCAAACCCACGTTGTTCAAGGGACACCAGTAAATGTGTGTGTGTGTTTTTTTTAAGATTTTATTTATTTGACAGAGAGAGACACAGCGAGAGAGGGAACACAAGCAGGGGGAGTGGGAGAGGGAGAAGCAGGCTCCCTGCTGAGCAGGAAGCCCGATGCGGGACTCGATCCCAGGACCCTGGGACCATGACCTGAACTGAAGGCAGATGCTTAACGACTGAGCCACCCAGGTGCCCCGTGTAAATATGTTTTTAACAAATTTCTTCCCACCCTTTTCCCTGTTGTATTCTCACTCAGATGTGATCACCCTGTGTATCCAGTTTTGAATCCTGTTGTCTTCATTTCACTTAAGATCATCAACATGTCACATATGCTTTATGGTAGCAGCTTCTAAGATGGTGCCCGGTGATCTTGATGGGGTTCCAGACATGCTACCCTAAAATATGGCACCTTGGCATATTGAATAGTTTAAGCTGAAAGAGTCTGAGAAGACAGCAGAAGCAGGAGGGGTCACTCTGACCTTCCATCTGCCCTTCTCCCCTGAACCAAGTCAGAAACCCTCCTGAGAGAGGTGCCCTCCCCATACGGGAAGAAAGGACCACCATTATCGCCAAGGACAGAAACGCCAAGAAGAATCTGAACAAACAGGCCTTGCTAAGTTTCCCCCCGTTTACTACACTGGCCTCACATTCTCTGACCCATCATATTTCTGCACGACCGTCCACTCCCTGTCAAACCTAGCATAGAAATACTCAGGTCTGTTTTTTCTGGTCTTTATTTCCTTAGGAAGGCTCCCGTGTCATATGAAACTTATATTAAATATATTTGTATGCTCTACTCCTGTTCATCTTGTCAGTTTAATTTTCAGAGCCAGCCAAGGACCCCAAGGGTGGAGGAAAGCTTTTCCCTGGTATTCACATGCTGTCCCCTTGAACCTGGGCTAGACCTAGTGACTCCGTTCTAATGAATAGAATGCAGCAGAAATGTGGGGAGGTCACTTTACAGGTGACCCCTGAACAACGTGGGTTTGAACTGCATGGGTCCACTTATACACAGCTTTTTTTCAATGAAATATACTGGAAAATTTTGGGAGGTTTGTGGCAATTTCAAAAACTCAGATGAACCACATAGCCTAGAAATACCAAAAAAATTAAGGAGTTACAGAGGCCCGTGTGCCTTCCAGTTTGCTCACTTGCTTGGAGGGAAGCCAGCTGCTGTGTTGTGGGCTGTCCTATGGAGGGGCCCACAAGTTGAACTGATGTCTCAAGAGCCAACAGGGACCTGAGCAGGCCAGCAGCCACGTGAGTGAACTGGGAGGTGGATCCTCTCCCAGCCAAGCTTTGAGGTGATGGCAGCCTCCTGAGGGACCCTGACCTGGAGGCTCCCAGCCAAGCCACAGAAAGTCTGAGGCAGTAAATGCCTATTAAGCCACTAAGTTTGAGGGTAATTTGTTTCTTAGAAATAGGTAGCTAATCCACATTCTCTGGTCTACATTTTCCTATTGTGGATGTCTGGGCTGTGTTTCACTTCTCATTAATATGAAATTCACTTTAGGGGCGCCTAGGAGGCTCAGTCGATTTAGGCATCTGCCTTCGGCTCAGGTCGTGATCCCAGGGTCCTGGGATCGAGTTCCGCGTCGGGCTCCCTGCTCAGCAGGGAGTCTGCTTCTCCCTCTCCCACTCCCCCTGCTTGTGCTCTCTTGCTTTCTCTCTCTGTCAAATAAAAAAATTAAAAAAAATCACTTTAGTGAATATCTTCCTGTCCAATGAGCCTTTCCGAATGTAGCATTATTTCCAGAGCATCACTCCATCAGGGAGATGATGGAGGTCAAGATTAAAACATGTATAATTTTTCAACATCCCCAAATTGCTGTTCTCCAAAGAAAGGGTGACCAAGTGGGGTCATGCCCAGGTCCCCATTTCCACACGACCTTGGCCAGTACTTTCCGTAGTCTTCCTGATGATCAGTGTTTCCAGCAGCGATCAGATAATAATCAGGCCTTCCCTGCCTACCTCCCATGGTTATTGTCCAACCTGAAATAAAAATCATGTCAGTCAAAAGTGCCCTGGATTCTGCGCGGTGCTCTCCAAGGTTGAGAGAGGATAAGGTTTTTGCTTAGAATTGCAGGACTTCTCCAAGCTCTGCTAATCCCAGCCTCCTCCATTAGAAGAGAGGAAGCAGGGGCTCAGAGATGACCACGGGTGTGCTTGGGGTCACAGCTAATTCATGGCAGGGCAAGGACAAGATAACCCAAGTCCTTTGCCCCCCTGCATCAAGCTCCTCCTTCGAACCCAGCTTCCGCCCCTCACATGGCCTGAACCCGACTTTTAGGCAGAACTGTAGGTCTCTCCTGCAGCCTCTGGGGATCCATAAAATCCCCACATTTCAAGAAAAGCTGGCTCCAACTCCTTCCTCCCTTTGCTGACCTGGCCAACCAACAACGCCCCCGCCCCATTTCCACTCCCTGAGGCCAGTAAGCTACCCCGCGTGGCGTGGCTCTGCCCGGCTCACTCCTCCTGCATCTCAAGGCCGGCTGGCCCCTCGGCTCCAGGCTCCTCCTCTCTCTAGGTCCCTCTTTTAGGCCATGAACTCCAGCCCTGTTGTTTCCATCCCCCTGTCACTGTGGCCAAGAAAACAGGAAGCGTCTGAGTCACCCGTTGTCCCCTGGGCTTTGGCTGTCTGGGCCCGAGTTCTGGAGTCAGGGAAGGACAAGGAGGGAAGGGGTTGGCTTCATAGAAGCCAACTGTCTTGCGGAGCCCACCTTCCCAGCACTGCCTTCCACCTTGGGGGACCCCAAACAGCCCGTGGGCTAGGAACCTCCCCGGCTCTTCATGGGATAAAGGCAAGAGCACTACCTCAAGATTTGAAATTATAGAGTTGGCTCCCCACGGACTGTGGACCCTTGGGCTTGTCTGGTGGTTCTCAAGTTTGTTTTCTTTCTTTCTTTCTTTTTTTTAAAGATTTTATTTATTTATTTGACAGATAGGGACATAGTGGGAGAGAGAACACAAGCTGGGGGAGCAGGAGAGGGAGAAACAGGCTTCCCGCTGAACAGGGAGCCCGATGTGGGGCTCGATCCCAGGACCCCGGGATCATGACCTGAGCCGAAGGCAGACGCTTCACGACTGAGCCACCCAGGTGCCCCTCAAACTTGGTTATTTATTAAAATCACCCGAGTGCTTTAAAAAAGACTGACCCCGGGGCTCCAGCCCCAGAGATTCAGGTTTAATTTTTAAAAGCTCCCCAGGTGAATCCAAAGTGCAGCCAGGCTTGGGAACCCCTCCCTGAGTTTCAGTTTCTCGTCTGTCAGGTAGGGCTCATAATGCCTACTTTCCACAGCTGCTGAGAAACAAGATATCCTGAGTGTGTTCCGGCACATTGAAATGTAAACACTAGTCTGAGAAGTCTTTCTATGCCCACCTGTGGGAGGGCTTGGGCGGAAGTGGGGTTCCCTTGCTCTTGAGAACCCAGGTCAAGATGACAGTGGCAGGACATCAATGAGTGTGCTAAATGGCACGAGCAAGCCTGTCTTCCGTCCCCCTGTGGTCGTGCTCCCAAGTGCCCAGCACCTGAGCAGAGGAAATGCAGGGGGCAAACAGCAGGTGTCACTCCAGGCCCGGCCCCCGACGAGCTGTTGGTCCAGTGGGGGAGAAGAGCAGGCATGCAATGGCTCAAAATACAAGGCAGAGGGATAAAAGTGTTCCAAGAGAGGAAGATACAAGCTGACAATGAGATGGGTTCTTGCTGGAGGAAGGAAGGAAGACTTCCCGTAGGAGATGGCATCTATGCCCGGGGACTCCAGCAGGGTCTGGGAACTCCAGACTGAGGGACATGCAGGAACAAAGGCAGAAAGGTAGGGAGGAAAGTGCATTCAAGGCTTCCCATGGCCACCTGGGGGCAAGAGTGAGCATGGAGGGGACAGGACAGGCAGGAGGCCAGTCACCCGGGCAGAGGCCAGCCTTCCTTTCCAGTCCTTTCCCCTTGGGAACACAAGTATATACCGTATGATTCCATTTATGAACAGGTACATTTATTTTAGGGGGTGATCTGATCACTCCGTATTTCAAGTATCTGTCTCTGATAGCAATGGTTTCAGCCGGTCCTTGACTATGTTGTCTTATCACCTGTGCGCCTGGTTATCTTTTTTTTAATTTTAAAAATTATTTATAGATTTCTTTGAGTTTTTTTTTTTTAGATTTATTTATTTACTTGAGAAAGAGAGAGAGAGAGAGAGAGAGCACGAGCAGGGGGAGGGGCAGAGGGAGAAGAAGAATCTCCAGCAGACGCCCCGCTGGGCACAGAGCCCGATGCAGGGCTCAGTCTCATGACACATGAGACCATGACCTGAGCGGAAACCAAGAGTTGGACGCCACCCAGGTGCCCCATTAAGTTTCTTTATGTTTTTGTGCCTGGTTATCTTTAATTGTAGGTTGAACATGTGTTTGAAACATCACCCGGCTCATCACCTGAGCCGAAGGCGGATGCTCAATGGACTGAGCCACCCAGGCGCCCCCCCCCTTTTCTTTTAAATAGAAAAGACTGATAGTCAGCTACATATACTTATTTGCTTTTTCTGACAATACAAAAAAATATTCAAAACAATAATACCAAGATGAATTAAAAACATGCAGTGAGAGGCATGTGCCCTGCATCCAGCCGATGTGATTTGTCCTGGGTCTATGCAGTTCTTTGGGACCTCACTCCCGTCTTTCCTCAGGCTGCTGGGGCTGTGCCCCAAGGCCACATCCTTCCTGTCCAGGCTCTTTCTTCCAGGGGAAATAAAACCCTTCTAGACTTTAAACTCAGTTTGCTAATCTTATTCTATTTATAAGCATCAAATTTTAACAATCTCTTTTGAGACATCTTTGAATACTGTTTGGTCCAGTTTATAAATTCAGTTAATCAAATATCTTAAAATATTTTATTTTGGATTTTTTTTTTTTTTTTAGGTATTCTCCATGCCCAATGTGGGGCTTGAATTCACAACCCCGAGATCAGGAGTTGCATGCTGTAGCGACTGAGCCAGCCAGGTGCCCCTTACAATATTTTAAACTTTATTCAAAAATTAGACTTCCTATTTTGGTAGTCCAATTTCTAACTGAACCAACAAGAGCTTTTCTCCTGAGTATTAAATAATATTTATAAAACTGTAAGTTAAACTTATAAAAAAACTAAATTAAATAATAAAAATTAAAATATGGTGAGTTTAAGGTTCTCTTACATGTTCTACTATGATGCATAAACTCAGTAAGATTTCAACTTAAGATGCTCAGTTTAAATTATTCAGTTACGTGTGTTCAGTTAATAGTTATAAGGCTGTTGCTGTAAAAGACCACATCACCTTATACATTATAAGCATTATAGAGTAACAAATACACACTGATTACCTCGACACAAAAATATCAGTGTCATGGCCAAGTAGCCCACATCCTTGGAGCCAAATGTTATACACACTTCCCAGATCTTCTGGTGCAGTTTCCTCGCAGGCAGACAGTCTGATTGGATTTTGCATTTGACCCTTACATTAGTGTGACAGACAGAATAAGATCTTCCCTCCCCGAGATATCCACATCCTTATCCCCAGAACCTGTGAATATGTTACCTTGCACGGCAAAAGGGACTTTGCAGGTGTGATTAAGTTACGGATCTTGAGATGGGGAGAGCATCCTGCGTTAGCCAGGTGGGCCCAGTGTAATCACAAGTGTCCTTATAAGGGACAGGGAGCAGGAGAGTCAGAGAGAGAGGTGGTAACCAAAGCAGAGGTCGGAGTGATGTGATTGCTGGCTGAAAGGGAGCCGGGAGCCAAGAGATGAGAGCGAACTCTAGAAGCTGGAAGAAGGCGAGGGAACAGATTGTCCCCCTAGAGCCTCCAGCAGGAATGCAGTCCTGCCGACACCTGATTTCAGCCCAGGGAAACCCATTTGGGACTTCTGACGTCCAGAGCTGTAAGATAATAAATATGTATCGTTTTAACCCACTAAATCTGTGGTAATTTGTTACAGCAGCAGTAAGAAACTAATACAGTATATAAATACAATTTTTCACTTAACCTTAAGATTTCTGAGTTCAATATGATCCTAAGATATGTAAATATCCATTCTATTGAATTGTAAGGACTTTTAAATGATTGCAACAATAAAATTACATTATAAAGATAAATGGAAGCTCAAGTTAGTCTACACAGTTGTGTTTGCCCAGCACACTCTGTTCCTCACTATACCTCATTCCATGTGGCTACGTAAGCACTTACTAAACGTGATTGTTTGGGTTTGTTTCTAATCAGACAGGTTCACATTCTACAGTGGACAGTCCTAGGTTCTTGGAATGTGGCTTCTGCAGCTACTGGGGCTTCTTGATGATATTCGGACACCCGAGGACTGTTGTAGATGTCACTTCTTTTTTTTTTTTAATACTTTTATTTATTTATTTATTTGACAGAGAGACACAGCGAGAGAGGGAACACAAGCAGGGGGAGCGGGAGAGGGAGAAGCAGGCTTCCCGCCGAGCAGGGAGCCCGATGCGGGGCTTGATCCCAGGACCCTGGGACCGTGACCTGAGCCGAAGGCAGACGCCCAATGACTGAGCCACCCAGGTGCCCTGTAGACATCACTTCTATCAGCGACTATATGGGACAGGTCCCTAGGACGCGCGTGGCGACAGCCACAGAAAGACAGCATGCTGTGATGTGCTAAGTGCAGGGACAGACTGTTGTGCAGAACACCTTCCCATCATAGAGGGGCGAGGGTCGGGGGGTGGTTAGGGCGACCTGGCGACATGGGCCAAGAAGGGATAGCACACAGACTTGAATTGCGTGGCCGGGAAACAAGAAAGAAAGGTTGCCAAGCCTGGGGGACCCTTGGTGGGGAAGTGAGGAGACCCAGGCTGGGGCTGGTGGGCATCCCTCTGGAGTCTAACTCCTCCATCAGCTTGGATTCAGGCAGGCCTGGGTTTCAGTCCCAGGCCTGTCTTGTACTCAGTTTCTTCATCTGAACAGTGTCATTCATGCTAGATAGAACCTTCCTTTCCACAGGGAGGCAGGAGGCTACTAGAAGGGCAGGGAGGACAGCCTATGTCTAGGGAGGTAAGTCTGGCTCCAGCTGGTGCGGCCACTGGGCATCTGAGCCCACTCACCTTCGAGGACATCCCTTGCCTCCTCCCCCCTCCTCAAGGCCCGGACCCAGACCTTCACTTGCACTGATGGCAATACTGGCAAATGACCCAGTGAGGGGTGTGTGAGACTCCAGATTAAACTGCATGGACCAGACTCTGGGGGTGTGGCAGCTCTGGGAATCTGATCCCCAGGGGACCCCGGAGCCTCACTGGAATTGAGAACTGCCGGGTCCAGCCTCAGAAGTCGAGTCTGGGTCTGCACGGACGGCTTCTAACCCACCACTCCCTTCCATGGCCAGGCTCACGCCTCAGGCCTGGTGCTGGGTATAGTGACCTTCTCCAGGTCTGCTTTCCCACGGTGTCTTTGGGGTTTGTGCAGAATGCCCAGTTACATTTTAATTCCAGATGAGCAACTTAGGCTTTTTTAGTATAAGTATATTCCAAGATTTGCATGGGACATACTTAAATTGAAAATATTACTTGTTGTTTATCTGAAATCTAAATGAACCAGGCGTCTTATATTTTACCTGATAACACTACTGCCCAGGCCTAAGGCATCTTTCCTAGTTTTGAGACACCCTCATGCCCCTGGGAGATTTCCCACCTGGGCCCACCATCACTGGTCGAAGTATCCAGGGAAACCTTGCGAGAGGTGGCTTGTGGTAATTTGTTAATTTTAAATTTGTAATTTGAAGAGTGAGTGGGAAGGAGGCCTGGGAGGTGTCCCCATAAAGGGGGCCAGGCTGAGGGAGACCTCCTTCTAGGCTCTGACCCCCTTAGGCTCCCATGGATGGGAGAGAGGGTAAACACCACCCCTGCCCTCCCCTGCCACCCAGGTCTCCAGGATGGTGGGTGGGAGGGCTCAGAACTAGTGATGGTGACTCTGGAGGCAGTTTTGGAAACAGACAAGGCAAGATAAGGATCCCCCCAGATGGCTCTGCCGGACATTGAATCGTCTAATCCCGGGCCTCCTTTGGGCCCATTTCCTGGGGAGAGGGGCTGCTGGCCCGCAGAGGACGCCCTCCCCTCACGGCGCTGGTGGTGGCGGCGAGGGATGAGATGAATCTGAGCGATAGGTCAGGCCCAGGAGGGGGGCACTCCACCAGGTCAGAGACTCGTAATCTATCAGACCCACCACCTCCTAACATAAAATATTGTGGATGCCCCTTTTACAATCCTGAAATGAAATTCACACCTATTACCACCAAGCGAGAGACATAAATAAAACGCAAATGTATGGCTTTAATTGTAACAGAAAGGAGAAATGAAAAGAAAGCAATTGAGAATAAAATAAAAAGCATTTCAGTCTATAAATGTTTAAGCATGCCTACACTAGGAAGGCCTTGCAATGTGTAATTACCTCCGGCTTTTGTAAACAGAAGCACTGAACTTGACAGGTCAAGTGCAGGTACGTACAGGGTAGTTGTTCAGGTGGGTCAACTACCTGCCAAGATTTTCTGAAAAAGGAATATTTCTTTCCTTAAAAAAAAAAAAGTTTATTTTTTTTTAATCTTTAAGGACTCTCTACCCCGCAACATGGGGCTGGAACTCAAGACCCCGAGATCAAGAGTTGCATGCTCTTCTGACCAAGCCTGCCAGGCGCCCCTGAAAAAGGAATATTTCTTGATGAAATTCCAAACTAAACAAGGTACAGATCTTCCCTGGATTTACTTAGTAGTCGTCCTCCTAGAAAAATTGGTGTATGCTTTTAGAGCCATACAACACAATACTTTGTGTGTAAAACCACGTTAGGTTCTAGACGTGGACATTCATTGAATAGGTTTTTCACCAATATGAGTCCTGGGACAGTTCTTTGCTGCAGGACCATCCCCCTGCCCACCAGTGATGCCCCCCACCCCCCATCACTGCACCCACAATTCTATAAAACGTGTCCTGGGGCCGGACGTGCTCTGTGAGGGTCAGCATAAGGAGGCCACATGGGGAACCCGGAACCCCCAGCCTCTAGCTTGGCCCCCTGCACTGCAGCCTGGGGCTCACCGCACCCCCAGTTAACAGACACGCTGAACTCCGCTAGCTCCTGGGTCTGAGCCAAACACGGTGGCCCGCATGTTGTTTGGGGTGTAGGGGGGAGGCAAAGGATACAGGATGGACTCCCCTCTATGTTCCCTCCTTTCCAGGGACTCCGTCTGGAGCTGGTGGGGGAGGAGACAGCCACGTGTCCAGTTGTGGTGGACAGGGTGACACAGCTCCCAGATCCCTCTCCCAGGAAGGACTTGCTGCCCCGGCTGCTGGGAGTGCAGTCCACCCTTCAGGGATGGCCCCAGCTACAGAGCTGCTTCCCTAAGGTTACCCCCTCCTCCAGGCAGCTCATATCCACGGACTTCCTAAGCAAGGAATCTAAAGGCCTGGCCATCTGAGCGCCCCCTTAGGACATCTCTAAAAGGCACAGGTGCTCCAGGGCTCCTGAGGGGTCAGACCTGTACCGCAGCTCTACTTCTCCCTCTGCCCACTCCCGCTCTGTCCCCTCCTTTCCACAGGTGTAGATCCCAAGGCCTCAATAAACTCCTGTACCTTCAACTCCACCTTGGAGTCCTCTTGGAGAAGCCAACCTGTGACACCTGGCAGCGGGCAGTGCTGGGGGATTGTGGGACCCAGGCCCTGGGATGGGCAGCATAGGAAAGGGCGGGATCATTCCTGCCGCCGGCATTTGGGAGGGCCCCGTATCAGCCAGCGTCCTCCAGAGAAAAGGACCCAATAGGGTAAGTATAAATAGAAAGAGATTTAGTATGAGGAACAGGCTTGTGCGCTTGTGGAGCCTGAGGAGTCCCCCCCATCTGCTGCCGGCAAGCTGGAGGCCCCGGGGAGCCGGGGGTGGTGTTCCAAGTCCAAAGCCAAAGGTCTGAGAACCCGGGGAGCCCACGGCGTAAGTCCCAGTCTGAGTCTAAAGGCCCAAGAACCCAAAGGGCTGATGTCCGAGGACAGAGAAGACGGATGTCCCAGCTCAAGGAGAGAGCAAATTCACCTGTCTTCTGCCTTTTTGTTCCATTCAGACCCTCAGATCGGAGGATGGCCACCCATGCTGGTGAGGGAGATCTTCGCTCCATCTGCAGAGCCACACGCCAAGCTCTTCGGGAGACACCCCGATAGTCACACCCTGCAATAATGTTTTACCAGCTGTCTGGACATTGCTCAGCGCAGTCAAGTCGACACACAACATTAGCCATCTCAGCTCTCCTAGAGGAGGTGGCCTGTGGGCCATCTTGAAGGACCGTTAGGACTTGAAGAATCTGAGATTGGGAGGGAAGAAGGGCATTTCAGCTGCTCGCTATTTCCATCATCGCTGATGGCGTGCCCTCGTACCCTTGGGGTGGGTACTTTATTTACACATTTCACATGAGCGGGGAGGCCGGTGTTGGGGAATGGTGAGGTGTGGGGCTCTGCTGGATTGAGTGGGAACATAGGCTTTATCTGGAAGGCAATGGGGAGCTTTAGAGCAGGGAGAACTGTTGCAGGATAGGCGTTTTTAGAAAGGTCTCTGTGGTACAAATGCATGCTGCATTAGAAAAGTTTGAGGCTATTGCTGACGTCCGAGTGAGATCCCAGGAGTCCTGCCCAGAGCCATGGCCACAGGGACGCACGCAGGAAATGACTGGGTGAGGGGTGGGGCGAAGGGAAGGGTGGTCCCCAGCCCGGAGCTGAGCATGTGGAGGGTGGTCACTGGGCAGGTGTGGATGGCTGCCGGGGACTCTGTGGTTTTTCTCAGTCAGGGGCGGGGATGGGGCAGTGAGTTTTCTCTTGTGTAGGGTCTGCCTGGGGACCCATCAGATGCGAGGACCCCAGTCCCTATTATGGCTGGCTCGAGGGGAGGGCCAGGAGAACAAGAGCTGGTATGAAGGTAACACCAGCTAATGTAACAACGAACACCCTTACCCCAATGCACGCATATTCATTTCAGTGCCTTGACCCAATACAGTGTTCACCTGTGTACCTCTTGATGCAGGTGCTCCTAGTTAGCAGGTGGCTCTTCTCCATGGTGACCAAGGCTCCTCTAGTTTGTGGCTCTATGTGCTCTAAGGTCCTCAGGGTTCCCTGTATTCAGTGGATGGATGGGGAAAGAGAGGGGCACACCCACTTCTTTAAAGGCCTTGACCAAGAAGTGACACACACATCACTTCTGCTCACGTTCCACTGGTGAGAGCCAATCAAGGGGCCATGCTAGATGCAAAGGCGGCTGGGAAATGTAGTCCATAGTTGGGCAGCCACTTCCCAGTGACCACTGCTTCTGGCAGAGGGGAGCAGGAGTGCTGGGTCTACAGGTGGTCATCCTTGCCCCATCTGGCAGTGGGCCTGGCAGGAGGAAAGGCCCCCAGTCTCCAGCAGGCTTCCGGGAACAGGTTTCCACACTGAGTGTTGAGGGCACTTTGTGCACCCTGTGGGTGGGATCTGCCCACAATAGGCTGGGGGGTGGTAGGGTGCGTGGAATGTGACCCTCATGTGCTCCGTATGTGATGTGACGATTGTGGGCTCTGTGTGTGCTGTGCACAAGGGCACTATTGGTTTTCTATTGCTGTGTAACAAGTGAGCACACATGTAGCAGCTTATACAATATGCATCAATTAACTCACAGGTTAGAAGTCAGGTGGGGATGGTTGGGGTCTTTCCTGAGAGTCCTACAAGGCCAAAATCAAGGTGTGGCTGGGCTGGGCTCTTCTCCGGAGGCTCCAGGAAAGACGTGCTTCTAGACTCAGGTTGTGGGCAGAGTTCAGTCCCTCGCGATTGTAGGACTGACTGACCCTGTCTCCTTGCTGACTGCCCACTGGGGGTCGCCCTCAGTTCTAGAAGGCACCTTCTCGTCCTTGCATGTGGCCCCTCCACTTTCAAAGCCAGCAAACGTGTCAAATCCTTCTGGTGCCTTGGAGCTCTCTGATGTCTGCTGGTAGCACTTGCTTTTTTTTTTTTAATTTTTATTTATTTGAGGGAGAGAGAGCACAAACAGGGGGAGACAGGCAGAAGGAGAGGGAGAAGCAGGCTCCCCTCTGAGCAGGGAGTCAGACAGGGGGCTCGATCCCAGGACCCCGGGATCATGGCCTGAGCCAAAGGCAGATGCTTAACCGACTGAGCCACCCAGGCGTCCGGGAAAACTGGCTCTTAAAGGGCTCGTGTGATTAGATTAAGCCCGCTCAGATCATCTCCCTTTTGCCATACACCATAATCACAGGAGTGATATCCCATCATATTCATAAGTACCACCCACACTCAGAGGGGAGGGGGTCCAACAAGGTCAAGGGTCAGTGGGGATCATTCTTAGAATTCTGCCTCCCACAAGGGCTGGGTCCAAGTGCCCTTGATCCTAGTTTCCTCCTCTGCAAAGAGCAGATAATTGTATCACGTGAAGATATGGTGAGAATTAAATTTATTTATCCATATATATGAGCAAACATTTGCCAAGCACCTTCTGTGTGCTGGGGGCCGCTCTGGGCACTAGGGATCCAGCTGCAAACATGACAGTCAAAGGGGACGTGCGGGCAGGGCCAGCAGCACACGTTGGCCTGTGCTTGGGCAGCGGTCACAGAGTGGCTGGCCTGGGGCTGACATTTCCGGCCTTTGTCATCCCTCCTCCCCTGCTGCCTGGCACAACCTCTTGCGCCCTCCCTGGGCCCAGGAGCAGACATCTCCCAGTTGTTGGGAGGACAAGCCACCTCCCCTGAGCTCAGGCATGCAAAGCGGTGGCATTCGTAGAATCTCTATCCATCAGCTCCATCCAAAGATTCAGAGAATTCATCTGCAGATGTCTCCTGGGACATTTAAAGTGATTAAGACAAATACCTACTGACTGCTCACGATGTGCTGTGCTTCCTCCAGGCTGCCCTCCCAGACTGCCCGCAGCAGGGCACGATCCCTCTTGGGCAACGATGGTCCAGCCTGCTCCTCTCCTGCGGCACGGTGCCCCCACTCCCAGTCCCACTCCACTGGGGGGCCATATCTTACCTCCGTTCCTGGCCTCTGTCTGGAGGAACAGTTGCCTGAGGAAGCAACTGATGGAATCCGTCAATTTCAGCCTTGGCCCCTGTACCCCCAACTCTGGAGAAAATCGAGGCCAAGATAGAGGCTCTTGCTTTCAAGTGGTGGCTCTAAAGGGCCTAAGCTCTCACCTTCCTCTCCCTGCGACTCCCACTTAAAGGCTCCTTCGTGTACATCCGCACCGCCCCCACCCCAGATCCCCTTCTCGACTGAATCTTCAGTTCCAGTCCTATTTCACAGCCCGCTGTCACCCAAACTCAAGGACCCTCACCATTTCCCCAGTCCTAGAAATTCCTCCCTCCGCCTGGACTCACAGATGTCTGAGGAGTGAATAATTGATGGTAGCTGAAGAGCAGAGCGGGAAGAGGGCTGGCTTGAATCCTGGCTGTTCCTCAGGGACTTGATGGGGAAGGTTATGTTCAGTGTGGTGGGCCCCACCCCGCCCCCTGGAGTGAGCTGGGGCCGCGTTGCGGTGCAGATGGTCCGCGGTGGAGAGCTGGGGGGAGAGGGCCCAGGGGCTGCTGGCACGGGCATCCGAGGACAGAGGAGGCTCCTGGACAGGAGTCAGGCTGAGGGACGTGGGCCAGGACGAAGCTCGGCTCTCAGAGGGGAGGGTCCCCTATGCACGATGAGGGTCCCCTATGCACGATGAGGGTCCTGGGGTTGTCACTGAGAAAGGAGACTTCTTGGTTCTGACCAAGAGGGGCCATGGAGGAAGAACATTTTTTAAAAGGGTGGAAAACTCATGTTTATTAACCATTCTTTCCTGTGAGATCATGAGCTCTGTTTTGGGAGCCTTAAAACCTAGGAGAACTTGTCAGGGGATCTTACAGGTGGCCTTGGCAGGTGGGGACCACAGCCCGGGAAACATGGATGGGTTGGTAATACACAGATCTGAGCTCTGAATGACATGATGTCATTGGGGGGGGTCCCCTTCCTCCCCCAGGAGCAGGGGCTGCTGCTAGCCCTTAGCAGACACTCCCGGTTATAGATAAAGGAGATGTACGTCCGGACTGCATGTGTGCGCTCCTCACCTTTTCGGGGGCTGTCTGCCGCATTTCCTTCAGCCCAGAGAGTAGAGAGCCGGCTCAGTAGAATAGATCACTGAGGAGGTGTGGGTTTTCTGTGATAGCCCAGTGCGAGAGGCTGCTGACCTCAGGGAGCAGGAACGCAGACTGTCTGAAATCATGATGATGATGGACAGAAGGGGAAAGACTGCATCCGTTCCTCGCACAGAGCTGCCAGGGTGAGCACACGTGTGTGTTTGCACACGTGCCTGTGCATAGCAGGAACCCAGGAGAATGATATTTCACTGGCTGAGCTTCAAGTCAGCTCCCAAGAAAATGTAAAATTCAAAGACACTTTGGTCTTGCTTCCCAGCGCCCTCAAGAATGATGGGCAGGTGGGCTGGAGCTCAGGGACTGATGCGAGGTGGGCAGTGCCATTGGCGTGCTCAGCCAGGGCTCCTGTCTGGAGTGTCCCTGCCAGGTACCCTGCCCTTTGCCCAGAGGCCCCCTGAGGGTCCTTCTATGCCTTCCATGCCCAGCCTCCATCCCGAGCTCTAAACTGCGTGTTGGCCATGTCCCCGTTGTGGGGAGGGTAGATGGGAGTGGAAGACGTGCTCTTCTTCTCTGAGGGCAGGTGGAAGCCGGGCCGATCACCAGCGCTCATGCCCAGGAAGCCAGAGCGCAGTCCCATGGCCCCACCTAGCGACGAGGCAGGCTGGCAAAGGTGCCCGGCTCACAGGCAGGGGTTCTGTTATTAAAGGAAGAAAGCGAGAGTGGATTCTGGACAACAGTTAGCATTTTGTCCACAGAGCAAGAGAGATGGAGGGTGGATTAGAGGCTTACATGTGGAGGCAGGAAGGCCAGGTTAGAGGCTACTGTAGTAAAATCCGAGGAAGAAGTTATGGTGACCTGGACCAGGAGGTGGCCACTGGGGTGAGACAAGTGGAAGGATTCAAGAAATATTTAGGAGGTAGAACCAACAGGATTTGGTATTAAATATTGAGGGTGAAGGAGTAGAAGGGGTCAGGGGCGATTTCTGTATATCCGGCATGAAAATTGGGCACATTCATTCTGCAAACATTTATGGACTCGATCCCACATGTCAGGTACCATGCCCGGAGAAGTGGTGTGTTGGAGAAGAAAGAGTCACCCCCAGGAAATGGAGGCAGGGGTAGCTGTCAGATGCTTGGAAACCAGTTAGGATGGACACTGGGTGGACAGGACTTCCGGGGAAGCAGAATTTGCCTTTGGGCATGGGGGTATTTGGTAGTGCTGAGCTCTCCTAGAGGAGGAGGCAGGCATTCCAGGTGAGTAAACAGGAGGACCCAAGACTTGGAGTTGGCCCAGGTTATCAGGAAAAACTTTCTAGTGATGGTTGTGGGCACCATGGTGCAGAGCAAACCCTTTGGAACCAGATAGACCTGAATTCAAATCCTGCCTCTGTGCTCATGTGTTGCTGGTGGAGTTATAAATTGGATCAATCTCTATTAGAGACTATTTCGCATTATCTATGGGAGCTACAAACACACTATCCCTCAACCCAGCAATCTACTTCCAGGAATGTATCCTACAGATAATACCCAAGCACGCAGGAAGCAACACATACACAAGGCTATTTATTGCAGCATTATTTTTGGAATTGCAATAAGATTAGAAATAACCCAAATGTCCATCCGTATATGATTGAGTTAATAAATGATATATTTATGCAGTGAAAAAGAATGAAG
The DNA here is from genome assembly GCF_037043125.1 of Eumetopias jubatus. Lineage (NCBI taxonomy): Eukaryota > Metazoa > Chordata > Mammalia > Carnivora > Otariidae > Eumetopias > Eumetopias jubatus. The sequence continues at coordinate 106,540,396 of NW_028274813.1, forward strand.
CTCCTCTCTGTGTGCTAATATGGAAAGATCTCTAAGATCTACTGTAAGTGATAAAAGCAAGGCACAGATCAGAGTTTACTACCATTTGGGTAAAGAAAAAAGGTGGGGAAGGAAGGATATCTATTTAAATATATCTGTGTATTTTTTTTATATTCGCTTGTATATGCATGGAATATCTGTGGAGGGGACCCACAAGGAGTAGCTTCCAGAACAGAGAATTAAATGACTGGGAAGCGTGGCTGGCTGGCAGACTTCTTACTGTACTCTTTTACTGCACTCTTCTGTACATTTGGAATTTCAGATTATGTGAATGTGTTTTTTTTTTTAAAGATTTTATTTATTTGAGAGAAAGTGAGAGTGAGCATGAGTGGGGGGAAGGGGCAAAGGCAGAGGGAGAAGCAGGCTCCCCGCTGAGCAGGGAGCCCAACGTGGGTCTCGATCCCTGGACCCTGGGATCATGACCTGAGCCGAAGTAGACGCTTCACTGACTGGGCCACCCAGGCGGTGGGGCAGGATTCTAACCCAGGTCTGATCAGCATCTGGGACCCAGATCTGCAGCAGGCCGTCAAAATCAGTAAATTTGGGCTTGGCAGATGCTTTCTGTAAAGGGCCAGAGAGTAAATATTTTAGGCTTTGCAGGCCACTCGGCATGTCATATCTGCTCAACTCTGCCGTCATATGGAAGCAGCTACAGGAAGCTGTAAACGCATTGGGCTGTGTCCCAATAAAACTTTATTTGGGGACACTGAAATCTGGATGTGATACAATTTTCAGGTGTTGTGACATTTTATTCCACTTTTGACGATCCCCCCCAACCATTTAAAGTTGTAAAACCACGCTTAGCGCTCTCATAGCGGGGCTCGATCCCGGGACCTCGAGATCATGACCTGAGCTGAAATCAGGAGTCGGACGCTTAACCAATTGAGCCATCCAGGTGCCCCGAACTGGTTCATTTTTAAAATGAGGAACAATCCTTCTGAAGGGCCTGATCTTTCCAAATCTGGACAGAAACTGGGATCTCTCTTGAGGCAGGAGGTGGGGGCAAAGTTTGGTCCCCAACGCTGCCCCTCTTATGCCCTGTTCGCCACCAGTTCCAAACCTGCCTCTGTGCGGGTCCTGCCTGGGCCAGCTCAGATGGTGGCAGGTGGTGGTGGGGCAGGGAAGGAGGGGAGACCTGGCCAGGGCTGCGGGGGGAGGGCCACGGTGTCATCCGGGGCCTGCCTTCCTCTGGGAGGCAGGGGGCTGGAAGATTTTCTTTGAAAGCCTGCGTCCCAGTGTGGAGGGGCTCAAATGAGCAGGAGTGCAAGGACTACCCCCCTTCAGAGGAGCTTCTTTGGATGCTAGCTACTCTTTTCTCCTCAAAAAGAGTTCTCTCTTTTTGGCTGGTCTCCTCTGGCCAGCCCTGTTTTCTTCCTCTTCTCTCGTGACCTCCATTTGTTTCCGTCTCCCTGGTCCCCTGCCAACATGGCCTGAGTGTTGCTGCTGGGCCTGTGCTCAGACAGCTCTTTCCTCCGGGAAGCCCTGAGGCCCTTTCCCCACCTGGATGTACTCTCCTTTTAGGAAGGTGCTACCTACTCCTCTCCCGCTGTGGCTGGGAATGCATCCTCCCGGGTGGCGGTCAGCCTTCTGAGAACCACGGGCCCGGATTCGGTGCTCCCCAGTCTGACACTCCAGACGGCCCCTCCCTGGCCCAGCCTGGAGGTCAAGGCCTTTCGTGATCTGCCTCAAGCTCTGTTCCCGCCCCTGCGGGCCCTTACAGCCTCGTAGGGGAGGGAGTACCCTCACCCTGTGCTGTCCAATAGCAATATGACGCGAGCCACAAGTGTCATTTTAATTGGTTTAGTAGCCACATTAAAAAAGCAAAAAGAAACAGGTGGAATTAATAATGGTATGTTTTCTTGAGCCCATCGTATCCAAAATGTTATCATGTCAACATGTCATCGGTATAAAAATTATTGAGATACTTTATATTTTTTTTTATCTACTGAGTCTCAGAGAGCACACTTTATGCTCACAGTGCATCTCAGCTCAGACCCGCCCCCTTTCAGGTTCCCAGTTTCACATGTGGCGGGTGGCCCCCACGTTGGACAGCTCAGGCCTAACCTAGCTCTGACCCCTAATCCTTACCCCTCCAAACTGCATGAGTAACTGCCGGTTAAGTGTAATACAAGGGCCCTGTTGGCGATGAAACTTGGGAGTTTTCTTTTTGCTTTGATTTCTCAGGGAAGAGGCAAGTGGCGCCTTGGCAAAGGGGGATCGTGCCTGTTGGAAGCTCCATAGGGGACAAGCAAGTCTTGTCCAGGAAGTGGGGAACGGGCTGCGAGTCAAAACCCAGACGCTGTGATATGGGTCCCCAGAGGAAACCAGGTGGCTGCCGGGGGCGGGGGCGGGGGGCGGTTGCCGCGGGCATCTCGTACTCAGGAGGACAGGGCAGTGGGCTCTTGCCAATGCCAAGCTTTGGAACAAGCTCTGCCACCCCGCGGGGTCCCGGCTGGGGGTGGCCACCTCTTGTTAGGGGCCTCGGGGAATGTTGCTGGAAGAGGGGGCTGTGTCTGAGCTGGGTCTCTCTTTTTCTCCTTTTGGCACCTCCGTCCACCTTTTCCTCTGTTTGCCCCCCGAGCTAATGAGCTGAGTGCCCCTGCTGTAAAGACCTGTATCTACCTGTTTCTCTCTTGAATGCCCAGGCTCCGGTCGGCTCCAGAGGAACATCCTGGGAGAGGTGGCCGGCAGATGCTGGATACAGGCCACCTGGAGGCCCGAGGGCACCTGTGGGCTGCCCCTCCCCCACCTGGGTCCTGGGACCAGGCAGGCGACCCCACCCACCTGAATGTGGCTTCAAACACTAGCCCCTTCCACTCAGAGTCACTCACAGAATGTGTGTGAGTGTGCAAAGGGGACTGGGACTGAGAGTGGGGTAGGGCTGTCTGGGGCGCAGGGCTGATGGCTGGGGTCTCCAGGACGGGTCTGGTATAAAGGAACATTCATTCCTGACAGGTGTGTGCGGGGCCTAGGCCTGGCCAGGGCCAGCCAAGCTTTCAGCAGGATTTAATCAGGCCTGAGGTGGGCCCCTCCCTCCTGAGAGCTAGAGTCGTGCTCTGGCAGAGGTCACCGTGTTGTGCTGGAACCCCGTGTGGGGAGCACAAAGCCAGCCTGAGCCAACTGACCACAGAACCAAATCACCCGGGTGACCAGCTGGTGCAGCCTGCTTGTGGTCCAGATGGGCAAACGGAGGCCCCAGGTGGCACGGAGAAATAAAGACTGATTCAGGGCCAGTCTATTCGAATCAGCTCACTGACATGGGGCTCATTACCCATTTTACAGATGGAAAAATCAAGGTTCCGAAGCTTTATGAGCTTGGTAGGTAAGTGGCAGAGCCACCCACCCCAGGACAGTGACGCAGTGCCTGTCGATGGGGATCCTCTTTCCCTCAGCTTCTCTGTCCTTCAGCGCTTTGTCTGACTGAGTTTGGGGACAGGGAGGGGGATTTCAGGGAGTGACCTGGGCAGTGTAACAGGTGTGTCTCGGGCCAGCAGTTCAGGTGAGCAAGAAATTTATTTTTCCATCGTTCTATTTACTGTCTGTTGCAAGCCCTCTTTGGGGAATGGGGGATGCAGAAGGGGTCACTGTGCAAATGTAACTTCGGGCGGTGTGCATTCTTCTCCTTTTCCCCAAGGGCTGGTTTCAACTTGATGGGCAGCTTGCTCCTCACTTCAGTTCCTCAGGTCAGGGACCTGAGGATCCCTCTGTGTTTCTGAAGACTTGCTGGGACCCAGAAATCTCTGAGACTTGCTTATGGAACTTTCTATAGATGTCTAGACATCTCCCCCAGAAATTCCCCCTTCTAAGCGAGGCTCTCCTTTATGCCTGAGCTCTCAGATGCAGCTCGGGCTCAGAGTTTCCCAAGATGTCTCAGATTTCACCAATGGGTTCCATCAGCCCTCTTCCCTGCGGCTCAGGGGCTTGGTGGACAGTGAAGGATGTGGGGAGGTTGTCCTCTGCACTGACCACCAGCACGTGCTACTCAGCTGATGGGGGCAAGGGTGCATGTTGAGAGGGTCCCTGAGGGTCGAGGTGGCCTTCCACTCTCTTCCTTGGAGAGCACGTCTCATCATCAGTCAACTGTGAGTCTCCAGGGCCATGGGGGTTACCGTGGCCCAGCTGGGTTCTGGAAGCCCTTTGGGCCACTGGTTTCCCTGCTCAAGCCTAGGGACGAGCGGCAGACTGGCTTCTGTGAAGGAGAGGGGGCTGTCTTGGTTTGCCCAGAATTAGGCAAGTGGTTCTCAGGACGAAGGGCTTTTAGTTCTAAAACTAGGATAGTCCTGGGTAAACTGAGATGAGCTGACACCCTGTCTTTTTCCCCTGCTATGGCTGGACTGGGGAGGGGAGGTAGGGTCAAAGGACCTTCATTTCTGTATTCTATACTTGGGATAAGGTTCCAGGCAGACCAGGGGGGACAAGACTCCTTGGTGAGTCCAGCCCCAGGCCTCCCCACTGTCCCCAGGCCCAGTGAAGGAGTAAGATTTGTTTCTGGTGCTCCCGGTCCTCATGCTGGGCTGCTCCCAAGCCTGGCCTCCTGTTGAAGGCATTCCTAGGGACTTACGGATCCATAGGGCCGGGAGGCAAGGCCCCTGGGCCCATACTGCCTCACTCTGTGACCTTGGGCAGGTCATTCCACTTCTCTCCCCACCCCAGTCTCTTTAGCTGTGAAACGGAGGGTTGGATTTAGAAGGTCCACTGAGGCCCCTCTAGTGTTGTTTTGAGCCCAGCAGCTTGGGCTGTTAGGCTTTGGGAAGGGCAGGTCAAGGACAAAGTCCTGCGGGTCTGGACAAAGGAAATAAATTAGTCCTGTGCCAAGAGGGCAATGGTTAGGGCTAGGGCCCCCTAGAACTTGGACTCATCCAGTGAGTCTGACCTTCCTCACTGCTGGAAGCAAACAGAAGTAAAGCAAATTGCCCGAAGTAACACAGCAAGTGGGTGATCCAGTAGGTCCCCTGGCTTCTCCCCAGGCCTGTCCCGGCTCCTTCTCGGAACCACTCATATTGCGGAGCGCTCCCCATATGGAGCGTCCCCTCCTGCCCAGCACACCCACGCCTCAGCCTCCTGTAGCTGCAGCACTTCGACCCCGCGAACGTGGGGTGCGATCGGTGTGGCTCAGCTCTGAGCTAGCTGCTGGAGATGCTGCGTGGGCGCAGGTGCCCCGAAGTGTGGGGGAGGTGGGAGGTGGGGAGCAGCTGGGGGAATTGGGGGTGGGGAGCAGAGCCTGGGGCCCTGATGGCTGTGGGGTTTCAGTCTGGGTCCTTCTGTTGAGCCGGGGCTTGGCTTTCGCAGAGGTTCTCAGACATGAACACCTAATACCTTCGGTAGTAATAGCAACGACAGAGGTCATGGTAATGCAAGATTCCATTTATTGGGTGCTTACTCTGTTCCTGGCTCTGTTCTTTGTGCTTTAGTGCATTTAACGCTCGCAACAGCCCTGCGGGACAGGGAGTATTATTATGACCATTTTACAGCTAAGACAACCAGGCAGAGCGAAGTAAATGCTATCACATGGTCACTTCACTGAAGACGGAGGGTGGGGGGAGCAAGGTCGAGCTCCTATCCCCAGGAGGCTGAGTGGCGCGGAAGGTCTTGTTTTCTGAAATTTAGAGCAGAGTTTGCATTGTAACACCCAGCGGTGACAATTTTAATTTAAAAATCGTGTTTTAAATGACAACTCTTCTGGACCAAATCTTGGCATCAAATTAAACTCCGGTGGGGGTTCCCTTTGTATTCCCTGGGACACTTGGCTGGGCTGCCCCCAGGGGGCACTCACGCCCCATCCAGGAGGCATGTCTGGCCAGCGATACCTCCCCCCCACAGCATGCAGGGCCCCCAAATCGAGATTCTCCAGAGGGGCAGGAGATACTCTGCGGAAGTAGGGCACCAAACTTTCAACTCCATAGTATGGGTCCTCCCCTCATTAGCAGAGGCCCCCCCCACCCCAGAATGGTGCAATGATGGGCTTCAGGGAATCTTTGTGCAAAATGATGTGCGGGGGACACAGAGGGTATTTCTAGGGAGAGAGCCCAAGGTTTTCATCAAGTATCACAAAAAAGGCTGATATATTTCATGGTTAGGAACTCTGCTCTGGGTTCCAGAATCCCAGGACAGGGGTGCTCCCTTCCCAACCATGGCTGGTCCCTTTGACCTCACCCCGGCAGGGCAGGCCATGTTAACGTCTCTAAGGAGCCTGAGAAAAAGCCAACAGAGCCCTCCACTCTCTTCTTGGAAAGTAGGAGACTTGCAGAAAACGCCCTACCCATCCTGCCCCAGCTTGAGCAGTGTCTGGTGGGGGGCGGGGGGCGTGGGAGGAAGCCCAGTCCCCCTGCTGTTCATTTGCCTCGTGGGCCTCAGTTTCCTCACTTCTAAAAGGGCAGAAATGAATATCTGCTTTGTAGGGTGTTCTCAGAGCAGAGACAGGGGTAGAGCGTTTTTTTGCTGGCCAGACCTTCCCAGCTGCAGCAGGAAAGCACTCGTCTTCCTGTAACAGGCAGGTGGTGGGATTAAGCTAGAATGTGAGCTCCACTAGGGTAGGAGCTGGTCTCTTCTGTTCTCTGCTGTGTGCTCAGGGCCTAGAACATTAGGCCCCACACAGGAGGTGCTCAATAAGTACTTGTTGAATAACAGATGGGGCCATGGGGAAGAGGCAGCCAGACACAGCCAGAAAAGTGTGCGGGAGGGGCTGTGACATTTTTATACCCAAAGGCCCGGGTTCAGCTCTGTTACCAACTTTCTGGGTGATCATGGGCACCCTTCTCCTCTCCAGGCCCGTGCTCCCATCTATAAAACGAGGGGCTGTTCCGGGGGGCTCCAGGCTCCTTCCAGGCCCTGTGCGTTGGTGGGAACCATGACCACACCGTCTGGAGAGCATGATTTGAGAGAGGGCGGTGGGGAAGGCATGAGCAGCCCAGGAGTTCTGAGGGGACAGGACCGGGGCGGGGGGCACTCTGTGGTTAGACCTAGACCCGGACCTTGGCAGCTGGGGCCTGTGGGAAGCTTTCTGCTGCCACCCACTGGAGGTGCTCCCATCACTGGCCCGCAGCCCTTCACCTGCTCAGCGGAAGGAGCTGCAGGAACGCTCGCTCCTCTTCCGTTTGCAAATGAAGCAAAGGCAAACGCTCCCGATGCTCATCCTGCTGGAAAGCTCTGAGCAAAAGAGGTCCTGTCTCTAGCTGGGCCCCTGCTCCACCCTTGGCCTTGGGTTGAAACGGCCTTCACAGCCCCCCTGGGCCTGGGGGAGACGGGCTTGACCCGGGAGAGCCTTCAGTTGGCTTTGTGCTGGTTTGTAAGCCGTTCAATACAAACCCCACCGCGGTGCCTTTTCTGTCTTCTCTTTCTGAGTCACTTCTGGGACTATAGCCTGATATAAAACGATCTGGGAATATAATTAGACACATTTCACTGTTTAATTTAAACAATGGATTTCCTCAGCAATATACCATGTATTTTGTAATACTGGTGATGGATGACTATTAAAATGAGATTTCCATCTGTCCTTCTGAGAAAGTTCTAGCATGTTGCCCACTCCCTGCCCCAACCAGCACTGTCTCTAGCAACCACTGAAATGGTAGTAAATACACTATTGCATTACAAATTACTTAGAACAAAAGTAGGATGTGCTTTTGGGTGAACAGTGCAGAATTAGATGAGATTTTTTAAAAATGAAAACTCTCCCTTCCCCTCCACTTAATAGGAACAGTTCGGTGTGTCATGCCAGATGTTTCTATGCACATATGAACTATGCACATATTTATGTGATTTTTTGGTACAAATAAAATAATAATCTACATATTGTTCTGCGACATATATACCCTTCAAGTCAGAACAAGCAAGTCTCCCCTGTTGTTTGCATGTCCACATTAATGGACATTTGGGTGGTTTCTAGTTTTCCACTGCAAAAAAAAAAGTGCTGATATGACACTTTGTGCCTAATCTTTGTGCACTTGTATGAATTTATCTGCAGGGCAACTTTCTAGAAGAGGGATTACTGAGTCCAAGAATATATAAATTTAAAATATTCGTAGAGGGGTGCCTGACTGGCTCAGTCGGTGGAGCGTGTGACACTTGATCTTGGGGTTGTGAGTTCGAGCCCCACGTTGGATGTGGAGACTACTTAAAAAGAAAATCTTTGGAAAAAAAATAAATAAAATATTCACAGATATCACCAAAGTGTCAAAATCAAATTTTCTGTCTATTTATATGTTCACAGTGTGCAATTGCTTAATTCACCACCATGACCAGGCCATCTTGCCAATCTTTACCTATCTGATAGGTGAGGGTTGTATCCCAGCATTTTAATTTGCATTTCCTCAATTGTAAGTGAAGTACCACTGCTTATATTTATGGGCCTTTATATGTTCCCTGATATCCACGGCCCCACTTTTAAGTTGTCTGTTTCTTATTGATTATAAAAGAGCTTTACGTATGAAGGACATTGTCAAATTAATTTTTGGCTTGTCCTAATTACTGGCAAGTATTTTTTCTTAATTTGTTTGTGTTTTATTGATTTACGTTTTATTTCCAAAATCTACATAGTAACAGTTACCGAAATTCTCTTTGTGGAGTCCTGGTTTCTTGCTGAGTTGCGTTTTTAATACTACAACCCCAGTGACTGGGATGGTCCTCAGTCCACACATTGAGATTTAGGGGAGGAAGTGTTTTGCCATTTGCAGCTGAAAAGTGAGTGGTGCAGAGGGTCTGCAGATATCCAGATATCTGGGGCAGCCAAGAGACCACATGGTGTGATGAAGAAAAGTAGACTTTAACGCTCCTCCTGGCTGCCCTGGCCTCCCTTGGCGTGAGTTTTTCCAAATGCACAATGAGGGGGATGAAAGAATTGAACTCCCAGGTCACTTCTGTTTTAACATTTGATGAGTCTATTCACACGTGCTATGCCCTCAGACAGGTTTTTGCCGCTTTTGGGAATTATTTCTTGACCTCCTTAAAGCGGGAGGGAGAGGGGCGCCTGGGTGGCTCAGTCAGTTAAGCGTCTGCTTTTGGCTCAGGTCATGATCTTGGGGTCCTGGGATTGAGCCCCGCATGGGGCTCCCTGCTCAGCGGGGCGTCTGCTTGTCCCTCTCCCTCTGCCCCTCTCCACCCCCCACTCATGCTCTCTCTCCCTGTCTCTCAAATAAATAAATAAAATCTTAAAAAAAAAAAAAAAAGGTGGCAGTGGAACAGGGTGAAGGGTCCGGTCCTTTACAACTATGATATGACTCCACAGCTGAGTTTCCCAACGTTCACCATGCCTCAGAGGCACCTGGGGAGCAGCCAAGAATACCAACACCTGGGCCCCCCGTTCAGGACAATCAGATGGGAGCCTCTGAAGGTGGCATCTCTATAGCTTTTAATGCTCCCAGCTGACTGATGTCCCGTGTGTCTGGGGTGAGCCTGAGATTCGGCATTTCCAACAAGCCTCAGGAGAGGCTGATGCTGCAGGTCCAGGACCCCACTTGCAGTAGGAGGCTGGCAGCACCGGCAACCCCGGGGAAGCTCCTTAGAAATGCGTCTCGGATTGATCCCCCAATCTGGCGCCCACAGTGCTTCTGGGCTGCTTGGGTAAACACACTTATCTTCAAATGCAGAGCTTTGGAGGATACACCGTTGTATTTGCTTTCTGATCATTCATCAAGCTGTATACTTACACTCTTGCCAAGTAGAAAGGGACAGCTTATCCTAGACCCCAAAAAGGCTGGGGAACCCTGATGTGACCACACTTTGCAGTCCAGGCCATGCACATATGGGCAGTATTTGGGAGTCAAGAGCATGATGATGCTGTGTGCTTTTGCTCTCTTTCTAATACAGAAGGAAGAAGGGAGTGAAGGGGTCCAGCTCAGCTACCAAGGAGTTCCTTGGGCCCGTGGATATTTAAAGTGGATCTCTGGTGAGCCTCAGTCTCCTCGTCTGTACAGTGGGGCTAGTGATGCCTCCTTCTCCGAGCTATTCTGTTTTGGGTCAAATAACCTTCAAGCAAAGCAGCTACCCTGGCACATAGTAGGTGCTCAAGTCAAGCCAATCTAGCCCTCCGTGGGGGCTTCCCGCGAAAACAGGTTACGGCCAGATCTTGGTGCTGGGGTCACACATCGTGCTTAGTGAGGTCGGACAGACCTGATTTGCCCCCGACTAGTGCTCATTTCATCTCCGTGCACCTCAGTTTGCTTGTCCATTCAAGGCCGATAGTCAAACCACTTTGGCAGGGTTGTCATAAGGATTAGATGGGGCCACGTGTGTGAAGTGTGGCGGCCAAGGCCAGGCCCAGAGCCAGCAGCTCTCTGTGCCCTGGGGGGGATTCCTGGCTTCAGAGAACAGAGTCCCCTTTGACTCCACCGGCCACCGCCACCGCGGTCATTAAACACAATCACTGAGTGCTGGAGACAAATATCTTCGCCCCACCTTTTCCTTGGCTGCAGCCCCTCCGGCCGGCCGGGTTTGGGTTGGCGGGCAGGGCGAGCGGCTCGGCTTTGATGGGAGTTGTGTTGAAGCTGGGAGAGGGAGGTGTGGGGCTCCCAGCCGGCCTTGGTGGCTCAGGGCCAGGTCCTGCTCTTCACCCCCAGAGCCTGGCAGGGCCCTGCTGCCTCGGGCCAGTGGAGGGAGGGGACTGGGCACCGGTGGTTCCTCACACCATCCCTAAGACATGGGCATGGTTGTTATTCCCATTTTATCGATGGGGTAACTGGGAGAATTGCTCCGCAGCTCTGGGGATCACCAAGGTATGTGGGAAGGCAGAAGCAGCGCCTCCTGATTTGCCGTGAGTCCGAAAGTCCAATGTGTTCTCTGGAAGGTGCTTCATCTCCGGAAGACCCCCATTTAAATGAGCGCATCAGACCCCGGAAGGGGTAGCACATGCCCACACAGGTTTCCTGGGCATCGGATTCGTGCCTGGTCCCGCGCCCCTGCCGAGGAAGCAGGGAGGATGAATCAGACACAGGCTCCGTACAGGCATGGGTTCAAATCCCAGCTCTGTCTCTGGCCAGCTGCAGGGACAGCTCCTCTGGCCCTCAGTTTCCTCATCTGTCAAATGGGGCGTTAAAGGGAACGTTAAATAAAGTAGTGTGCGGGAAAGTGATTTTTAAAACTGTGCCAGTTTATGCAAGGGAGGCATTATTAACACTCCCGAGCTAAACTTCAAGTCTCTGTGACTGAAGCAGAGAAAGCACCGGGGAGAGCACGCGAGGGGCTCTGGCAGCTCACACAGGAGCAGGCACGGGGTGGGAGATGGACGATGCGCTTCCAGTCAGAAGGCTGGAAGGGCAGGAGTCTTGTCTTTGCTCTTGTCCTGCCTTTTCTGCTCATTTTTCAGAGGAGGAGAAAGTAGCCCAGAGCGGGCTTTTGTCCCAAGACTGGAGAAGCAGCAGCTTGTCCCAGCTCTGGGCAGGAGTTGCCAGTGTAGACTACAATGCAGTCCTGGGAAACTGCTTTAACCTCTCTGCGCCTTGCTTTTTCCCTCTGTTGGTCACACAGAGGGAGCTGCTGGAAGTGCCTTGCTTCTGAGGCACGCGTACCTCTCGTGGAATGACCCCGGGGTCCGTCGAAGTGGTCCCCCCAGAACCAGGCTTTGGTTGGATCAGACTAACGTGGACGGTGGAAGGGGTCAAGCTGGGGCGCCCCTCCCAGCGGGGTCTCAGGAACCTGTAGGGGAGGAGGGGGCCTTGGAGAGGATAGTGGCTTTGTCTCTGCTTGGACTCTGCTGTGGCCAAGGTGGTCCTGAGTCCTGAGGAGGTGAGGAGGGAGGCGAGGCTGCCAGGGGCCCCACAGGCATTCCGATCCCAGGGTGGGACCTGACGTGAGGAGAGAAGCCCGTCGGTGGTGGGGGGCAGGCCTGGGGTCACGAGGGGAGGAGGCAGGGGACCATTGCCAGCCAGGAAATGTCTGCCGGTTGGCATCAGGCATTCTTGAGCTAGCGTGCTTCCTGTAAGCAGTGCACACAAGCCCAGTGACCTCACCCCTCAGACATTCGGGGACAGCCCCCCGTTCCAAATAGCCCATCCCATGGTCCCCTGGGACCGCAAACAGGCCGTAGTGTGGACCTCTCAGCGCTGAAACAACATCCATTCACAACCACGTTTACTGAGCACCCACTTCATGCGGGCACCATGCCAGGCACCAGCTCACAAGGAAAACTTTGGAGCTCAGGGGCTAATGGGCCTACCTTCTTCCAGCCGGTCCCCTGTACCCGGAGCTGGTACAAACCTTGTGTGCTCTTTTGGTGGGGACAATGAGGTCATCACTGATGAGGAAGAGTCTCCAGAGTGGGTAAGCCCCCAGGAGGCAGGATGGGGGATGGCCTGCGAACATGCGTTTGGCCCCACTCATGCCAAGTTGCTGCACTGGGGGTCTGTATCCCCCAACAGTCAATAGGGTGTCACTCACTTACGGGGACACAGCTGAAGCCTCTTGCCTCTGCCAGCGGGCAGGCCTTTGGAATCCATTTTACACCACTCGACCTTCATAGCAATCCTACCAATGAGACTATCTCCATCCTGCCTGGACATTCTGTCTCCTGGGAACTCTGTTCATTCTTGGAGCAACTTGGGCTACGCCGAGAGGGCTTCGCCTCCCACAACTCCCTGGCCACACGGGACCTGGAGAAGGCCTGAGCCCGTTTCTCTGCCTCTAGGCATCAGCAAGATTTGATAGAGTGTAGACCATTTTGCTAGGTATACTGGGCAGGGCCAGGTGGGGAGGAGAGAGAGGAGAGGAAGGTACAGCTGAAGAGCAGGACGCAGCACCCTGTCACCCTTTGTGTCCTCCTTCGGGTACTGGAAGATATTGGGGGTGAGGAAGGCCCATCCTATGTGAACGAATGAGACCAGTGCGGGCCACCATAATGACCACCTTTGTTCACACTTTGCTTTGTGAGGATAGCGCATGTCTTAACTCATCCCAAAAACAGCTTTGTGAATTGCTGATAGTATCCCTAGTCTGCAGATGAGCAGATGAGGAAAATGACCCTTGAACAGATTGACCCAAGGCCCTTGAGCAAATGAGTGTGCGGGATTGAAGTCTCTGACTCCTCTGCGGAGGCTTCCAGAACCAGGCAGTGGAGGGGGCAGGTTCTCCTCAGAGAAAAGGAGAAGGCCTTGCTTTTTACAGCGGTGTGGAGCTCTTGGAAAAGCTTCGAGGCCGGTGCAATAGAAGCCATCGGAATAAAACAATCAGAAAGTCCTGCATCACGTCTACCCTAAAACCCCACGGCTGTAGTTCCCACAGCCTCACCTGGGCCGACAGGCTGCCTTCTCCATGGAACGGCACCAACCTCAGGCTGTCTAGATAGTGCTGGGGACCTGGGCAGGCTTCTGGCTGCCATCACAACCTCCTCAAAGGAGGCTCCAGTTCGCCCTCTGCTAAGTGGGGATATTGATAAACGGAACGGCGAGAAGATTGCATGGGGCACAGCCCTCAGTTAGCACGGTGAGCTCTTCCAGTTGACTTCATTCTCCCCTCCCTCTGAGGAGCTACAGCTCTCCCCCTGCCTGCTTGGAGATGGTATCCGAGAAAGGGGAGGCAGTTCAACTCTGTGTGAAGAATTTGGGGCATTGGCTGCAAGATAGCTGAGCTCAAAACCCGACTCTCTTGTCCCAGCCTTGATCAAGTCTGTTGCTTCTGTGACCTGAAGTTTTCTTGTGTATAAAATAATGCCCACCACGGGAATGAACGTCTCTCACACAGGCGCAGGTGTTACCCACCAGAGAGGAGATTCAGAGTCACTCTGGAGGGGGTAATGTCCAACCCAGAGGAGTGCCTCAAAGTTGGTGACATCTTAGAGCAATTGGGAAGATGCATCGTGGTGAAACTGGGGAAGGGGTTTCTAGCACCTCCTAAAATCAAATCACCTGCATTATTAGTTACTCAGATAGAAAAACCTGGCTCCGATCTTCCTAAAGGGAAACCAAGGTGCTCCAAGGAGGAACACAGCTCCCAGGAGACAGAATGCCCAGGCAGGACGGAGACAGAGAGCTTGAAAGGAGAGTAGGCTGGACCCTGGACTCCTTCTTGTTTCCCTACCCTAGTTTAATACAGGCCAATGCAACAGAAACTTTTTGAGCTTTTACTATGTGCAGGTAGTATGGTAGGTACTTTGTAGGATCAGGTGAATTGTGGATCAGACATTAACTTTTCCCTTAAGAAGCTTACAGTTGAGTGAAAAGAATTAATGATAGGGGCGCCTGGGTGGCTCAGTCATTTAGCGTCTGCCTTCCCTCAGGTCATAATCCGAGCCCCGCATCGGGCTCCCTGCTCGGTGGGAAGCCTGCTTCTCCCTCTGCCCCTCCCCCTGCTTGTGTTCCCTCTCTTGCTGTCTCTCTCTCTGTCAAATAAATAAATAAAATCTTAAAAAATAAAGAATGATAATATGAATAAGATCTCTCCATGCCCCCTGCCTCACGGCCACCTAGCACAGCCCTTGGTACATAGTAGGTGCTCAGTATATGTTGACTGAATGTGAGCTATGGACTGTAACAGGCGGCAGACCTGGGTGGGTCTTTTATATAGGGCTTTGATGGCTGCTTAAGAGTCCTCTGCTCCTCCATTTGTCCACTGATTCTTCATCAAGACCAAGCAAGACCAGAGTAGGGCAAAACCGCAGCTTCTCCTCTCTCCTGCCACCCGCCCTCCTCTGAACTCTGAGGAGTCTCCGGATGTCAGGAGGAAGTGGCCAGGCTGCGGAAGGCAGGCTCATTTCCAGTGCGGGGCCGGGCCGCCAGCCCCGGGTCCTGTTTACACAGCAAGGCGGGCAGGCCGGTAGGACTTGGCGGCAAATGCACTTCTGCCTCTGAGAACAGAAGAGGCTTGCAGAGCCTGGCCAGGCCAGGCGTGGGGAGGCCCGTGCCAAGGGGAAAGTCGAATGTAAAGAGTGTTTCCTCCTGGCCAGGCGGCCGCAGACTTTTGTCTCCAGTCTGTGGGCAGTTCCTCCAGTGATTCATAATCAGCGGGAACTTAAAAATAAACCCCACCTCGGCCTCGCACCACAGCCTGGCCGGCACCTGGGGGGCTTGGGAAACAGGGAGGTTGAGGAGAGGCCCTGAGGAGGCCTGGGGCACCTGGGTGATGCTGGCTGCCGGGCAAGGGCATCTCCGGCCGGGCAGAGGCTTCGCCGGGCTGTTGCCAGTAGTCACGTTTTCCACCAAAGGACTTGGAAATTAGGCCACTGGTCTGGAGCAAGGAACTCTGCAAGGCCTGGGTTTTCCCCTCCGGAGTGTGGTCGATGAAGCTAGGTAGAATTTTGAAACAGCTGGGCTTTAAGGCATATCTTGGATATAATTTCGAATTTATGGAAAAGTTGCAAAAAGTAGAACAGAGAACCCCTGTGTAACCTGTAACCAGATTCATCAATTGTTTACATTCTGTCCCATTTTCCTTCTTCATTCTTTCTCTCATTTTTTTTTTTTTTCCTCCAGAACCATCTAAAAGTAGGCTTCCAGCATCACCCCTCTCTGGCCCCTGTGCCTTTGGTGTGCATTTCCTGAAACAGCCCGTGCTTGAATTCCTGACTGACCACTTACTAAGTGTATTATTCCAGGGCGAGCTGTTCAAGTCCCGCATCCCCCTCTGGGAAGCAGTGCTGCGAGGGCCCCTCATGCGGAAAGGACGAGAAGTAACTGGAAACATCTGCTGGAAGAGTAATAATCAGCACAGCTCATTATCATGTGCAGAGCAACTTGCACACATTATGTCATTCGGCCTTCACCACATCCCTCCTTTTCCAATGAAGAAATGGCCTCAGAGACGGTGTGTAATTTGTCACACAGCACGCTAGGCTTTGCTGCCCACAGTAAGCACTGAATTCCGGGCCTGTCTCTTCCCTATACATATATTTGCTGTTTATTGCAATCAAAGGTTGGGCTCTAGGGCCTCAGTCTCCCCGTTGTGCTGTGGGCACAGGATCTCTGGCGTAGGATGCGAGATGCTTCTGCGGCAACCCAGCGCCCCAGATCCCTGGAGACCAGCTAGGAAGGAGCCCTTCCTTTGTCAGGGCTGGAGTGGAAGCTGCTCCAGCGGCCATATCGGCTTACTCCGAGTTCTTCTGGCCACCCCATGATCTGGGCTCAAAACTCTTGCATATTGTCTCTGGAAACTCCGGGAAATCTCCCCAGAAGACCCTGAGCCTCCCGGGTCTCCGGAGGTCCTGCAGTGATGAGGCCTGGCCACCAGATGGCCCTACACAGGCCACCGTGCTCTCAAGGAAGAGACCTGTCCTCTGTCCAGTGTCTGTCTGAGAGTGGCCGGCCGCTCTCCTCCGAGTATGTTCTCTGCCATCCCGTTAGCCTCTGGCTGCAGCCAAGGAAACTGAGACCACAGGGGGCAGCGACCCACTGTGGTCACTTGGCTCACCCTTTGGGCTTCCCCGGGGTTGTTACCTTGGTTGAGCAAGGCCACAGGACTGTGGCCGTTGCTGGATTTCTCTGGCCCTGTGTTTCCAGGTGTGCAGGAAAGGGCGAGTCACTTCTGCCTGGCTTTCTTCAAGGGGTCTGGATGTCAGGTCAAACACCCAGGCTCGGTTGCCTTGTCCGGTGTGTGTTCTGTGTCATCGTGGGTACGAAGAGCTGCCCATATCCGAAGTGCCCTGAGGCTCTAAGCCTGCACGCCAGAGTGCAGCCACCTACAGGCAAGCTCTGCACCGGCCTTCAGCTCCCAGAGCGACCTCGCTTATAAACTCTAGTACAAGACACCCCGGGGCTCATCTCACCTGTGCCTTCCATTCCTCAGACTGAGGAAAGTCCAGAGCAGGCCAGTGACTTGCCCAAGGTCCCACCTGACCATACCATAGTGCACATCCCCTAACCCTGGGGGTGGCCATCATGAACTCTTCTCTCTGCCCAGAGACCCAGCAAAGAAGCCCGTGTGGGGAAGGGCTGATACAGCTGGGGCAGGAATGGGCACGTACGGGGCCACCAGGCTCTGGAGGCCAGGCTGCAAAGGGGCTCAGTTCAGAGCCCAAGGGACCTCCCTTTTCCTGAGGGACAGCCCTCCCTCACCCCAAGGTCTTCCATGGAAAAACCCCTCAGGGCTCACCTGCCCAGACCCTGGGGGGAATATTTTAAAAGTTTAAACACTCTCCAGGAACGTGCTACATTTCTATTCATACAGTGCATCTATGATTTTATTTATGAAATAAGGCTTCTGTTCTCTGTTAATTAGTGGGCTCATGTAAAAACCCTCTCCCCTAGCTCAGGATGTGGGGCACAGGGGGAAAACCAATAAAAATATAAAAATATGGAATTCCAGATGCACTGGGCAGGACCAGGCTTCCTGCCTGGGGGTGGGGTGGGGGTGTACATTACCCCATATTAATAACTGTCCCGAACCCCAGGCTGATAACGTGCATATTTTGGGAAGCATATGCTAGTAACTTGAACTCATTCATACTTAACTGTAACTGGCTGATGGAGTGGCTTTTCCTTGAGCAAGTTTGGATGGGGAAGAAGAGAAGGAGCAGGGCCCTGAGAGCCCAGGACTTGGGATGGGGAGGAACAGGGCGGAGGGTTGGGGGTGTGCACAGAGACTGGAAGTAGAGGGCCCCAGAGATTGCCCATATTGCCCACCTGCCAAAAGGAAATGGGAGATTTGTTTTCAGGAGAGGCCCGCCTGAGTTGCAAGGGGCACAGATAATTCCGTTTCCATGAGTCAGAGTTTGTAATGGGGTGGGGGTGGGGGGTGGAGAAAGAAGCATACCTGTGACCTAGAATTTCCCCAGCAGGAGGGGTTGGCTAATAGTCCCAGCCTTACCCATCTCTCTGCAGAGCCTCCCAACTGGCCTGGGAAGCAGGAACTGGGAAGTCATCTCCAGTTCTCTCCTGGTAGACTGAGGCCCAGAGAAAGAGAGGGGCTTGCCTAATAGTGGTCAACTGAGTGCCTGAATGCCTAGAAGACAACCAAGGTGTCTTACTCTGCGGCTTTTTACTCACATTCTGCCTGAATCTGGAGTTAGGCCAAACCAGTTTCTGGCTCTGTGCCCTGGACAAGTTAATGAACCTCTCCAAGCTCAGTTTCCCTCATCTGTAAAATGGGAGTGGTATCTCCTCTCTCCTGGGGGTGCTGACAGGATGTGATACTGTATGAAAGAGCCTGGCACACCGTAGGCCTGTGATTAATGGGAGCTGTATTACAGAGGAGTTTGATTTTACTTGGGGTACAGTTCTTAAGGCAGCTTAATGCAAAAAAAACCCCCCCAAATCCCCTTGAAAATCCTTTACGAAGGTACCATGAAGAGTTAAATCCTTCTTGGGGGTTCAGTGGGGGAGAAAGAGGAAGGCTTTAGGGCTGCCCAGGAGCCAAGACGGTGAGGCGTTGTGGCAGGCCGACTGTATACCGTGGAAGGGGTGCTATGCAGGCCTGGCCAGGATAGGAGGGTGGGTGCCAGGATGGACAGGACCTTGAACACCAGGTGAAGTCAGGCCCTGCTTGCTGTTGTCTGGAGGTGTTTGATTTTGGCAATGGGGTGCTTCGGGGAGGTTCCGTGTGTGTGTGTGTGTGTGTGTGTGTGTGTGTGTGTGTGTGTGTGTGTGTGTGTGTCTGGAGGTGTTTGATTTTGGCAATGGGGTGCTTCGGGGAGGTTCCGTGTGTGTGTGTGTGTGTGTGTGTGTGTGTGTGTGTGTGTGTGTGGTTCCGTGTGTGTGTGTGTGTGTGTGTGTGAATTTCCATCCACTCCCAAAGTTGTTTCTCTGCCGGAGAGCCACCCGGTCGTTTATGGCTCCTGGCTGCCCCTCTGCGGCCTCTCGCAGCGCTCCTCCTCCCTGGCTGTCTGGCAGCCAACTGAATTTTATGTGGGGAATTTGAGGAATTTGAAAAGGCAGAATGCAAAATGCCACTGGTGGAGATTGCCTTGTCAACCTCCGAGGGGGAGAAGCCCCCTGTTTGTGGGGCAGTGGAAGACAAGTGTGGAGCCCCGAGGTCCGGACCCTGCCCCTGGCGCGCCCGGCAGCCAGGGCAGGTTCCTTAAGCCCCATCCCTGAAAAGGGGGCGATGTCACCACCGTCGAGCTGTTGGGGGACCAGGCTCCGGAACCGAGAGCCGGCCTTGTGCTCTCAGAGCGCGTCACCCGCCACGTGTGGAGAGGTTACCAAGGATTCCTCAGTGCCCTGGTTTTACCGAGGAGGGAGCGGAGTCCCGGGGAAGACTTCTGTCTGGGGCCCCGGGGGGGGGGGAGGCGGAGGGGTAGACCTGGGCCGGGGCCAGGATCCCAGCGCCGGAGGCGGGGGGCGGGGAGGAGGCCGGGCCGCCTGAGGTCGCCGGGCGGCCCCGGACCCTGCGCCGCCCCGGACCCTCGGAGCCGCCGCACCGCCCCCGGGCCTGCCCGCTGCGGGCGCCGGTGCCGGGAGCCGGGAGCCGCGCCCGGCCAGGGCCGCCTCTATCTCCCGCGGCCGCGGCGTCTCCCAGTCTCGGCCGCCCGAGCGCCGGGCGTTATCTGCTCTCGGCCGGCCGGGCCCCTTCCCGCCTGCCCGCCTGCCCGCCGGGCCGGGGCCGCCGCGGCGACGGGCCGCTCCCGCCTTATCGCCGCCCCCGCGAGCGCGCTGGTGGGCACACCCCCGCCCCCGGACGCCGGGGATGAGGCAGGCCCCCCCCACCAGCCCTCACCCCGCCCGGCCCGCCCCTCCCCGGGCTTCCCCCTGGCCGCCGCGCCCCCTCACCCCAGGTTGCCCCTTCGCTGATGTGCCCCCTCCCGACCAGGCCTCCTCCTCAGGATGCCCCCGGCCCGACCGTCCTCCTCCCCCACGTGCCCCTCCCCACCAGGCCTCCCTCCCCAAATGCCCCTTCCTCCAGCTGCTCCCCCCAAAAGCTGCCCCCTCTGGGCCAAGCTGCTGGGAGTCCTGTCCCCAAGGGGCACTGCATCAGAAAAGGGTTTTTGTCAGATTTGTCCTTTCCTTAAAAAGATAAGCCTAACTATGCTTAATCCCATTTTTAGTCACGTTTTGAAGGATTTCACAAAAGAGACAAAGTTATGCAAAACAAAACAAAAAACAAAAGCGCCCAGCTTCTAAACGCACTATACAGTGCTTATCCACCAGATCTTTGGAAAATGCTTCTACTCAGGGCTTAGTGTGTCAATGCAGCACCCCTTGGAAGCTCAGTTTCCCCACCTGAATATTTGACACTGTAGAACTTGAAGGTCCCCCCCACGGTGCAGAGACTGTGGGGTGCAGACCTCTGTAATAACAATTTGGCAGTATAGATGGAAAGCCATAAAAGCATTCATACCCTTTGACTCAGTAATCTCTTTCTGGGAATGTATCCCAAGGAAACAGTTCAGCAGCAGCAAAAGAAAAAAACAAAACAAAACAAAACACTACGGGTTCATCAATGTGTTATTTGTAAAGCCAGTACGCATATCTTTCTAAGTGCAAAATAGGAATACACAAGTTACTTGGAACTGGGTTTGAACCCCCCATGGTCACCCACAAACCTTGAGTGATTGTCTTCACCTCACTGAATTCCCCTTTTCCTGTCTGGAAAGTGGAGAATCCCACCCCTCAGAGGGCTTTTGTAAGAATTCCAGGAGACAACCTGTGACACATCTACAGGGTTTGGGTAGAGGAAGAGAATGAAAAAATGTTTATTTTCCTTTCTCCATCCTAACAGAAATGAAAGTTGGGGATATTTCAAGCCACGTTTGTAAATACTAAAGAACATGCATCTGGTGGTGAAGAGCTTGGGATTTTTGAGTCCTTCAGTATTGGATTAGATCAGAATCCTAGCTTCACCACTTATTTCACCACCTATTTCCTTGACAAGAGAATAACAGATGTAATAGAACATACCCCCTAATTGTCGTGAGAGTTATATTAGGTAATATGCATAACATGTGTGTGTCTGGGCCTGTCATGTAATAAGCACTCAATATTTGGTAGCTATTATTATTATTAAATAGTGTTTAAAACTGGAAATAGGGGCTCCTGGGTGGCTTAGTCGGATAAGCGTCTGCCTTCAGCCTCAGGTCATGATCCCAGGGTCTGGGATTGAGCCCCATGTGGGGCTCCCTACTCAGCAGGAGTCTGCTTCTCCCTTTCCCTCTGCTGCTCCCCCTGCTTGTGCTCTCTCTCTTCCTGTCAAATAAATAAATACAATCTTTAAAAAAAAAACCTGGAAATAACTTCAGTACCCCAAAATACTACAAGCTAACTAAGCCAGTGACTCTTTTAGTGGAATATGATGCAGTATTTCAAAAGAGTAAGATAATTAATATAAATGAACGAGGAAAGATGTACAGGGTAAGTGCAAAACGAACATTGCATCCACCTGGATAACTGATCTAAATATGAAAAATCAGAAGTAAAAATACAAGGTGAATGCTTTAGGAAAAGTCTGGTATAATCTTGGGGGTAGGGAGAATCTTTTCAAGGAGCCAGGGACCCATGAGCATGAAGGAAAAGACAGGTTAGACCAAATTAAGATGTTTGGAGGTCTACACGGTAAGAGACTCCACAAGCAAGTCTAGAGACAGTAGTAGATCGGGAGAAATATTTGGTATGTATAAAATAGACAAAGCGGGGGGCGCCCGGGTGGCTCAGTCGGTTAAGCGTCTGCCTTCGGCTCAGGTCATGATCCCAGGGTCCTGGGATGGAGCCCCGCGTCGGGTTCCCTGCTCAGCGGGGCGCCTGTGTCTCCCTCTGCCTCTGCCCCTTCCTGCTGCTCATGCGCTTGCTCTCTCTGGCTCACTCTTGCTCAATCTCAAATAATAAAATCTTAAAAAAGTAAAATAAAGGGTTCTTGTCTTTCATATCCCTTTTGATCTCTCATGTGGAATGCCTATAAATTAATTGGAAAAAGTCAAACAATAGCATCACTTCACAGATGAGGAAATGCAAACATGAGAAAAGCACACAACCTTCCCAGTTGCTGGGGAAATGCAAATAAAAATATAAACAATACCATTTTCCACCAAGCACTGTTAAAGTAGAAATGCGCATGCCCTTTGCCCCACCGGTCCCACTTTCAGAACTTTATCCATAAAATCTAGCCGTTAAAAAAAAATATTTTTTACTACAGTGTTCTTTATAATGATAGTCTGCAGTGTCTGCCTCTAGGGCATAGGAGGATAAATTTGGTTACATCCAAACTTGAGAATACTGTGGACTGCTAAGAATGAGCTCGCTGAAGAAATAAGTGCTGGTGAGGGTGTGGAGAGGGGGAGCCTTGTGCACTGCTGGTGGGAATGCAAGCTGGTGCAGCCGCTGTGGAAAACAGCATGGAGGTTCCTCAAACAATTAAATATAGAATTACCGTATGATCCAGTAATCCCACTACTGGATATTTACCCAAAGAAGAGAAAAACACTAATTCAAAAAGATACATGCACCCCTATGTTTATTGCAGCCTTATTTACAATAGCCGGAATGTGGAAGCAACCCAAGTGTCCATCAGCTGATGGGTGGCTAAAGAAGATGTGTATGTATACAATGGACTATTACTCGGCCATAAAAAAGAATGAAATCATGCCATTTGCAACAACATGGGTAGATCTAGAGAGTATAATGCTAAGTGAAGTAAGTCAGTCAGTGAAAGACAAATACCATATGATTTCACTCGTCTATGGAATCTAAGAAAAAAACAAATGAACAAAGAAAAAAAGAGACAAACACAGAAACAGACTACTCTTAACTCTAGAGAACAAACTGATGGTGACCAGAGGGGAGGCGGGTGGGGGTTGGGGGGAATAGGTGATGGGGATTCAGTGGACACTTACCATGATGAGCACTGAGTAATGTGTAAAATTGGTGAATCACTATATTGTACACCTGTTTTAGTATATATGCTGCCGAAGTGAGCACTATATTGTACACCTGAAACTAACACTGTGAACTCTACCAGAATTAAAAAAAAAAAAAAAGGAATGTATTCGCTCAATCCCATATACAGTGACTTGGGTTCTCTGTGATATTGATAGGCAAACCAAGACAACTGTGCAGTAGTATATAAAGTATGACCCCATTCTGTGTTTAAAAAAAAGCCTCTGTGTGTGTGTGTATGTGTGTGTGTGTGTGTGTGTGTGTGTGTGTGTGTGTGTGTGTGTGACAAGAGCAAGCTTCCCAGCCTTCAACCAGGGTACATATTTGGTTACGTTTGCGCCTAAGGAAAAGTGGGTGCATATATGAAAGAAAGCAGTAAGTGGTTTTGCCCGTTTTTCTTTTTTTCCCTAGTTTTACTGAGATATAATTGACATATTGTATATGTTTCAGGTGTGCAACATGATAAATTGGGATATATTTTATATATCATATATATATAAATATATATATATGATCACCACCATAAGTTTAGATAATTTTTAAGTGTCCAATACAACAGTGTTAACTATATATATTTTGTTGTGCAACAGATCTCTAGAACTTTTTCATCTTGCATAACTGAAACTCTATACCCGTTGAACAACTCCCAATGTCCCCCTCCCCTCAGACCCTGGAAACCACATTCTACTTTCTGTTTCTATGAGTTTGATGGCTTTAGAGACTTCATATAAAAGTAGAATCATGCAAGAATTGTCTTTTTTTTTTTAAGATTTTATTTATTTGGGAGAGAGCAAGAGAGAGAGAAAGCACAAATGGGGGGAGGGGTACAGAAAGAGGGAGAAGCAGACTCTCCGCTGAGCAGGAAACCCTGAGCTATACAGGGGCTCGATCCCAGGACCCTGGGATCAGGACCTGAGCAGAAGGCAGACACTTAACCGACTAAGCCACCCAAGCACCCCTAGAGTTTATCTTTTTTTGACTGACTTATTTCACTTGGCGTAATGCCCTCAGGGTTTATCCAGGTTGTAATGTCTGACAAGATTTCCTTCTTTTCTTAAGGCTGAATAACATTCTATTGTACGTATATACTACATTTTGTTTTGCCCTTCCATAGACAGGTAGGTTGCTTCCACCTCTTGGCTGTTGTGAATACAGCAGTAAACACGAATATGTAAATGTCTCCTTGAGATACTGTTTTCAATTCTTTTGGATATATGCTGCTATGGACTGAATGTTTGTGTCCTCCCAAATTCATATGTTGAAACCCTAATCCTACTGCGGTGGTATTTGGAGATGGGGCCTTTGGGTGGTGATTAGGCCATGAGTGTGGAGCCCGCAAGAGGTAGTGGAATTTAATGCATTAGTAGAATTAGCTTTCTGCTCTTTTCAGTGTGAGGATCCAAGGAATCAGCAGCCTGCAGCCCAGAGGAGGGCCCGCAACAGAACTTGACCGTGCTGGTACCCTGATCTTGAACCTCCAGGCTCCAGAACCATGAGAAATACATTTCTGGGGTTTATAAGCCACACAATCTATGGTATTTTGTTACAGCAGTCCAAATGGACTAAGACATATACCAAGGGGTGGAGTTGCCGGATCATCTGGTAATTCTATTTTTACATTTTTGAGGAGTTACCATACCGTTTTCCATAGTGGTTGCACCATTTTACAATCCCACCAAGAGGGCACACAAGTTCCAATTTCTCCACATTCTCACCAACACTTGTTATTTTCCGGTTTGTGTGTGTTTTGCTTTAGATAGTGACCATCCTAACGAGTGTGAGGCAATTTTTCATTGTGATTTTGATTTGCCTTTGCATCTCTCTGATGATTAGTGATGTCGAGCATATCTTCATGTGCTTGCTGGCCATTTGTATGTCTTCTTGGAGAAATGTCTATTCAAGTCCTTTTCCCATTTTTACGTCGGGTTATTGGGGGGTATTTTTGCTATTGAGTTACGGGAGTTACTTATATATTCTGGATATAAGTAACCCCTTATTACACATATGATTTGCAAGTGTTTTCTTCTGTTCTATCGGTTGCCTTTTCGCTCTGTTGGTTGTTCCCGCTTTGTTTCCTGTGTTGCGTGGAAGTGTTTTAGGTTTGGTGTAGTCCCACGTGTCTCTACTTTTGTTTCCTGTGCTTTTTTGTGCCAGATCCAAGCAATCATCGCCCAATCCCATGTTATAAAGCTTCCCCCCTATGTTTTCTACTAGTAGCTCTGTGGTGTCAGGTCTTACACTTAGGTCTTTAGTCCACTTTGAGTTGGTTTTTGTATCGAGTGTAAGATAAGGATCAGACTTCATTTTTTTGGCACGTGAATGTGCAGTTTTCCCAACACCATCTGTGGAAGAGACTCTCCTTTCCCCATCATGTAGCCCTGGCAGGCTCGTGGAAGATCATTTGACCGTACACGGGAGGGTTTGTTTCCAGGCTCTCTGGTTCCGTGGGTCTAGACGTCTGTTTTTGCTCCAGTACCATATTGTTTTCTGTATCATAGCTTCGTAACATGTTTTAAGATCAGGAAGTGTGAGGCTTCCAGTTTCGTTCTTCCTTCTCCCCCATATTTTAATGTGGCAGATTTCCGTCAGGTACATGTTGAACTCTCAGCCCTGGGAAAGCTAAGAAGGCCCAGTGAAAGGACATAGAATGGATTCCCACCTGGGGAAACTCCCACTGGGGCGGGCTGTTAGCTCCTGACATCGGGGCCCACCCAGCCTTCTGCCACGGTCTCTCTTGGTCTGCTCGGCCTGTGACAGCCCCACGTTGGCTGGCTGGTGGGGGTTATGTTACTGTCTCTTTTTCTTCTTTCCTCCTCCCATCCCCCCTCCTACCCTTCCTTCTTTCCTTCCTCTCTCTTCCCTTCCCTTTCTAGCCTGGCTGAACTGGGTGACTTGCCTAAAGTAACCTAGGAGTGATGCAAGGTCCAGTCCTCCTGACCTTTGTCTCTTTCCTCAGGGAAAAGAGGAAGAAAGTGGGGAAATACCATTGTCCAGGCTCCAGGCTAAGAACTCCACTCTAAAGCTAGGGTTTTTATTTTGTTTGTTTGTTTTGGTTTTTTTTGCCTCCACTTCCTTATCTATAGGTCTACAGATGAGGAAACTGATGCTCAGTTGCTAGTACAGGGTCTGAGGTTCCTGCCCGCCGCAGAATACTAGGGAAGTGCCTCACGTGGATCCTCTAAGTGTCTCCTCCCAACAGCACTATGAGGACAGTGATTACGCCCCGATTTTCCAGGTGAGGAACAGCCAGCTCCGAGCCCCAGGTCACACAGCTGGCTAATGAAGGAGCTGGGGTCCACACCCAGGCCATCAGGCTGTCCAGCTGGTGCTCCTGATCACCACGCAAAGCCCCAGGCCCTGGTCGGCCCCCTCCCCGTCAAACCTCCCAGAAAGAAGCCATTCAGGGAGGTCTCCCAAAGGCCGTTTTATTGTGACGGATTAGGTCAAGTTTTGATGGTGTTACTTGTCACCCGTTTGCAAATGATGGATGGAGGCTGCAGCTTCCAAGGCGCAGGGTGTCCCTGGTCTCAGACACACAGGGGCAGGTGCGAGTCACGGGGGCAGGAAAGCCTTGAGGAGTGTAGGATTTGACCATGTCGTGGGGAAGACCGTTCTAGTTAGATGGGACGACAATAAATGTGAGAGAACATCAGCTAGGCGATTGCCCTGCATCGAGACTATTCCAGGAGCTTTGTATCTATTAATTCATGGACCCCACAAACAATCCTCTGAGGTAGGCGCTTTGATTATTCTCACTGACACAAGAAGAAAGAGGCTCAGAGAGGCTCAGGACACACAGCTGGTGTGAGGAGGGGCTGAGCCAGGGCTGAGGTCCCAGTACTGCATGTTGGAGGGAGGCTGTGTGTTTAGGAAAGGCTTTTTTTTAAATTTTTAAAGCAAAGGGTGGGTGTGGGGGCCTCCCTTGTTGAAGGGACAGCTACCCAGAGCTCTTAGGCCTACGGAAGCCAGGTCATTTATCCTCTGTTAGCGCCCCTGTAAAATGGGACAATGACGATCTCTCCCCACATTCGCTCCTTTCCAAGCCCCCCCTCCCCCCCCCCCCCCCGCCAACAGTAGAGAGAATTCTCAACTTTGCAGCAAAGCTCTGGGGCATTAGGGGCACTGTTCCTAGGAGGGCCCCCCGACTCTGGCAGCACGGGGCTAAAACCAGTCTCTCAGGTCCCCACGAGCCCCATGTCCCTGGCAGTCCTGCCCACTGCAGGGCTGAGGGAGCCCGGGGGGTTCTTCCTGCCCTGGCTCTCCCTCTACAGGAGCCCACGCAGAACACCCAGGAGACCCGGGAACAGTTGTGCACTCACAATGTCCTGGGTAAAGACCCTTGAGTCCTGGCTCCCCCCTCACCCCACCTCGCTGTGTGACCTTGGAACTTTCATTTGCTTCGCTGGGTTGTTGTGAAGATTAGATGAGTTTCCATTTGTGGGATGCTCTGCATCCCGCCTGACCCAGAGCGGTTGCTACATGAGTGGTGCTTTTATTTTCATAATGCAGCAAATACTCAGGGAGCCGCCTGCCAGGCAACGGGCTAGGTGCTGGGAGACTGGGTTGGATGGAGCAGAACCCTCTGGGCCCTCACGGGGGCTGCTAGGGCGACCTGCTGTTCTGGCCTGGGCCTGAGGGCTTTCCTGCGATGTGGACTTATCAGCGCCCAAACCGGGAACATTTGGTGGCAAACTGGGACAACTTGGTCACCTGACTGTCTAGTGGGGACACAGATCGTTGAACAGGTCATCCCAGGTAGGCATGGTAAAGAAGTCTGGGGTGTCCTGGAAGCCCTGAGTGGGGGAGGACCGAAGCCTGGGGGACAGGGAGGGCTTCCAGAAGGAGAGTGTTTAAACTGAGGCCTGGAGGATGAAGAAGAATGAGTGGACAGGGAAAGGAGGGTGTTGGTGTGGGGGGGAGGGGGGACAGTGAGCTGGCCAGGGGAACGGCATGTGGGCAGAGCTGGGGGCCAGTAGGAATAGAGCACACGTGGACCAAGGTGTGCCCAGAAGCACAGACACACACACACCCACGACACCCTCCCACACCCAAGCTGGGGGCAGGGCGCACCGGCCAGTGTGGCAGGCGGCCCCGCTTGTATACCCATACATCTCACAGTCTCTGGGAAGAGTCCTAGAACAGGGGGTGCTGTACCTAAAGATAGAAGCCCAATGGAGCTGTAGACCTGAGAACATGTTATGCCTACACCAAAAGATAAAATCATCTAAACCAACATCCGTGAACGCTGTGCCCGTCTACACCCGGCTCATTGCAGCCGGGGGCCTGGAGGCAGAGGTCCCAAGACCCCCTAGCGAAGGCCTTCCCGGCCTCGGGGGGCCAAGCTGGCCCAGGAAGGGGAAGAGGCCACAGCCACTGTCTGCCGCCTGAGCCTCCCCCCAGGACCTCAGCAGACAGAACTAAACAGGCCGGCTTATCAGCTGTCGCCACGGTGTCCCACCCAGCGCTCTGAGCGGGGCTCGCTGCTGGGAAAGCAGCCCCCAGCCTTTTGCCAGGGACAGCACTGGCCCAGGGTAGGGAACCAGCGGGGGTGTTTTCCCAGAGGTCAGCCTGAGGTAGGGGTGTCTGGTGAGTGGGTAGACCCGGGCCTGGAGCCTGGGAGTTGATCTGCTACAGATCTGCTGGGGAGTTTTACAGAATGATTTTGGGATGTTATTTTAAAATTATACAAGTGATCCCAAAATGTATTCTCCTTATAAAATAATCAGGTACCTCTTCAGCATGTGAATGATAAGTTCCCCCTCTCTGGAAACAGGCCTGTCGGGTGCTGGGTCCAGGCTGTACTTTGTAACATACTCGCCCTCATGCCGTACTCACAGCCCCTGGGGAGGCAGGCACCGAGCCCCAGCCGGGTGAAGGTTGTCCTGGACCCCAGGGCAGGGCTGCAGCAGAGCTGTCTCTGAGAACCTTCCCACTCTCTTCCAGGAGCCCCTCAGCAGCTCCTCATTGAGAGGTGGGGACACTGATGTCAGAAGAGCATCATCTGGCCTCTCTGGGCCTCACTGTTCTCATCCCAGCAATGGATCAGACACTGTGGCCCTGCTTTCAGGGTAGGCACGAGGGTGGACCAGGGACTGTGGGTGTCTGTTGTGCCCAGGGATGAAGGGGTGGGGAGTTCCTCCTATGTTCACCTCTCTTCTCTCTATCCCAGGGGCCCCAGTTGGGGGCGATGGGGGTGTTGTCCCCAGCCACTGCCTTTGTCGCCCGAGGCCTGTCAACGCCCACTGGTTTTGGTCCCCAGACATGGCACACCTCGCCTCCCCTGACTGGCCCCTGGCTTCTTGCGCAGGGAGACTAGACTGTGGCCTGCTTGGCCAGCCTGGCTGGGCCAAACCCTCATCTCTTGGGGTGAGGAGCAGAGCTGGGAGGGGGAAGGAGCGAGGGAAGCGGGAGGGGCCTTCAAAGGGATACGTTTGGACAGACCAAGGGGGCTGGAAGTCGGAGGTGGGGGGTAGAGTCAGGGCAGCGGGGAGGGCTAGGGCTGGGCCCCTAACACCGCAGGGGTTCCCATCCCCGACTCACCGTCTCTTCCCCAACCTGCCCCAGCTCTTGTGGGGGTTGGGGAGTATACCATCTACCTGGACTTAGGCTGAAGTCTGGGTGTACTGCTGGTCCCTTGCTCCCTGAGGACAGCCAGTAACCAAGTCCTAGGACTCCTGCCTCCCAGCTTTCTCCCCGGCCTGGGCCTTCTCCCCATGCTCTGGGGGCTCAGACCTCTTTTCCTCCTGTCAGGACCTTGACCCTGGTTCCCAAGGGGCTCAATCAATGTTGCAGGGGTGGACAAGAGTGAGGACAGACAGAGCTAGGTGCTGAGGACAGGGAAGTTGGGAGCATGGGGGTACCCTCTTTAGGGAGCTCCCAGTGATCCGGGCCTGGGGGCATCCCATTCCGGTGGAGAAGACAGGAATGTGTTCCTGGAGAGGCCTCGGCAACCCCCAGCCCTGAGCATCTCAGGGCAGGCCCAGCCAGGACCTTCTCAAGCAGGGAGGGCACTCCTGGCCTCTATGGCCTGTCCCTGGGTGGTACCGTCTTCTGGCAGCTGTTCCCAAATACTCCCACGCGGTCCCTCCCTGGCTCGTACCCTCCCCAGCCCGGCGCAGCCTGCCGCAGGACGTCGGCTCCCTGTGGTCAGCCCCCCACGTCTCCCCAAGCTCTTGTCTCAGCCCTAACTTCCTCTGCTCCTCAGCTCCCAGCCTGGGCTCTGACCATCAGCCCACTGAAGACGCCCGGCTGTTCCCTGGGAGCGCCCTGCTTCTCTTCAGCCTTTGTTGGTGCCATAAGTTCTGCCTGGGGCTTCTCCCCACGCCTCCTCCTCCTCCAGCAAAGCCTTGCCCCATCCAGGCCCCAAAATACAACCTTTTCAGGGCCACTTCCCAGATTCCTTTGCTGACCACAGCTCTTAGCTTCCTCTGTCTGGTGTTGGAGTTATTTGTCTCTGGTTTTATGTCTCCGGGAGCCTGGGAGGAGCTCCTTGACCCCGGTCTTGGCACTTGACCTTTCTCTGCTTTTTCTGTAGACTGGGGACCTTGCCCCACTCTGCCCAGGTGGTCACCCCATCACAGTGGCAGATGCCTGTCATCCCCTCCCAGGCAGGCTAGCTCAGGCTCAGAGTTGGTCAGCTCTGAGTTCACATGTGACCCACTCCCTCCTGGCTGTTGGGCCTTGGACAACCAACTTAGACTCTCTGAGCCTTGATTTCCCCTTCTGAGAGTAACGGTTGAATCCACCTCCAGGAGTGCCTTAGATCCGGCCCTTCCTCACAGAGGATGTGTCCACGCAGAGCCCCCACACCGCCTTTCCTCCTAACTACACTCTAGCCCCGGGGACTGGAACTCCCTCCCAGATGGCCTTGCCCCCTCTCCAGGGCCCACCCTCCTGAGGGCAGACATGGATGCCAAAGCGCGCACCCCGAGGCTGGGCGGGGGTCTGGGGGCACGTGTTTGGAGGTGGTCTGGAGCTGGGGGTAGAAAGGGAAGGGGGAAGGCTGGGACGGGGGCCACCAGTTCCAGGGAGGAACTCTGGGAAATCTAAGCGTGAACTTGTCCTTCCCAGGGATTCTGAGGGTACCTTTGCTGCCGTGGCAAGGCAGGAGGATGGGGCACTTGACTGATTGTTGATTTGACTTACAACTTTTAAACATGTTGATGTAGGGTGAGTGGGCCTGCAAACATTAGGGGGGGCCTGCACAGCTGGGGTGGATCGTGAGGGTTAAACCAGATGGCTCCTGCCTGTTGCCGGGAGCGCAGCAAGCCCAGGTAATGCTGGTTACTATCACTGAGGACAGGAAAGTCTGGGAATAGGAGTGCGGCGGAGACGGGCTGCCGGTGGAGGGGTCTGGAACCCAAGCAGGAGCTGAGCTGCCCCTGCCTTTGGAGCTCGCTGGCAGAACTCCCTACCGTATCAGGGGGCCCATGGGCTCGGGATTACTCTGTAGCTGCTGAGAGCCTGGCCTCCCCTCTCCTTTCTCTGCGGGCTCTCAGCTCCCCAGGTCATCAGGGAGGGCCTCCCTGAGGAGGTGACATTTGCACTGGCCCAGGAGAGAGCTCACCATGTCGCAGTGAGGCTGCTCACATGAAGAAAAAAAAAAAAAACTTTTATGCCCTGGAGTAAGAATCAAAACCAGGGCTTCCATTAATGTTATAACTTTGAAGACTTAGTATTATTATTTTTTACTCGACAGAGATGTGTAGCCAAGTCATTGTTAAAATGGCAGCACATGGAGATAAGCAAAAACCAGAAAACCCCCCAACCCCAGAAACAACACTGGTCACCCCTCCACTGGAACAAAGCCACCATGAACATTTTCCTGGGGTTTCCTTACAGCCAAAGGTCTGAACCTATACTTCTCTGATGAAGCTCTCTGCACTGGGATGGCAACGTTTAATTCTAGCAAACCGTCTCCCGTGACCTGTCCTCTCCCTGTCCGCCAGGATCCCCCCGCCCGGGTCTGCTCAGCCCTCCCTGGCCAGTCTCCCCCTTTGCCTGCATCGCCCGGCTGGGTCCAGCACCTAAGACTTTGCTGAGGGAGTGAGTCAAGGCACACAAAGGATCAGGCCGAGTGATCGTCCGCGTTGACCCTGTTTTATGTGAAAGGGACTGCTTGCCCAAGAATACGCAGCAACTTGGTGGCCCGGCTGGGGCAAGAGCTCAACTCTTCTGATGGCCAGTCTGGTGCCTTTCTCTAGGATCACCATTTGTAACTGTCCCCTGCTTGCCCCCGTCTCGGCCTGGTTCCTTCCCATCCACCCAGACTGCCTCGTCCAGGGAGGCTCCCTGACTGCTACCCTGGACGCCTTCCCTCCCTCCTGCAGCTGGCTGATAATAACTAATATACCGAGCACTTTCTGTGTGCGAGGCACCGTTCTAAAAACCACAGGATAACCCGATGATCCCCATTTTACAGAAAAGGAGCCTGAGACTTTGAGACATGGAGTGCATTGCCCCAGGTCACCAATAGCTGGCAGTGACTGCCCCCGGGCCAGGCCACTGGCTCTAGAGCCCCTGTCCTTGGCCCTTTCTCTTCCTCCCCTCTGCCTCTCCCTGAGAGGGGAAGCCTTGACGGCAAAGCCCTTCTAGGCAGCTAGGCGCAGCAGAAAGAGCCCTGAGTGGACCTAGGGTCTCAGTTCCGTGGCTTCAAGTTCCAGCTCTGGGGCCCCTGCCTAGCTGGGCGAGCTGGGGGAGCCCCACACCCTCCTCTGAAAAACAGCATTGCCATGTCTATGCTGTCCCCTTACAGGTCTGCGTGAGGACCAGTGGGCAGGGGAAGATCAGACTGATGGAAGCGTTTGCTCCCCAAATGTGAGGCACCCCTGAACTCCCAACAGCACTCCACACACAGCTTTGCACAGAAAAGGGATTCAATAAAGAGAGACAGGGGAGTTCTGTTTGCTGAGGGACCTTTTGGAAGCCTGGAAGGAAGGGAGAGAGGGCCTCTCCTTCCCTCAACGTGGGGTGGAAGAGAGGGCCTGTCCTGGAGGTCAGGAGAGCTTGGTCCCCCACCCTGGCCCTTGAGACTATGTGGCCTTGGCCTCCCTTCTCCTCTCTGGTTTCCAGGGGAGGAAGGGTCTGGGTCCTGGCTCAGCTCCCAGCTACTGTGTTCCAGGTTCTCAGCCCAGTCCTTCCAACAGGCCCATCCCTCCCACTTGTAGGAGGCTGGCCTTGAATGCGGGGGGCTTGGGCCCTGCCCCCGGAGGGGTTTTTTGTATGTTTTGGGAAGGACAACAGGGCAGAAATTCCATGGTGGGTCTTCCTGGCAGGCACACGGGAGCATGATGCCAGCCCTAGGTCTCCTGGGGGCACCCCCGAGCCACGAAATGTGCTTCTAATGACAGTGTGCATGTGGCCGGCTGGACCCAAGCGTTTGACAGGATCCTAGTGCAGGGAATGCGACCAGGTTCCTCCCACGGGGGCTGGTGGGGGCCACACTGGGGGGCCAGTCGGGGAGGAGGGCAAGAGGAACAAGGTGGTGGTGTGATGTGGAGCACGGGGAGGGGAGGGAGCGGCATGGGGTGAGTCCTGCTGGGAGGCAGGTGACTTTCTTGGCTGCATGAACTTGGACAGGTTACTTAGCCTTGTAGCTTCGCAGTCTCCGCTTCAAAATGAAGGCGACGGTCTCTTTCTTGCAAGGATATTGTGAAGACCAGAGATGTGTGTAAAAGTGTTTGACATCGAGCCTTTACATGGGAGGCATAAAGAAAGAAGACGTTCAGGTCCTGGGGTAAGAATCAAGGCTGGGACTCCTGCGAATTTTGTCATTTTGAAAATTATTTTTCTTGGGGCCCCTGAGTGGCTCAGTCGTTAAGCGTCTGCCTTCGGCTCAGGTCCTGATCCCAGGGTCCTGGGCTCGAGCCCCGCATCGGGCTCCCTGCTCAGCGGGGAGCCTGCTTCTCCCTCTCCCTCTGCTGCTCCCCCTGCTTGTGCACGCTCTCTGTGAAATGAATAAACAAAATCTTTAAAAAAATAAAATAAAAATTGTATTATTTTGATAGAAATGATGCAAGTGATTGTAAAAAATATATGTTTTAATAATATAGGAAAGTATAAGGACGAAACTATAAACCCTAGCACCCAGAGGTCGCCGAGGTTAGCTCAGGGAGCACCCTTCCAGTTGTGTCTCTGTGCGGACAGATGTTGCGCGTTCACTTGATTTACATAAACAGGGTCAAATGATGGCTGCTGTGTGAGCAATGTGTCACTTGCCTAATTCAGCCTCACAAAGCCACCTGTAGAAGGGTCAAGTGGTGACAGATGGCATCGCTGCAGCGTGAGACCGTTGTGGGTGTCAACAGTGGGATGCTGCTCTGTATTTCTACCGTGTGTGTCCTCCCTCTTCCCCCCCCCGCCCAGGCCCGTCTGTTGTATCCCAGGCAATGGGTGCAGGGAGAGAAGCAGCAGCAGGAAGCCTGGCAGCTGAGACAGGGACTGAAAAGCTCACGTATCCTGGACCGTTCTGGGAGCCAGGGCAACTCAGTGGTCAAAGAGAGTCAATGCTGGTGCCGGACTCCCTGTGTTCAAATCCCGGCTCTGCCGCTTGCTAGCCACCTCGCCTTGGGCATGTTATTTGATCTCCCTGTGCCTCAGTTTCCTCATTTGCAAACCAGGGATAGTAATTGAACCTCCCCCCAGGCTTGCCTGGTTTGTTTGTTTATTTATTTATTTATTTATTTATTTATTTTTAAAGACTTTATTTATTTGACAGAGAGAGATAAACACAAGCAGGGGGAGTGGGAGAGGGAGAAGCAGGCTTCCTGCTGACCAGGGAGCCCATCGTGGGGCTCGATCCCAGGACTCTGGGATCATGACCTGAGCCAAAGGCAGACGCTTAACGACTGAGCCACCCAGGCGCCCCTTGCCTGAAGTTTAAATGAGTTCATTCGAATAAAGCACAAAGCACACGTACCGATCCTGGCACCAGGGGAGTAATTCATAAGTGTGGGTTGTTATTAATGCTGCTATTATTATTCAGTGGCCACATTGCCCAGTCTGTGGAGCCAGAGGTCAATGCCACCGAAGCCAAACTGGCCTGCGCCTCCCTCCTTGAAACTTGCCCTCTTTGGGTCTTGTTTGCCAAAAGCACCCACCATTTAGCAAGGTCTCGCAAGGTCTGGGGAGGCAGTGATCACACTGGTATCATCCGTCAAGTCCTGGGCCCACGTAAGCCCGCGGTTATCCTTGGCTCCTTTGGCTTTCCATCCCCCAGGCCAGAGTAGAGCCAAACTCTTGTTCTTGTGCTGGATGTTTTATACAAACAGGCCACTTGGAGTCCTCTCCACCGCCCTGCCATTGTACATAGAGGAAGCCTGAGGCCCAGAGAAGTAACTATCGTCACCCACTGCTAAGTGGCAAGCCGTGCCTCCGAGTGCAGAGCACAAGCTCCCTTCCAGACACGGGGCGGTGATCTGCCCAAGACCGGCCTCTGTGTCCATGGGGGAGCCTCTCCCGAGGCTCTGTTAGCACAGAGCTCCCTTCATGCTCGTTCTTCAAGGACCATAGCAATGTGTCCTCTGCCCTCTTGTTATACCGAGGAGGAAGCTGAGGCCCAGAGAACTGGCCGGGGCTCCCAGTGCGGGGCAGGAGCCCAAGCCTGCTCTTGCCTGGGCCCATGCTGTGCCCCCTCTTCTCCCAGCTTTCCTTGCGGCCGGTGCCCTCGCTGAGCACCTCCATGAAGGAGCCAGGAGCCAGAGGGGAGGGTGTGGGACCAACAAGGGGGCCCCAGGGAGGATGGCGCTCGGGGCCAGGCCTGAGGCACAGGACAGAGAACAGGATGTGGCTCAGGCCCAGACCCTATTCCAGGAGGGCTTCCCTTCATCGGTCCATCCACCGTAGGGTGGAGGCGTGGGGAGGTAAAGGCCAGGAAGGAGGGAAGGACAGACCCCATGGTGTCAACTCCCAGGGAAACCCCTGTTCATAGTTTGGTGGAGCTCCTTTTTTTTTAAATTTTTTTATTTTTATGCCCGCACATTAAAATATCTTTATGGATACATAGGTTGCGACTTTGTTCCATGGCAGCGGGGGCCGAAGACTGTTCTGGACCTGTGGAAGGCCTCGAAGAGGCAAGGAGGAGGGGTAGCTTGCGTTGGACCTAAGGGTCATCTGGCCTTACTTGTCCTACGGCATGTGGAAACACTGAGGTCCAAGGTCTCACGGCAATGATGGATGGAAGCGCCAGGCCGGATGACCAGCCTGGGGCTTGGTCCATGGTACCTCATCTGTGGTAAAGCATTGCTGGGGAGACCACAGTCCTTGGAGCCCGTCTCCTCCTGGCACTGCCACGTGGGAAAACGGGCCAGTCACTTGACTTCCCTGGGCCTGTATGCCCTTTCCTGAAGTGGTTATAAGAATTGTCACATATATCACAGGATTGCTGTGAGGCTAAAGCAGGTTAGTACACACAGTGTTTTGAGCAGGGCCCCCACACCTAAGTGCTCATTAACGCTAGCTGGTTTCTGTCTGGCACTCAGAGAAAGTGTAAGTCTGCTTGTACCCCCTCCAGGCCTTCACCAATGTCTTCAATCCCCAGGTTTTCTGAGCTGGCAGAACACAGATGTGGGAAATAAAAAACAAAAAACACAGACACGAGGGTGGCACCTTTTGGGTGCCCTCAGTTGAGGGACTCAAGATTATCCTCTTTATACTGTCTTCAGTCGGATTCCAGGAGCCTGGATTTTATGGATATTTTTCCTTGTTGTGTCACCAAAAAACAGGAATTGAACTTCAGGATGGTTCTAGCTCCTTCCCGTGCCAAAGCCAAGGATTCTGGGTTGGAGCCTGGAACGGGGCAGCTTGGCAGAGGGGGACTTGGTGGGGGTTATGGGCTGACTTGTGTCCCTCCAGAATTTATACGTGGAAGTCCTAACCCCCAGTGCCACAGAATATGACTGTATTTGGAGGTAGGGTCTTTAAAGAGGGAATTAGGCAGAAACGAGGTCATTAGGGTGGGCCCAATCCAATGCGATTGGTGTCCTTGTGAGGAAAGGAGATCAAGACAGACTCATGTGGAGGGGAAGACCCGGAGAAGGCAGTCTGAAGTGAAGGATGCCCATCTGCCAGCCAAGGACAGAGGCTGCAGAAGGAACCAGCCCTGCTGACCGTGGTCCTGGACTTCTAGCCTCCAGAGTTGGGAGAACAGAAACTTCTGTTCTTGAAGTCACGTGGTGTGTGCTTCTTTGTTATGGCAGCCTAGCAAACGAACAGGTTAGACTTTGGTCCCATAAGGACTGTCTTTGATTTACCAGGCTGTGGGAACCTGTTCAGGACAAAGAACCCGTGTGCTTCCAGAAGAGGACAGAGTCCTTCATCATGGGGCCAATGGACCCTGGGGTCTCTAGGATGATAAATATTGGCCCTACCGCATGCCTGGCCCGGGCCATTCCTGTCTTCCTTAGTCATCGCTGCCCTTCGAGGTAGGTATTCTTAGTCGTGTTGCTCAAAGGGGGAAACAGAGGCTCAGAAAGTCGCCTGGCCAAGGATTCCAGCCAGCCTTGGTCTGCCTCGCCCTCGGCCATGCTCCTGACCCGCATACCCTGGTGCCCTCCAAGAAGTCCCCCTGTAGTGCCCCGTGTCTGTGTAGCGGCCGGAGCCCTGGCACCCCAGCATCCTGGGGACAAGGGAGAGCGGGAAAGGCCCAAGGCTCAGGGCAGGAGGGCCCTCCCCCAGCTTCCTTCAGCTCTTTTTCTGTTGTTTCTTTGCTCAGCCGGGCCCTGTTATCTTCCGCTGAGTCTGACGCCTAGTTCTTCCTGTTTAAAATTCAGACTCTGGACCTTTCCTTTGGGGGCGGTTATGTGTTTGTTTTGTGTTTGGATCCCCCCCCCCAACCCCGACCTGCCTTTGCCACTTAAGCCCCCAGACCCAGCACCAACCGTGTTTTCAGTACCTCAGTGCCCCAGTGAGCGAGGGGTCCTCCGCCCAGTGCCCTGCCCCGGGGGCACTTTGGTGGTAGGGGAGCAGGGAGGCGTCTGTCGCTCTTTCCCTGGTGTAATATCCAGGCTCCATTAGCCCTGCCCTGCTGCCTCCTTGTCACCCCCAGCCCAAGCTGAGGGTCTCCAGGCTCCCGAGAGCACTCTGCTTTGAGCCTAGAGCACCCCAGCTAGGAGATTCAGTGATAGCGCAAGAAAAAAATGATTTGGACATAAGTCACTCTGGGGAGCTCTAGTCTTGAGAGCTAGTCTCTAGCATGAGCTACCTGCGTAGAAGAGCACTGAACCTGGAGTCAGGAGACCTGGGCTTCCCTTTTGACTTTCCAGCCCATGCTGGGTGAGCTTGGGCACCTCGCAGCCCTCCCTGGGCCTCTGCTCTGTCACGGGAGGGTGGCTGAGGGGTTGAGCTGACTGGCTCCTGAGGACCTTCTAGTGTCATGAGCTGTCACTTTCATGAGATGCTCTTGGGGACTCCAGGTGGGGTGACTGTGGGAAGACACAGGGGACAGAGCAGGCAGGGCGAACGGTCCGAGGGGCAGACCTGGCACTGCCTCTCCAGGCTGCCTCCCTTCTTTCTGGCCTTCCAGTACTTCCCACCCCCATAACAAACGCCAGGAAGGGCTCAGACTGGAAGGGAGACTCCGGGAAGTTTCTTAACCTCCCTGGACCTCAGTGCGTTCCTCCATCAAATGGAGATGATGTCATCTTGGGGCTGCTGATGGCGCCTTGCACACAGGATGTGCCGAGTGCACGGTGGTTCCGGTCGTCATTAGCTCCTGGCCGGGGAAAGTATGTGAGGGCTCCTTACCTGCTAGAGGGCAGGCGCTGGGTCTGATCCATCTTTGGGCACCCCTGGCCCAGGGACCATTGATTGAGAAGGGGGTCGCCTCAGTGGGATGTAGCGTCAGGCACTTCTCGAACCCCAAGTCATATCCTCTCGGCTTGCCTTTGTACCCCAGCTCGTGCTGAGGCCGCGAGCTCTGCACAGGAGTAAAGTGATGGCCCCTTGCCTCGCCGCCCCGCTGATGAGTGTTTTCTGCCCTGGGGTGACCAGAACCAGTGGGCTGTGTCTCCTTCCAGCCTGCAGAGGACTGATTCTGAGACCATTCCCCACAGCTCCTCCGAGGGGCCCAACAGGGGAGAGTCCCAGTCGCCTGCAGTGGTGCCTAGCTCACTCACACCCCTGAGGCTGGCTCTCTGTCCTCCCCCTATGTCACCCATCCCAGTTCCTCACTTCTGACTTTGAAGTGGAAGGTCCCCAGGGTCAGCGTGTGAGCTGTAACCTTGTGCCTGAAAAGCTCAGGCTGAGCCCACGGAGAGCCTGGAGCCTCAAGATGGAGCCCAGGCCTGTGGAGAGTCTATCTCTGCCCAGATTCTCCCTGCTCCTCTCATGGGTCCAGTGAGCCAGGGAGGCATTGCCCTATCTTGTGGATGGAGCGCCTGGACGTAAGCGGCAGAGCTGGGTGCTGAACCCCCGCCTGCGGACTCCCAGTCCACACAGGTGGTGTTTGTTCCACTGGGTCCCCGAGGAAGGGCCAGAGCCCAGCCAGGCTTCACTCCTTTCCTCCCTCTGTCTGTAGGTTTTAGAATACCTTTCCTGGTTACTGATACTAGAAAAAAAGTCTAGCTGCTCTTCCCCATCCCTCGGCCCTTCCCCTTTGAGCCCTGAGGGAAGGACCCATAGCTGAGGGACAGGGGCCCTGGAGCCCGCCAGGCAGGGGGAAAGCTGACTGCCCTCGAGAGCCTTGCAGAGGCCCAGCTGTGAGGAGCTATGTTCTGAGTGGTCCTCTGGCGCCTCAGACAACCGAATCCGGCTTTGCAGCCTTGGTGAGGTAGGGGGTGGACGGGAGGTTGGAATTTGGGGCCGGAGAGCCAGGCCCTAGCCTGGCTCTGCCACTGACTGGCTGGGAGACTTGGGCCCAGTCAGAGGCTCCAAGATACCGCTCGTATTGGAGGATAATCACGAGGAGGCTCCAGGGAGACGGGAGGGCCGGTGTGCTGGGGCCTGTCCCCGCTGGCCTGGTCCCAGTCCCCACCCCAGGCAGCTTGGGCATTAGGATGGGCAGGCACAGTGCTCACGGGCAGCCGGCTCCCAGCCTCCTGCCGCCAGCTCCCCAGGCCGCCGTCTGCACGTCCTGCCCTGCCCAGCCCGCCAGGGTGGCTGAGGGCTTGGAGCCGATGGAATCAGCGTGCCCTTCCCTCCTTTGTCTGCTGGTGCTTCCTTCCCTTCACAGTGTGCTTTCTTTTTTCTGGTTTATCAGGCCCTGGGGAAAGCGGGGGGCCAGCCAGACTCCCAGCCGAGCACCCCTGGGAGGCCGCCAGCCAGGAGCAGACGTCTGCGTCTCCGGGGCCAGAGGCTGGGCATCGCCTCCCTCCACCTGACCCTAGCAGCTCCAGTCTGGCGGCAGGGCCCTCTCCCAGCATGGGGGAGGCCGCCCGGTGTCCCTGAGCCCTAAAGCCTCCTTTCAGAGGCTCGAAGCCTGGGGGATGCTTAGGATATGCTGAGGCCCTCTTCCTCACTTTAGGAGAAAAGAAACTGCCCATCTTGTACCCTACTCTGAGGGGGAGCTTTGTGACCTTGGGCATGCATTCCAGCCCAGAAGCAGGAATTGCCTGGAAGGGTCTAACTCTCTGACTGCCCTACCAGCCCCCAGCTGCCTGTTGTATCCAAGGCAACTGGCAAGGCAAGGGATCTGTGTTCCGAAAGTCACGGCAGCCATGCACCTTGGCCTTGTTGCTCACTAGCTGGGCAGGTTAATGCCTGTGCCTCAGTTTCCAACTCTATACAATGGGGACATTGGTCCCTGCCTCACAGGCTGGGTGGAAGGCTAGAGGAGATAAGGTGCAAGATCGCCCACCCTGGAGCAGGCATTCTCCCGGGGGCGATATTGCTCCCCACCCCAACCACGGGAGGCAGAAATTGGTTCTGAGAGGAGGTATGAGAAAATCTAGAAGATCTTCCGTCACCGATATACATATGGTACTTAAGCAGGTAGATAGTATCACTGGGCTATTAGAATGTTGTAGTCGGGAGTGATTAGAAAAAACTGTCTCTTGAGGCTCTTTGCTGGTTGG
Source organism: Eumetopias jubatus (assembly GCF_037043125.1). Taxonomy (NCBI): domain Eukaryota; kingdom Metazoa; phylum Chordata; class Mammalia; order Carnivora; family Otariidae; genus Eumetopias; species Eumetopias jubatus. Next base: position 106,581,164 of record NW_028274813.1, read on the forward strand.
GGGGGGGGGTGGCTTGTGAAACAAAGGTTGAAAATCACCGCCCTTGAGCTAGAGCTCGGTTCACCCCGCCCCACAGACTTTTCCTCTAGTCCCTGGCTGGTCCCGTCCAGCACAGGCTTTATAGTAAGATCAGGAGCCAGGTTATGCTCATCTTTGCAAAAACTCATGAGAATGGTCAGTGGGATCATCTAAGTTTTGACACTGAAAAACCCACTCTTTTGTTCAGCCACATGTTTGACGTTTGCCCCAGGTCCCAAAGCTACCCCTCAGGGTAGGGTACAAGGTGGGCAATGACAGCCCTGGTCCCAGCTCTCAAAAACTAGCAGGACAGATGGTGGGGAAAGGTGGTGAGTCGGTCCTGGAGATGAGACCAAAGCCCTGTGGGCAGACCTGGTGTGCGGGCAAGCTTGTGCAGCTCAGAAAATAGGGCACATTTGGGATGGGCTTTTATGGATGGGTAGGAGTTTCTCAGATGGGAAAAGAGCAGAAAGAAGTGCCAGGGAGAGGAAACAGGCGGAGCAAAGACACAAAGGCATGCTTGGGGGGGGGGGGCGGGTCTTGAGTAGGACAGGAGGTGGGGTGGGGGGTGGGGACCACTACACTTTGTGAGGCTTCAGGGGGCAGCCTTGCTCCTAAAGCCTCTTTGGTTCTATTTCTTCCCGTCATGATATCCTTTTTACATAGAGCTAATGTGTGTTCTTTGTAGAAAGGTTGGAAAGCCTGGAGGAGTGAGCGGAAGCTCCAGTCTTCCACGTTGGAGGGGAGTTTTGAAGGAGTTTCTGTCTTTTTCCTCTGTGTCCCTCACTCTGTCTGAACCTGCCCCGTAGGGGGAGGGAAGGACATGCACACACATCCTCTGGCTCTCTCTGCCCGGCCCTGGTGCTTTATGGGCTTTAATCCATCTCCTGCCACACCCTGTGGGAAGAGGGGCCCTTCCCTCCTTTTCACGGTGGGGAAAGTGGGGCCCAGAGCAACTCAAGGTCACACAGCTGGTGAGCAGTGGGCCCTGCATCGCAAGGTAGGCCTGTCAGTCTCCCGAGCCTCCTGTCACCACGCTGGGCGCCACGGATGGGCCTTGGGCCTTTCAAGCTGTACGTGAAAAGTCAGACAGCTGGAGAGTTCTGTGGGGGCAGGTTCAAGTCTTCATGAGACTCCCAGATGGGTCCAGGTCCCGGACCAGAACCACTGTGGGCTCCAGAACAGCCCCCAGAGCTTACGGCCCTTCTCATGGGAGTCAAGGACATGCAGCTCCTTTGGGGGTACGGGCTGGGCATCACCGTGGCACAGGAGAGGAAGCTCAGAGAGGAGAGAGACTAGGTCCCGTGGGGTGTCTTAGGCCTTAGTTCCTATGCCCAACTTGGTCCACCCTCAGAAAGTTCTTCCTCACATCTACCCTAACGCTCTCCTGCAGAAGCTCAAGCATCTCGTTTTTCCTGCCGTCTGTGCTACCTAAAAGGAGAAACTGGCTCCAGGGAGTAGAAAAAGCTCCAGGTTCCTGGGTGCTTATACTGGGAAGGATAACTAACCAGATAAAGGTGGGCCATAAACACCCACCCACACCTACACTCCCCCAACACACACACCCCCAGAGAACTCCTTGTAGGTCCCTTGGGAAGAGACAGGTTTGGGGGTTTTTGTTGTTGTTGTTGTTGTTGTTTTGTTTTTTTTCCCTGAAACTCCTGTCTTCAGTTGCCCCTGACCCTCAAGCCTTTAGCCGGCTAAGCCTAGTGACTTGCACCACCTGTAGCAAAGTTCCCAGGTCCCTGTGCTACAGGACCATGCAAAGCTGCGCTTGGGTCCTGCCGGGGCCTCCATCTCCCCAACTGTCACATGACGGGGTGGGACAAGTTGATCCATTTGGCTTAGCCAGTACTCACTCTGTGATTTCAATGATCAGTCACCAATCACAGCTTTTGTTCATGTTCAAGTACCCTCTGCCACGGATGTCCTCCCTCTCTTTTCTGTCAGATCTGCTCTACCCACCCTCAAGGCCTGCTGCAAAGGCCACTGCTTCTGGGCAGTCTTCCCTGATTTTGCAAACCAGAAGCAGCTCCTGCTTTGTTCCGGATCTCCCCTTGCAGCGCTTTATCTTGACAGCCCCTCTGGGAATTACGTCATTGCCAGCCCAGGAACAACCTGCAAGCCGGGGCTGTTTTGCTCCATCTGATTCCCCAGCACTAGCATGCTGCCTGGTGGGAAGACAATGCTCTGTGAGTTTATTGAATGAATGAACCAGTGAATGAGTAAGCGAGTGAGTCAATGAGTGGATGAATCTCTACGCACCTCCTTCCCCAGCCCCTACGGGTTGGTGGCCTGGAAAGCCTCCCCACTGCCTATGTCTCAGCATTTTGGTGTAATTGGCCCATGGTTGGTATTTCAAGTGGCTCAGCTGGGAAGGCTGGGTGAAGTGCATGCACCAGTTTATTTGCCTTGGCTGGCCTGCCACGGTGCACAATGCTGCCTTAGTCTGGGGAGGCTCACGGGGGCCAGAGGGAAGTGGGATGGGAAGGGCTTGCAATAGTCTAGAGATTCTGATTGCACCCAGATGCCTAGGTCACCAGCCCCCTGGGCCAGCCTCCTGGCCATCTCGCCTATCTCCAGGAGCCAGGGCTCAGAGATAGTTTGGCTGGTGCTGGAGGCCACCCGTCCTGGCCAGCAGATTGAAATGACTCCTGAGAGCAACTGCTTCAACTCTGGGCCAAGAATACAGCCAGGGAAACTGAGGCCTGAAGGCAAGAAGACTGCTGCCCCCAGAACTCATCATCAAATGCGCCAGAATCATAGAAACTGAATGGGGTGGGAACTCCAAGGTTACTAGGTCCAATTCTATGAATTATTTTTCTCTACATTTGTTTTGAAAAATGGGGGGTGGTGTCTGGAAGGCCACCACCAAGTGAGTATCAGCATAACTGCCTTTGGTCCTATGGCTGTTGCATGTCAGACATGAGGCTAAGTGCTCCACCTCTAGAACAGTGTCCATTTATAAATGAGGAGACTGCGGCTCAGAGAAGTTAAGCAACCTGCTGAAGGTCACACAGCTGCTACGTGACAGAAGCAGGACTGAACTCAGGTCTAAGCAGACACTTGGGCTTGCACTCCTGATCCCTTGGCAGTAATGCCTCTTTGTCAGTTGGGCTGGACTGTGGATGAATTCTATTGCTTGGTTTTTGTTTATCTGCGTTCTCTCATTTTTCTTCAATGACCACGAAATACTTGTATAATAAAATCAGCTAAATGAAAACAGCAGTTGTATATGAGTTTGTGTGTGTAAGTGTGTGTTTTAGTGATTTTAAACTAGGAAAGGGGGATCTATGCCGCTCTAAATGTCTTTAGGCATCAGTTCAGAGAGGGAGCAGCAAGCCGGGCCCAAAGCACAGAGGGTCACATGGATTTGGCCACACGTGGAAGTCACCAATTGAACCTGTCAAAAGCTGTTCAGTGGAGGGGTGAGGCAGAAGCCAGATGGACCAACTGAGGCCAAGCCCCTGGGTGTCTCTTGTGTGGGCATCTGCCAGAGCTTCCTGTCTGGTCTCCCTGCTCTGTCCCCACCCTCAAGTCCACTCACCACACAGTGGCCAGAGGACTCTTAAAAATATCCTCAGGTCGGGCTCCCTGCTCCGCGGGAAGCCTGCTTCTCCCTCTCCCACTCCCCCTGCTTGTGTTCCCTCTCTCGCTCTCTCTGTCAAATGAATGAAACATTAAAAAAAAAAAAAAAAATCCCCAGGTCAAGGTGCTCCCAAGTTCCTAATGCTCTCTGCCTTCCCACTGCCACCCTTACCATGGACCATCTTGACCGTCCTGGTCCTGAAGCCCTCTGCCTCCTCCCCGTTCGTGTTTTGGGGCTCCGCTCTGAACAGAGGCTTGCTTCAAGCTTCTCTGCTAGGCAGGGCTCCCCTTCGGCTCCCTCATGACCCACACCCTCGCCCCCCTGCCCCAGGGTCTACTCGGCAGTCAGATCTCTGAGCAAACTGCCTTCCTTCAAAAGGAAGCATCCCTGAACCACCCCCCCGCCCCCACTCCAAAGTATGGCAGTTCTGTTTTCTACACACCATGCCCCTTGTGAAACCCTCCTCAAGCCGTCATTAAGTTTTTAACGGTGTTCCTTCTGTGTCTTTCTCTTTAGAATGCGAGCTACTGTGTGGGGCAGGGGCCAGTTCCGCAGTGTCCTCCGCACGTTGCAACAGCAGGCTCGGTGCCTGGCCTGGAGTAAGTGCCTGGTAGAGTTGAATGAATCAGTATTAATGAATGAAAACACGGAGACAAAAGGATGAAAGAAAAACACAAATACAAAAGGATTAAAGTACGTATATTGAGCAACTGCAGGCTCCAGAGAAGTTGAGTGAGAAGTTGTAGGAGGGAGTGAGACACTTGCAGGGGCAGGGGGGTGGCGGCGGCTTAGCCCAGTCGCGCCGCCTGTCTCTCTGTCTTTCCATTTTAAAGGGTAATAATGATCATAATTGTTGGGCACACAGTATGTGGTCAGTAAGTGCCGGTAACCAGACCGGCACCGTCTCCTCGGGCTGGGGAAGCCCCCAGGACAGAAGGAGCGCACCCCTCCACCCCTGCCCCGCACCCCACTTGGCACCGCTCCCTGGAACCCAGCACCCGCCCCCCGAAAGCCTGCGGGCAGTGGGGCGGCAGGGCTGCTCCATCGCGAGCTCCAGGGGTGAGACCGGGGCGGGGGGCACCTCCGAGCACCACCCCCCAGCCCTCCCGCCGCCCTCCCCGCGCCGCCGGATGTTTGAGGGCGGCTTCTGTCATCCCGCGCCGGCCGGGGAGGGGCCGCCCGCCGGCCGCCGCCTTATCGCGCCCTGTCTCCGCGCTGTCTCCCGCCGCCCGGCCTCCCGGCTGGCCGGCCTCTCCCCCGCCCGGCTCCACGCTGGCGCGCTGCTCCCTGCGGGCTCCCCGGGGGCGACGCTGGGGTGGGGGCGGCCCGCCGAGCCGAGCCGCGCTGCCGCCCCCCCCCCGCCCCCGCCGCCCCGCGGGGGCCTGGGAGAGTGTGCGAGAGGGCGGCGGTGGGGGAGGCGGGGTCGCTGGCGGTGGCGCCCCAAAGGCCCTCACCACCCCCTTGGCAGCCGCCGTGGGAGGAACTGGCCAACTTGGAGCCGGGAGGGCCTTTTTGGGAGATTGCCCCATCCCCATTTTATAGGAGAGACACTGGGGCCCCGGGAAGGACACGACTGGCCAAAGCCACCCCCTCATCCCCCGGTCAAGATCTGGTTGCTCCCTCTGCTTAGAAGGCTCTGTTCTTCTCAGCTTATAGGACTTTTCCCCTCCACGGTGCCACCCAAATACCACCTTCAGCCCCTGAGTGATGGGGGACTAGAACCTCATCCATGGGAAAAGGACAGGAAGGCAGCTCTCTGCCCCCTCTCTGCTGCAGGCAGAGTAACCCAGGACTTCGCAGGTGAAGACTCTTGGTGGAGGGGGGGGCTGGGGGGGGACGGGGAGGTGGTATAACCTGCTCTCTGAGACTCTAAGGGAGGTCGGCCCAGCAGGGGATACCTGAAAGGTGAGTCTGAGTGCAGATTTCATGCAGCCACTCAACAGCCCCCTTGCCCTCTGCCAGTGCCCTCTGGCAGCTAGGGGGGGATGCTGAGCTGAGGGGCAACGAAGGGCTTGGCTGGGGAAGCACAGGCCTTGTGGAGTCCTGGCTGTGAACACCCAGGGAGGGGTGTTTGAGCCGGTCTGGGGTGGTTAAAGGCAAGAAGGTAGAGCGGAGGAAGGCAGAGAGCCCAGCACAGGCAGAGGCCTAGAGGCCCATGTGAGGAGTCTGGAGAGAGCACAGGAGGGTGTAGGGGTGGCTGGGGAGCTGCAGATGACGAGGTGAGTTAGGGCCACATTGCGAAGGCTCTTAGACCCCAAGGCAAGGACAGGAGAGCAGGTTTCATATAACCTGTTACTTGACTGCCTTATTAAATTGATAAATAATAATAATAGGCGTTATGCCCATCTTAGAGGCAAGCAAACTGTGGCTCAGGCAAAGGACTTGGCCGAGAAGACTAGAATTTGCACCGAGATCACGTTGTGCAAAAGCCCAGGTTGCTGCCTCCCTGTCACAGCCTCCAGGGAATGAAATTGTGGAGACGTCTGTGGTTCCATTTGCTCCACTTACCTCCCACCCTATTTTTCTGGATGAAGACACCCAGGTCCCAAGAGGAGCCAGGCTTGGCCCCATTTTCCTTCTTCCCAATTGGATGCTTCCCCCCCCACCCCCGCTCCCCGCCGCCCCCGTATCCTCCCGGTGTTCCCAGGCCAGGAGCTGGGTAACAACACAGATTTCCATCTCCCTGTCCAGCCTCCTGCCCTCCCACTTAGCGAGTTCTGGGCAGGGCCTGGGAATCTGTATTTTTGGCAAGTGCTTTGGTGGTTCTGGGTCTGCCGCTTGCCCTCGGGCATTTGGGACCCATAAACTTTTCCTTGGAGCCTCTCACCAAGCCTCCTCTGGGCGGGCTTCCTCCTTCCTCCTCAGCTTGCCCCCCAAGGGCACACATTCTCCCCACTCCTCTCTGCTTGTGTGCACCCCAGGCCCTTCCTCTTCAGGCTCCCCTCTCTCAGGAAAGTGAAAACACATGGTTTCCTAGGCAACCGCATCCCTCCTCCCAGCTTGCCCTGAGACCTCCCAGCGTCTCTCAACTGTTCAGAAGAATATTTCAAATACCAGCCTCACCCGGGCGGGGGCCTGACAAAGGCTGAGTTCCCTTCCAGGCCGTCTCTCTGAGGGGCAAGCGCCCCGCTCCCCTCAAACCTGGAGGCCTGGGGGCTCAGGGGCAAGTTCCGGGCTATCACCTTGGTTACCACCTAGGCCTGCGCTGCTCACGAGCTTTCAACGGAGAGCAGAGATCCCTTGAAGGGGGAGGCCTGGAGAGGGAAGGGACTCACCCAGGTCACTCATTGAAATAGGGACCCGAGTAAGGGACTGGAGGGAAAAGGAAGTAGACTGGGTGAGTAGCCGCTACCTGCCAGGCACCGTGCTGGACGCTCCAGAGCCGCTAACATGTTATCCCTCCCCATGACCCTGTGAGGTCAGCCTCATTCTCATTTTATAGTTGAGAGATGAAGTACCTTGCCCTGGTCACCCAGAAGGTGAATGGCAGAGCCACGTTTCAGGAAGCCTGATCTGTGTTCCCAATAAGGCCACTGTCTTTGCACTTAGCCTCTGCTGTTCTCAAGGCTGGGCGGCGGTCCGGGGAATTATGGGGCTCTGTGAATTCCTTCCTGATTATTATTTTTACATTCCCTCATTAGAAGATTTGGCTGAAGTTCTTTGGGGGCTGGGTTCCAGATGAGTTCCTCTCTCGCGCCTTCTCTCAGCCCTGACCCCCGGGTCAGTATTTCTCAACCCAAGATGCCTTTAATTGGATGGGTAAGGGTAGAGAGGTGCCATCTGTGCAATTCACGCCTTCTCTCTGGGCCTCAGTTTCCCTACTGATATATGGTAAGGGTGTTGCAATTGAAGAGTTTGACGATGCGTCCCAGCTCACCTATTCTTGGGTTCCCACATCAAGTACATGGGTGTGTGATTGTGCATGAAATTGAGGGCAATTATGTGTGCGTGTGATTAGGCATGTGATTGGATGTGGGGGCTGGTGAGTATGTGGGTGTAATTGTGTGTGTGAGAGTACGTGTGTGTGGGCTATGTGTGCGTGATTGTGGATGTGTATGGAGACCAGGGGCTATGTGTGTTTGGGCTGAGTGTGAGTATGTGTGCAATTGTGTGTGTGTGTGTGTGCATATATGTAGGTTGTGCTATGGGGGCGTCTGTGTGCAGTTTGGGCTGTCTGTGAGTTTGTGATTGTGAGAGATTGTGTGTGTATGTGGACGTGTGTGTGCATGATTATGTGTGGGCAATCTGGAGAGACTTGTGTGTATGCGTGTCATTGCGTGTCAGAGGGCCGTGAAGCCTCTTTGGAGCCTGGTTGATCAGGATGTGGCGTGGGCAGGCCGGGCAGAGGTGGGGACCCCAGCTGACCCCATGATGCCAGCAGGGTGGCGGGGCAGATCCCTTTGGTAATCAGCTCCAGACGCAGCTGCGTCGACTCTCTCTGACAGAAGGATGCTGGAAATGCGTTCTGGACCCAGCCAGGTCTCTTTGGGGGGAAAAAATTAAAGGGGGAGGAAAAAGTCCCAAAAGGCAGATCTTTATTGAAGCATTTCGTGACACGCACACCAGCTAATTGATTTCCTTATTAGTAGCAGATTTTTCTCCCGGCCTTTTCTCCTGCCTGAACTTATAAAAATGAAGGGTGGAGAGCCAGCTCGGTACAGACCCTGGGCCAAGTTTCTCCGGGATCCTCCCAGAGCCAGGGAGTCAGCAAAGGCACGATGTGTGGTTTGCTTTTCCAGGTCTGACTATAGGTAGAGAGGGCCTGAGCACCTGTGGGATCAGGTTTCAAAAGCCTGGGGAAGCCCCCTTGTCATCTGCTCAGTTTTTTCTGCCACTCCTTTGGCCTGAAATCCCACCGGTCCATTCACTGGGCTTCTTTCGGGTCAAAATGCCAATGTGTGTGGGCAGGAGCTCTAAGCACCCTTAGTCATGTCTGTGTAGTTCATGCCGTGGGACTCTTGGCGCCTCCATTTTCTCATCTGTACAACGGGAGGCTCCTGTTACTGATGTTACAGGGTACATGTGAAAATTCGGTCAGGGCTTGTGACTCCCCGAGCCTTTGTAAATGTCAGTTGCTCCCATTACGATGACAGTGAACAGCACAATTTAAGGCCTCGGCGTTCACAAGGCGGGGGGTGGGGGGGTGGGGGTGGGGGTGGCCCGGGGTGGGTGATGTGCGGCAGCCAAGTTCAGGTGGGGTCTCTCGGGAGATCCTTCACCTCCATCCAGAAAGCCAAGGCTACCCCTTTGTCTGGGCCTGTGGCGGGGGTGGCTCAAGTTTTATCCAAGGGTTAGTGAAAGGAGAGGGAAAGACACTTCACCCCGATGGTTCCAACGGATGCTTCAGACAGCCATCGTTAACCCCATGTGTTGGGGGAGGACACTGAGGCACGAGGCAGTTGACAAACATCCCAAAGAGCACGTAACTATGAGAGGAGAGGCCTTTGAACCCAGGCTTGAGTGGTTCTGAACCTATGGGATGCTTTTTATTCATTAAAAAAAAAAAAAAAAAAAATGCGGCCCCTTTCATGCAGGTAGAGATGGAAAAGACAGCCTGAGCTCTTTTCCCCAGAATATCTCAAGGGACAGACAGATGAGGGAATGGGTATCGGGGATCGTGGTGTGACAAGTGCTGTGGTGGGCATAAGCCTGGCCCCTGGAAAGAGTACCAATACTGAGTGGTAGGATCAGAGAGGGCTTCCTGGAAGGGGGTGGCACCTGAGTAGGCAGAGGGGCCTGATCCTGCAGGGCTGCCCTTCAGCTGGCAAGCATGGGCATGTCCGTACCCATGGTTAAAATATCAATGCACTTACACATGCGCTATAAATCACTAATGCCAATGTCCCCCCCTTCTCCCTGCTCTAATGCTCAGGCTGCCCGGCCCCACCCCTAGGCCCCTGGGCCTCTCCATAACCAGAACCCCCTTAACGGCACAGCCAGGACCCTGCCAGAAGAGTGAACATTCCGACTACAGAGGCACAGAGGGGGCCCCACGGCCAGCCTGGCGTCCCTTGTTCCGATCTTGTTATCTCCCCCTCACGTCGGAGGTCCGGGGCGGTGGCTGGAAGCTGGGTGTCTCGGCTGGGCAGATAGGCTCGCCGCTTGACATGTCCCCTTCCCTTCCACGTGGACTTCCTAGAAATGACTGGGGGCCTCCGTGCAGTTCCTGTTCCCAGCGGCTCACAGTCGCCAGGCCCTGGGAGACAAAATGTCCCTGAATGTGGTGGGGCAGGGAGGGAACAATGTGCGGCGGGCGGAGGAGGACTACAGGAAGCACGGCGGCGGGGACAGCCGGGGAGCTGGCTGCGGGGCTGGGGGTGACTCAGGAACTCGTGACTTGATAAGGTAAGATGATTCTAAAGGAACACACCCAGAGTCCAGGGGCTGGTAAATGGCTGACCTGACGGGATTCCTGGCATCTGTTCAGATACTTGTTCCTGAAGTAGGTCTCGCAGGTCTCCACGCAGCAGGGGACGTTAAACCCTGTCCAGCCCAACGTGCACTATCTAGTCTTTGACCGCGTCAGGTAGGTACTACGACCCCAACTTCACAGAAGAAGAAACCGAGGTTCAGGGAGGTGGGAGAGTGTGCCCCAGGTCACGCAGGAATGGCAGGGGAGTGAGAGTATGCACAGACAGCTCGCATGCAAACCACGCTTCCCGACGGCACTGCCCCCAGGACCCAGACACGCCCAGACCTGGGTCTTCGAGTCCTCGTCCACAAAGCCGGTACCCCCCACACACCCTGAAAAGATTCCCCAGCCAATAGGGCCACTTGGCCGTGAGAACGCAAGAGCTTAAGAAAATGTTTGCAACTGGGAAAAAGAACGGTACAATAAGAACAGTGCAAATGAATTGAATAAACACAGTCAAAATCAAAATCATATTCATTATAGGATCTGTGGGCTGAATGTGCCTCATATTGAGTGGGCAGGAGCTCCAAAGTAAGAGTGCCCAGGCTTGAGAAAAGGCTCACAACGGCGCTGCCGAGCATGGGTCCTCCTGCCTGCATGTGAACACCCCAGAGGCCCGCTGTGGCTGGGGGTCTGGGCAGCTGCGACCCTCGGGGCAGCCGTGTCACCTTGCTCAGGCTCAGTTTTCCCATTCCTCGCAAAACGGGACCATGATAGCTAGCTCGTTCCAGGGTGATGGGAGGGTTAAATCCAGTCCTGTGCGCAGAGCGCCTGGTCCCATAGTGGGGCTCTGCTATTGTTCTTGCCTCCTCAGTCCCTGCCCAATTTCAGGAAGTCTTTTTTGGCTGGAAACTTCTTAGGATGAAAGAATGTTGGAGAGAGAAGGCCGTTAGAGATAAGGCAGAGCCAGCCTCTCACGTGGGAGGGTGACTTCAGGAACGCTGAAGGCTGGAGTCTTCGGCCCTGTTCCCACCCTCGCTCTGGATGTAAACTCTGCCCTTCCAGCTTCTCCTTTCCAGCCTCAGGCTTTGATTAGGTTACAACCCCCCACGAGGGTCCTGGAAGCAGAGTCCAGGTCAGACTGATCTCTGTGTTTCTTTCTCTTGTGTTTAAAAACAGCTCTGTTAAGATGTGGTTGACATACAATAAATTGCACATACTTAGAGTGTACAACATGATAAGTTTTGACGTATGTTTACACTCATGAAACCATCACCGTAATCAAGAAAATGAACATGTCCATCACTGCCAAAAGTTTCCTCATGCCATTTGGTAAATCCTTCCCTCTCTCCTTCTCTCCCCACACCCACCTCAGTCCCCAGGAGGCAACCACTGAGCTGCTTTAGGTCATTATACGTTAGTTTCCATTTTCAAGAATTTTATATAAGTGGACTCAGACAGTATATATATGTTCTTGTGCGTGAGGCTCCTTGCACTCAGCGCAATTATTTGGAGACTCATCCATGGCGTGTATACATCAACCTTTCATTCCCTTTTATTGTGGAGTAGTATGCCTTCAAATGGATATCCCATAACTTGTTCATCCATTCATCTGTTAATGCGCATTTGGGATGTTTCCAGTTTCTTACTATTGTAAATAAATCAGCTATGAAAATTCACATATAGTCTTTGAACAGAAAGCTTTCATTACTCTTGGGTGAATACCTCGCTAGGAATGGGACACCGAGTCACACTGTAGATGTACGTTTAACTTTTATGAGAGACTGCCGAACTGTTTTCCGACGCGGTTGGTCCTTTTCATTCCGACCATCAGCACGAGAAAATACTAGTTATTCCATATCAACACTTGATATAACTGGTCTTTCTGGTTCTAGACATTCTAATAGGTGTGTGGTGATATCTTACTGTGGTTTTAGTTTACATTTCCCCAATGACTAATGATATCGAACATTTGTTCATTTGCTTATTGGACATCTGTATATCTTCTTTGGTGAACTGTCTGTTCAAATCATTTGCCCATTTTTAAATGGGTTGTTAATTTTCTCATTACCAAAGTTTGGTAATGAGAAGTTCTATATATGTTCTGGGTACAAGTCCTTTATCAAATATCTGATTTGCAAGTATTTTCTCCTAGTCTGTGGCTCATCTTTTTATTCTCTTACCACTGCCTTTCAAAGATCAAAAGTTCTTATGTTGATCGATCAAATCCAATTTGTCAATTTTTTCCCTTGCGTCAATCATGTTTGGTGCTTACCTAAGAAATCTTTGCCTAATCCAAGGTCACGAAGATTTTCTCCTGTGTTTTCTTCTAAGGTTTCTTCACAGTATTAGGTTTTACATTTAAGTCTATGATCCTTTTTGAGTTAGTTTTTATATTTGGTGCAAGGCATGGATGAAAGATTTCTGTGGTTTTGTTTGGCATATAGATATCCAATAGTCTCAGAACAATTTGTTGAAAAGACTCTTGTTTCTCCACTCAATTGTCTTGGAACTTTTGTCAAAAATCAATTGAACGTTTGTTTACATGTGGGTCATTTCTGGACTCACTTCTGTTTCCCTGATCTCTGGCTATCTTGAGGGTGATGCCACACTGTCCTTGTTACTGTAGCCTTATAGTAAGTCTTGAGGGCAGGTAGTGTGAGTCCTCCAGCTTTTTTTTTTCTCCCCAAAATTGTTTTGGCTATTTTAGGTCCTTTGCACTTCCCTATAGATTTTAGAATCAACTTGTCAATTTCAACTAAAAATTGCCTGCTGGGGTTTCGGCTGGGTTTACTTCGGATCTATATGTGAATTTGGACAGAGTTGACATCTTAGCAATATTGAGTTTTCTGATACGTGAAGACGGTGTATCGTTCCACTTATTTCTCTATGCTTTCATTTCCTCTTCACACTATTTTGTCATTTTCACTCCTTTTTTTTTTTTTTAAGTAGGCTTCATGCCCAGTGTGGAGCCCAACGCAGGGCTTAAACTCACAACCCTGAGTTCAAGACCTCGGGCTGAGATCAAGAGTTGAACACTTAACCAACTGAGCCACCAGACGCCCAGGTTTATCTGTGTTGAATATTTTTAAATGCTATTTTAAATAGTAGCATTTTTTTTTTGGTTTAAATTTCAAATTCGGATTTCCAATTCTGATTACTGACACTTTCACTTTCAGGTAGCAGGAACTGGATTTGCCTTGCCCCCCGAAAATAAGGGGAAAATCAGACAAAATATAAGAAACAGTAACTGTCAAAATGTTGGCTATCAGGCAATATAGGACAGTGATGGAAAACAAATGAGCTGAGCTATGATTGCCCCCAGATTACTGCCTGGAGAGCTTTTCCAGGCCACAGCAAAGGGACAGTGACCCAGGCAGAGCTCAGCAGTCACCTTGAGTTGAGAAGATGGATCTGGGAGCCCAAGGAAGCCAAGGTTCCCAGGGAAGGGTACTAGAGAAGAGGGAGCCACACGGGTAAAGTCAGATTTCCCTCTAGTCATCGGTTGCATATTGATCAGCACACGTGTGAGAAAGCTACCTGTGGCCAGGAAAGAACCTCTAAAGACCAGAAAGAACAGTACGTGGAGCTCTACAGGACTCAGAATGGTGCCTGTGCCCAAAAACAAAGTCTGACATTCGTTCCTAATGAAAACTCTGAATAAATTAGAAACAGGAGGGAACTTCTCAACCTGATTGAGGACATCTGTAAAAAATGCACACCTACCTTCATGATAAAAGACGAATGCTTTCCCTCTTAAGATCAGGGACAGGACAAAGCTGTCCACTCTCACCATTTTTTTCAACATTGTACTAGAGTTTGTAGCTAGTGTAGTCAGGCAAGAAAAAGAAATAAAAACGTCCAGACCAGAAAGGAAGAGTCCGGTTGGCTGCAGATGGACCACAGGCTTTTCTGGGCCTCTTGGGAGAATGGAAGTATGTGTGTGCAGTGTTGTGTTGGTGTATGTGGCACCTTGCTTCTCTGAAATGTCCCTCAACATTGGGGAATGGAGGGATGCCTGGGTGGCTCAGTCAGTTAAGTGTCTGCCCTTTGCTCCAGTCGTGATCACAGGGTCCTGGGATCGAGCCCCGCATCAGGCTCCTGGGAGACTTTCTCCTTCTGTTCCTCCCCCTGCTCGTGCTCTCTCTCTCTCTCTCTCTGTGTCAAATAAATAAATAAAAAATCTTTTTTTTTAAAGATTATTTATTTATTTATTTGACAGAGAGAGACAGCGAGAGAGGGAACACAAGCAGGGGGAGTGGGAGAGGGAGAAGCAGGCTTCCCGCTGAGCAGGGAGCCCGATGCGGGGCTCGATCCCAGGACCCTGGGACCATGACCTGAGCCGAAGGCAGATGCTTAACGACTGAGCCGCCTGGGTGCCCCAAATAAATAAAATCTTAAAAACAAAACAACAACAACAAAAAAACCCCATTAGGGAATGGAAAAATGTACCTCCAAGATTTGGCAGACGTGACCCATGCAACCCCTCCAGTTTCTCTTAGGTGTCAGATTTTTTCTTAAAATTTGCCCAGCCAAACATTACAGTGGAGGCAAGGAGGGTCCCGTTGATCTGAATTCAAGGACTGGCCACCTGGATGGGGCAAGTATCTTATCGTGAGACACGCGGTTGCAGGAGAAGAAGGAGACAATTCAGGGCGTGTGCACGTGGGCGACATGCAAGACACTGGGCATGTGGCCTCATTTCTCCAGGCCTCGCTTTCCTGCCCTTTACAATGGGGAGAAGAGTCTCTTCATGGCCTCCAGCTCAGGACTGGTGAGCTATTGATAACAGGTGAAAATGCTCTGAGGGGCAACTTTCTTCTTGCCAAGTGGTTTAACCGTGAGTCCTTGGCCGGCCCCCCTGTGTTCTCTTCCTTGCAGATGGGCTGCTCTGAGGGAGGCCCCTGCCTCCTACCTGCCCCAGCACTGGAGGCCTTGAGGACACCGGGGCCCAGGCTGTCTCACTGTCAGGCCTTTGGAGATGCTCCAGTGATCTCCTGGATATTTATGGATGGGGAGCTTTGAGGAACAATCTGAGAAACACCTGTGTGGTAGGCAGAATCAAGCCGCCCCCTTCCCCATACATCTTCCCCAAAGGTTGACATCCTAATCCCCAGAACCTGTGAATTGTTAGTTTACATGGAGATGGCGAATTCAGGTTGCAGGTGGAATTAAGGTTACTATCAGCTGATCTTAAGATGGAAAGATTATTTTCAGTTATCTGGATGGGCCCAGGGTGATCCCAAGGGTTCTGAAGCATGGGAGA